>NC_136261.1:313211374-313548874 GCF_964187855.1 Myxine glutinosa | reverse complement strand
ATGGTATGGGGAGGAGTGATGCAATGGGGAGGAACAATGGTATGGGGAGGAATGATGGAATGGGGAGGAGTGATGGAATGGGGAGGAGCGATGGAATGGGGGGAACAATAGAATGGGGAGGAGCGATGGAGTGGGAGGGAGCGATGCAATGGGGAGGAGCTACGGAATGGGGAGGAGTGATGGTATTGGGAGGAGTGGTGGTATGGGGAGGAGTGATGGAATGGGAAGGAGCGATGGAATGGGGAGGAACAATGGTATGTGGAGGAGCGATGGAATGGGGAGGAGCGATGCAATGGGGAGGAACAATGGAATGGGGAGGAGCGATGCAATGGGGAGGAACAATGGTATTGGGAGGAGCGATGGAATGGGGAAGAGCGATGGAACGGGGAGGAGCGATGGAACGGGGAGGAGCGATGGTATGGGGAGGAACAATGGTATGGGGAGGAGCGATGGAATGGGGAGGAACAATGGTATGGGGAGGAATGATGGAATGGGGAGGAGTGATGGAATGGGGAGGAGCGATGGAATGGGGGGGGGGGGGGGACAATGGAATGGGGAAGAGCGATGGAATGGAGCGATGCAATGGGGAGGAGTGATGGAATGGTGAGGAGCGATGGAATGGGGAGGAGCGATGGAATGGGGAGGGACAATGGAATGGGGAGGCGCGATGGAATGGGGAGGAACAATGGTATGTGGAGGAGCGATGGAATGGGGAGGAGCGATGCAATGGGGAGGAACAATGGAATGGGGAGGAGCGATGCAATGGGGAGGAACAATGGTATTGGGAGGAGCGATGGAATGGGGAGGAGCGATGGAACGGGGAGGAGCGATGGAACGGGGAGGAGCGATGGTATGGGGAGGAACAATGGTATGGGGAGGAGCGATGGAATGGGGAGGAGCGAAATGTCAAAGCTATGCAAGTCATGGGTTGTGCTGGTCTTTGCAACATCGAGAAAGATGTCGTTCATTAGTTGGCTCAGCCACCGAAGATGGAAGGAGGTTATGTTTTCACCCCCTGTCTGTCTGTCTATGAGCTGGATTTCTCAAAAAACTGGACGGATTCGAACGAAATTTGGTGGACAGGTTGGGTGTGTGATGAGGACGTATTGAGTATATTTTGGTGAAGATCCGGATCCGGATACTAGAATTTTTAAAGTGATGCTTCACCATTGAGAGATGGGGCTAAAACCGACATGTAGCAAGATATCTCAAAAAGTTGTGGACGGATTATAACAAAACTTGGTGGATACGTTGGTTAGGTGATAAGAACAAGTCGTTTCGATTTTGGTTCAAGTCCGAATCCAGATCCGGCCTATCATTGGGATACAAAACATAAACTGTTCACCAGGCAGAGGTATGTGCTCCACCAAGTGCTGTTATAGTTCATACATGTATATATTTGGGTTGTAATGTACGAAAGGTGATAAGTTCCATGGTCTTACAAGAAAAAGAGAATGACTATCAATGACATCGTAAAAGTCTGTTATCATCCATTGATGAAAAGTTTCACCAGGTTAACTAAACGATCAGCTGCATTTTATTCTCCAGTTACATTAATTATTTAATGCTCAAACATTGTGCCATTCTGTCATGCATTGTCAACCAGAATAAAGATATATATTACAGTAGATCTGGGAAATTGTGTGGGCATCCATGGTTGTCCTTCATAGTAGAAGATTACACCAATGGGTATCTCTCCCAAGAGACAAGATTTTTGATTAGATATAAGGAAGGGAAAATAGTCAAAATGTATCTTGATTAAATAAATGATTCTAAAGAACACACAAAGGAAAGTATATAAATTTGTGTGTTCTTTGGTGACTTATCAGTCCGATTTTTGGCAAAGAATCTGCGATTGCAGTCTGACACAAATGTAACCAATGGATGAGCCTGCAGTCTTTATTCGTTGTCCCGCATTTTTCTGTGCACACTTATCTTGAGCTTCTTCTTTCATTTGCTCTCTTACATCTCATTCCAAAATCATGGGCATTAATATGGAGTTGGTCCCCCCCCCCCCCCTTTTCTGCTATAACTGCTCCACTCTTCTGGGAAGGCTTTCCACTAGATGTTGGAACATTGCTGTGGGGATTTGCTTCCATTCAGCCATAAGAGCATTAGTGAGGTCGGGCACTGATGTTGGACGATTAGGCCTGGCTCGCAGTCGGTGTTCCAATTCATCCCAAAGGTGTTCGATGGGGTTGAGGTCAGGGCTCTGTGCAGGCCAGTCAAGTTCTTCCGCACCGATCTTGACAAACCATTTCTGTATGGACTTCGCTTTGTGCACGGGGGCATTGTCATGCTGATACAGGAAAGGGCCTTCCCCAAACTGTTGCCACAAAGTTGGAAGCACACAATCATCTATAATGTCATTGTATGCTGAAGCATTAAGATTTCCCTTCACTGGAACTAAGGGGCCTAGCATGACCAATGACCATGAAAAACAGCCCCAGACCATTATTCCTCCTCCACCAAACTTTACAGTTGGCACTATGCATTCGGACAGGTAGCGTTCTCCTGGCATCCGCCAAACCCAGATACATCCATCGGACTGCCAGATGGTCAAGCGTGATTCATCACTCCAGAGAATACGTTTCCACTGCTCCAGAGTCCAATGGTGGCGAGCCTTACACCACTCCAGCCAACGCTTGTCATTTTGCATGGTGATCTTAGGCTTGTGTGCAGCTGCTCAGCCATCGAAACCCATTTCATGAAGCTCCTGCAAAACAGTTGTTGTGCTGACATTGCTTCCAGAGGCAGTTTGGAACTCAGTAGTGGGTGTTGCAACTGAGGACAGACGATTTTTATGCGCTTCAGCACTAGGTGGTCCCGTTCTGTGAGCTTATGTGGCCTAGCACTTTGCGGCTGAGCTGTTGTTGCTCCGAGATGTTTCCACTTCACAATAACAGCACTTACATTTGACCGGGGCAGCTCTAGCAGGGCAGAAATTTGACGAACTGACTTGTTGGAAAGGTGGCATCCTATGACGGTGCCACGTTGAAAGTCACTGAGCTCTTCAGTATGGCCCATTCTATTGCCAATGTTTGTCTATTGAGATTGCATGGCTGTGTCCTTGATTATATTTGCCTGTCAGCAATGGGTGTGGCTAAAACAGCTGAATCCACTAATTAGAAGGGGTGTCCGCATACTTTTGGCCATGTAGTGTACCTGTACCAAGTTTGAATTAGATCACTTCAGTCGTTTCATGTTATAGACCTATTACAGATTTAACTTTTGACCTTTGACCCCAAAATCTAATAAGTTAATCTTTACAACATTATACATGCCTGTACCAAATTTGAATTAGATCACTTTAGCTGTTCTCAACTTATAGACCGATTACAGATTTGACCTTTGACCCCAACATCTAATAAGTTAATCCTTACATCATGGCAGTCGGACCCCGCTATTCGCGATTCCACTATTCGCGGAATCCGCGTATTCGCGGAATCCGCGTATTCGCGGTTGATAAAATGCCACCCGTTTCTCTATTTGCGGGAAAATGTCCGCAAATTCGAGGTTTTTTTTCTATTCGCGGCTTTTTGTTTCCACCAAATCGCGTCCCCTCCACCCCCCTATTTGCGACCATGTTCTGTGAATTCGCGGTTTTTCAGGGTGCAAAAAAAAATTCAAGAGCCGTTAGCTTGACACATTTATAAAACCCATATTTTAACAGCCATGCATAAAGCAGCTAGGTGTGTGTGTGTGTGTGTGTGTGTGTGTGTGTGTGTGTGTGTGTGTGTGTGTGTGTGTGTGTGTGTGTGTGTGTGTGTGTGTGTGTGTGTGTGTGGAGGTGGGCAGGGTTGGAGAGGGGGGGTCTCCCAAGTCGGGGTTGTCAGCGGTAGGGCTCAATGTCCTGGCTTCCAGTATGTTTATTTGATGAGTGCCGTTAAATGCGTGATTCTAGCTCTCCATGTCTATGGTTCGGTGCCAAAAGAGGCAAAGGAATTGATACAGAGGTAACGACGTACAAGAGATATTTTACCCATAATCCCTGAGCTAATTAGCACAAGCGCCACCCTTCATATGGCCAAACGTCACACTTAATTCGAACACACGACCTACCGGATCCCTACTTATTACATCGTGGTTCTTCTTCTTCACGACAATCAGATCACACTAATCAATACAAATCTACCTGGTCTAAAGTAATCAATGCATACCCCCTACAAACATAACAGTATATATTGGTGCAATTAGATGTCTCCCTTTTCCCCATTGAAACAATGGCATGGCATGCATTTGCCCCCCTAATCGTTCGTGGGTTTCGCTATTCACGGATTTTCCAGGAACGTATCCCCCGCGAATAGCGTGTTTGAATTGGATCACTTGAGCCGTTCTCAAGTTATAGACCTATTACAGACTTTGACCTTTCACCTTTGACCTCTTGATGCCAAAATCTAATCAGTTCATCTTTACATCATTCTACATAAGTGTACCAAATTTGGTCAGAATCCCATCACTGGTTCACAAGTTATTGTGGCAACAGTATTTTGACCTAACATGACCTCTGACCTTTGGCCTTTGACCTCGTGACCCCAAAATCTAATCATTTCATCTTTCCCTCATTATACATACCTGCACCAAGTTTGACTAAGATCCCTTCAGCCGTTCTCAAGTTATCGCGGTAACGAAAAGTTATCACGGATGGACGGATGGACAGACGGACAACCTGAAAACATAATGCCTCCGGAGACTTCGTCGGCGGAGGCATAAAAATTCCACTTTGACATTATGGGTTATTATGTGTAGATCAGTGACAAAACAAATCACAGCTGTAACACAATAAAATGTGAAAGAAGTAAAGGGTTGTGATTACTTTCTGAAGGCACTGTAGATCATGAGAATATGATTGCAATAGTTCAATATGAATGCTAACTAACGAGGCCTTTCACGCATGCACTGTGTATGCGTTTCCAGTGACTTGCTTCTACACACCAGGCACTCTGGAATTCAAATCATCTTTTATACATAATTTTCAGCAATTAAATTAATGAATAGCAATCTCCGTGGATATCACACACACACACACACACACACACACACACACACACACACACACACACACACACACACACACACACACACACACACACACACACACACACACACACACACATCTCGTTTTTTCATTTCTGTTCCTCACAATTCTATCTCTCTCTTTTATTCACACACACACACACACACACACACACACACACACACACACACACACACACACACACACACACACACACACACACACATACACACACACACACACTTAATTAATTGTACAGTATCGGTTGTTCCTAAACTTAAATATAAATAATTTAAAGGATTGTTGTAAATGATGTTAATTTCACAACATCCCGTATTCAACTTTATTTAAATTGTAAACCTCAAACATAGTTTCTCCACCTAAAGCAAGAACGTTAACCCCTAAGCAATTGACTAGTTTCCCGACTGCATGGATCATCAGCTGGGCACCGTTCTTCCTCGAGGTTTCGATCCTTTCAGCCCAGGACCTCTCCAAACGGCGGATCCACAACCTCGATCATGGATCCACTTCAATAGATGGTACATCAGTAGATCCACAACCTCGATCATGGATCCACATCAATAGATGGTACATCAGTAGATCCACAACCTCAGTTGCGTCCAGGCAGTCAGTCAACCCATCAATGCACCAACATATTGCATCACACATTTGCTACAGGTCAATAGGTAAACTATATTTGAGGTTTTACATGTAATTAATTCTTTAGTTCCTTTTAACTTGTAACATCTAGCCGTTACTGTACAATTAATTATATTGTTTGTGGTTTTCATGCTTTGAAATGTAGTTGAACAAACATAAAATATCATATAAATGTAGTTTAACAAACACATTAAAATCACATCAACAAAGAATAAACATATAAATATATGAGAAACAGTATAGTGGATTTTCCACCAAAAGATCATGACAAATCAGCGGGAGAAGCCTCACCAAAAGAAATGTAAATCATCACACACATCTCGTTTTTTCATTTCTGCTCCTCACAATTCTATCTCTCTCTTTTATTCACACACACACACACACACACACACACACACACACACACACACACACACACACACACACACACACACACACACACACACACACACACACTTTTCCTTTTAGCAATAGATGCAAAAATC
The DNA here is from genome assembly GCF_964187855.1 of Myxine glutinosa. NCBI lineage: Eukaryota > Metazoa > Chordata > Myxini > Myxiniformes > Myxinidae > Myxine > Myxine glutinosa. The sequence goes on along the minus strand of NC_136261.1, from coordinate 313,542,712 downwards.
CAGTGTAATTGCCCTTGTCGTCCCTGAACCAAAGAAATTATATAATTATAACAGTTCCCACTCCTCTCCCTCCTCAACATGATTAAATAAGTAGCCATTGCTCTGTTGGTAATAACGCACATCATCGTCTTCCCAATTGCAGACGTCCTTTAAATACATCACCAAGCCTGCCATGTTCACAGGAGGCACTTCTGCAAGATTCAAAGTCCATTCACTGGTAGAAATCCGTTGGGGGGTTTTGGTAGAACACCCAGAACACCCAGTTTTGGTAGGGTAGAACACCAATCTACGATCCTTCAGGCCTTGCACTGGTTCACGTCGTCTGGATTTTGCAATACGGAAAGCTGTAAGATCTCAGCTTTTTGGGCAAACTGAGTAAGTTCTCTCATTGTTTTGTTGTGCAGAGGTACATTCCTTTCTCTATTTCCAAGTATTTTCAGATTCTTTCAGAAACTTTGTGAGCCATTCAACAATCCTTGTCTCACATGCACGATATAGTGAAACATGCCCAATCAACATTGCTGCTGAGGGCTTATGTGCATGTGTTCCAAGCATTCTGGGGCTGATTACGCAAAGCATTCCCAGGTTTGTCATGGAGCTGTATGATTTCAAAGGTGCACCAAGAAAGAGAATAATGAAAGTGTATTTCAACGTGCGAGTCTTCGAGGTTGACAGAAGCTTGTTGCTTCTTCTTCTATAATGGCCACAATGATTCCCATGTTCTTGTGGGATTGGCAGGGGGAAGCTTGGCCCAAGTCTTTCATGAACTGGCTAGCTAGGCCTGACATTCAACGAGGGACCTGACATCCTGACATTCATCCAAGGGATGGCACATGCATCGCGGGATGGCACAAACAGTTTATAGCTGGGCCAACCCATGCTGGACAGCTTATAGGCGAGTGTGCCTACCTCGAGATAGGAAGCTTGTTGTACAGAAACTTGAACCACCTTTAGAGGCCATTTTTCCCCGCCGAGCAGGGGTTGGCCTTTTTCGAGCACCCTGGTCCCCTTTTTGGGCACCGTGGTCCCCTTTTTCGGGCACCCTGGTCCCCTTTTTGGGCACCGTGGTCCCCTTTTTCGGGCACCCTGGTCCCCTTTTTGGGCACCGTGGTCCCCTTTTTGGGCACCGTGGTCCCCTTTTTCGGGCACCCTGGTCCCCTTTTTGGGCACCGTGGTGCCCTTTTTCGGGCACCGTGGTCCCCTTTTTGGGCACCGTGGTCCCCTTTATCGGGCACCATGGTCCCCTTTATCGGGCACCATGGTCCCCTTTTTTGAAGCAATGTTTTATGGCCGGATGCCCTTCCTGCCACCAACCCTGTTAGTCGCCTCTTGCGACACACAGGGAATTACCAGTGAACTGGTACTCAATTTGCCGACCTTGGAAGGATGACTGGTTGAGTCAACCCCCCTGGCGTTAATTCAGCGATCGACCGGGATTCGATCCTAGGATCCCAAGCCGGCACCCTAACCGCTTAGCTAACACCAGGCTGTTGTACAGAAGCCTGTTGCTTAGCATTCTTATAAACATGTAAAAACTCCACAATTGCTACGGCTTGCTTTTTTAACCTTAATTTTACAATTTTAGCATCGATAAAGCCATTATAAAGAAGTGCTATTTGGACAATGTTCATGTTACAATGTGATGGATGCAAGATAATCTAATCTACAGGTTACTTGTGCAAAAAGACAAAGTTTTGCCACATACTGGGTGCACAGTTATTTCAGGACAAGTGCTTTGACGTCTTCATCTTTCGTAAAGATAATGCCACCCAGATGTTCTTTTTTTTCATTGCTGGTAAAAATGTATTAAGATCACAAGGCGAAAGTATGGGCAGTAAAGGGGCCGATGTAAAACTTCTCATCCCATCTTTACTTACTCGAGCAGTAGTGGTTGTATTTGTATGTAAGGGCGAGTATTATTCTATGGTAAAGTCACACTCTGTGACTACATACTGGCCACTGTGTGCATATTCTTGTCATTCCACAGGATAATCCACATTAATTTAATCTCTAAACACTTGCCATATGCTTTCGACCTGAGAACTGAACCTTTAATGTTTTTTTGTGGTTGGGGGACCAATAATGTGTCTACTCCATGTCAGCTCACTTTGACTCTGTCATGAAACAACGGAGCCCGATCTCATCACACGTCACATTCTCCTTCCATACATCATCTCCGTCCCTCTGGTATTCCGCGAGCTCTGTTGCCACAGACACACACGTGTTGCCTTTTGATCAAACATGAGGTCCTTTGATACCCTTCTTGCACCGACTTGAATTTCAAGTGAGAATGAATGATTGCTTCCACAGTTCCAACATGAACGTCAAATTCCTCTGCGATTTAACTCGGAGAGTAATCCAACGGTTTTCTCCAAATGTAGCTGTTGAGGAGGCTTAATATTTTCTGGAGTCACATGATTTGGAAATTTCTGAATCATACTTGCAGTTGGTTGCATCGAAGATGTACGCTTGCAAAATGCACACACATACGCACACACACGCGAGACAAAAAAAATGTGAGAGCGCCTCACATGGTGACGATGCCTTGTTGAACGGAAGCATGAAGTAAAATTTGTTTAATAACGTTGATTGCTTTACACGAATTGTTTAATTCGAACCACGTTTAGAGGTCATTTTTCCCCGCAGAGCAGGGGTTGGCCTTTTTTGGGCACTGTGGTCCCCTATTTTGGGCACCGTGGTCCCCTATTTTGGGCACCGTGGTCCCCTATTTTGGGCACCGTGGTCCCCTATTTTGGGCACCGTGGTCCCCTATTTTGGGCACCGTGGTCCCCTTTTTGAAGCAATGTTTTACGGCTGGATGCCCTTCCTGCCGCCAACCCTGTTAGTCGCCTCTTGCAACACACAGAGAATTGCCAGTGAACTGGTCCTCAATTTTCCGACCTCGGAAGGATGACAGGCTGGGTCAACCCCCCTGGTGTTAATTCAGCGATCGACCGGGATTCAAACCCAGGATCCTCGGATCCCAAGCCGGCACCCTAACCGCTAAGCCAACACCAGGTAGAATTGTTTAATTAGCTTGAGAAGTAATTGCCTGGGGAGTGGAAGTTGCTTTTTTGAGGAAGAAGTGGAGAACGTACATGAAGCCTCAAATCCTGTGGCATTTGTCCTGACAAATGTGATCTGTTCATGTAAGAAATTCGATATCTCAGCCTGATTGTCTCGGAAGAGGGATACCAGATGAATAAAAAGACAGCGCTGCTGTGTTATCCCAGAAACAAGGAAAGCATACCAATGTTGGGCATTTACGGGAGCTACTCGGTCTAATTGGCTATTATTGCTGATGCGTTCGAGATTTCTCCAGAATTGCAAGGCCACTGCATGATTTGCTGGAAGTTGAGTCAAGTGAGAATACCAAGTCCAAGGCTTGCAAGAAGACTAAAGTCAAATCCAGCCAGGTCCCTAAATGGAATGATTGGCATCAGAGAAGTTTGAATCTTGATTGATGCCGTGACCCAGCCACCAGTGATTGGTTATCCCTGCTCCGATGAACTGTTCATGTTATGCACAGATGCTTCGAAAAATGGTCTCGGCCTCTAGGGGCTGTGCTGTACCAGGAGCAACATCGGAAGCTATTTGACCCTCAAACTTTGTCTCATGCTGAGAGGAATTACCACCTTCACTGAAGCAAACTTGAGATGTGAGCCCGAAAATGGGCTGTGATGGATAAATTCAGACATTACCTTTACTATGCCCCCCATTTTACTGTTTACGCTGATAACAATCCATTGACATACGTGACAACCAGTGGGGGAGGCTGAACGCAATGGGATGCAGATGGGTAGGAGAGTTTTCCGACTACTGATTCACAGTCAAGTATCTGCCTGGCAGGAGTAATTCTTTAGCAGACACCTTATCGAGGCTGCCTCTTGAAGGAAATGCTTGATGTTTGAGCTCTCACCAGAGAATGGTTCAAATTGGCGATCTCAAATGATGGACTGTTGTAGATAGGCCATCAGCCAGACCCCCAAAATAGGGTCCATTGGTACTAAAATGAGGGAGTAAGCCTAATATTGATTTTTGGATAGGTCTTTACCCCTAGAATATGAAAATATGTGATAGCAAATTCAACCATGTAGCTAAATGGGTGTTATCACCTCATTTTCAAAATGGCCGCCAAAATGCATGTTTTTCTATTAAAAACACCATGTTTCATATTCTTGTAGGAATTTGTAACAAATGGCATTGCGTTTTGAGATGTTTAAGACTTTACAACTCTCTTAAAGTATGAAATACATCATCTGAACTTTAATCCAAGAAGATAGAATCCAATATGGCGCCCAATTTCACACAATGGCTGCCATCATAGCAACAACTTTATGCACAAAATATGCACGAAAATAACTGGCATTCAGTAGATTTGCAAGTATACACATGGAAAAAAGTATCGCACCACCACGTATTTTCGACATAGTGGAAATGTATCAATGAATTTTTGCACCTTTTCGCTGCGGTGTAGGGTAATCTTGTGCAACATTTTGTCCAGATGTTGGAACGCAATGAAGAGAACAAAATTGGGTGACACATTCCTGTTTAATGTGATTGTAACAAGGCCATTCGCAAAAGGGCGTTTTTGGTCCAAAATCATGCTTGACAAAAGTTTCAGTGTAAACCAATAATGCAACATGTTACAGGGGCCAAAAACTAAAGTTTGGCGCCAAATCAATAGATGACCATCAATAGCCTCTGTAAGCACCGCCACAGTCAATATCGAGTGTAACCACCATTAGCTTGGATCACTGCCACAACACGTCTTCTCATTGATTGAACGAGACGTTGAATCTGGCGCTGTGGCAGTCTGTTCCATTCTTCATGCAAAGCCTGCTCAAGTTCATGCAAGTTCTGTACAGGAGGTTCCCTCCGACGTACTCGGATACCCAGAAAATCCCATACATGCTCGATTGGGTTAAGATCTGGGCTTCTTGCTGGCCATGGTAGTGTGGTGACTGCTTCTTGCTGAAGGAAATCAATAACTGCACGGGCTCTATGGGGTCTGGCGTTGTCGTCCATGAAGATAGGCCTGGTTAGCAATGGGTGATCGTCAAAATGAGGAACAACAATTCTGTTCAAGATTTCTTCTCGATACCGTTCACCATTAAGATTGTCTCTAACTGTCACAAGCTCCAACTTAGTCATGGGATAGACATCCCCATATCATTATGGAGCCTCCACCAAACGGAACCTGCTCCATAATGTGTCTTTGAGCACGTGCTCTTCCATCAGTATGGAATAACAGAAAGCGACTTTCGTCAGACCAATGCACTTTCCTCCAGTTGGCTAAGTTCCATCGTCTCCGTGCTCGACACCACTCCAACCGAGCTTGCTTGTGCTGTCTTGTAAGCAGTGGACGTCTGATAGGTCTCCGAGCGTAATACCCAGCAGAATGCAGGCGATTCCGAAGAGTCTTCAGCGAGAATCGTCGATTAGGTAACCACGCTCTCTTAAGGGCATTGCTTGTTGCAAACGGACGAAGTCTAACCAGTACAATATATCCTCTCTATATATATCCTCTCTTTGGGTGGTACAGCGAGGTCTTCCTGTACGAGGCCTGTCCTTCACATCATTTGTTTGTACCCTTTGTTGGTACCCTTTGGATTTGGTACCCTTTGTCATCTTACGCAGGTTTCTAAGGAATGCACTTCTGTATTCTGCGGTAATGTAATACCTCTTGATGGCTCCGGCTTTCAGGCTGAACCGCGCTGTGCCTCCAGCAGTTTGCGTATCCTTGTTCACTGTAACTTCAATGGTCTGGTCAACTGGTATTTTTCCAAAGGGATTATCACTGGACAACTGTACAGAAAAGTGCCCCTCCTTGAAAGCCTCATATACATCTGGATTTGTCTCTGGAAGATTCGTCATCTGAGCAAAGTATGCAGACAAATACCTCGCATAGTTGACCTTGTCGTATGCGAAACACCATGGGATCATAGCTCTTATTGCACCGAGGTGTAAATCCCAGTTTCCTTCACGAGATGCACGAAGTAGACCAAAAAGGACCTCTTCTACCATGTCAATGTAGGACATCCAGTACCCTGACAGCTGTCCATTGTTGTGACGAAGATGATCAAGGAATTCTGCCCATAGCTGCATCAACTCTGTAAACCGTGGACTCTGAAGTAGGCTGTCGAATACCTGTTGGTTTAAATCATCAGTCATCTTGTTGACCTCTTCTAAGACTGCCTCGATTGTAGGACTCTGCTGCTGTAGATGATCATCTATCCATTGTGTAAACTCTGCCCATACCAGTCGCATCAGAGCTTCATAGATACATTTGTGGGTTCTAACAGCACGATTGTATTGTTTTCCATCAAGGACTCCGTTGAGCGAACCCTCAGCTACTATCCCAGATTCGATGCACACCTCTTTCAATCCAGCATCACTGAATCTCTTTCCAATTATTCCAAGAAAGTTCATGATGGTACGGAATGTTCCCATTCTCAAGAGGATATTGCAGAAGCGATCTTTGTGTTTCCAGGCTATTTCAGCAGCTTTTGCATACAGCGCTTGATCCATGACAACTACAATTGTCTCTCGCGAAAGATTCTGCCTGATGTGCTCTGATCGTTTCAGGATATCGAATACTGTAGTCAACTCTGTTGCTGGTGCATTGATAGTTGGTAGATATCCAACCACATCTTCTGATATTGGCACCTCATCTCTGGTTTTGATATTGAACCCAGTCCAACTTGGGAGTGTCTGCTTGTCAGTAGTTGTTTGTCTTGCTATGACCCATAGTAGATTCTTGCTTTTGGCCTCTTGGGATGCTTTTCTGGCGTCTAAGACAAAGTTGTCATTATTCTGGAGAGGCTGGGGACCCACACGTGCACCAGCTACATATACTTCTAGCTCTTCGGACTCCATATTAAGGGTCCTCTTCTTGAGTTTCTTAGCTGGTGGAAGATTTGGTTTGGGAGGAGGAAGCGGTCCATAGATCTTGGATTGCACTGCTATTCCATTCACGCGATGTGATGTTCCCTTGCCTGTTAGTGTTTCTTCAAGTCTGTCTATGTTATCCCACGCCAACTGCGTATGGATATGAGGTTTGATGGATGTTGGAAGAGCAACTTGCTGGTTGAGTTCTGTTGCTAACTTTTCAACACACAGGGCTGTGTCATTCTCTTCTAGCTGGTAATAAGACACTCCATGTCCGAACTTGTTCAGTGTGCGTATGATCTCGATGTTGCCAGTGAGAGTTTTAACTGCATACGAAAGCATCATATGTTTTGGTGGTTGGTGCTTTCCACGTGTCACAGCATATATCATGTCCTGACTAAATGACTGGACCAGGGTGGTTATCCTAGATGATTGAACCTTACTTGTCGGGTCTCCAGTTAGCAGCCCGATGAGAAACCGCTCCAGCTCATATGGAATAGGTGTTACATCCTCAGCATCTGATGGATGGTATGGCCAGGGTGTGGGTTTCATGTCGTCTTTGATTTTTGTACGAATTGTCGCTGATGTTTGATCTATGATCTTGTTGGAGTCTTTCACTTTGTTTTTCCATATTTTGAGTTCCCTTTGCAGACATTGATTTTGCAAGACAGCATCTTCCAATGATACATTGTCTGGTACCATCACCAACTTTCCCTTGTCATCTGGAAATATCTTCACCGAACTCCACAGCTCATATTCAAGCGTTCTATGAACATGTTTCTTTGTGGACTGCGTTAGACAATCAATCCCATCAGACAGCATGTATTCTTCTAATTTAGCAGTGAGTGACATGACTGGTATGATGGTCTTGTTTGGGATTACGTCTGTTCTGATATAGGTGAGAAGTTTTGCATATGCTTCTTTCTCGATCCTCTGATACTGTGCAAAATCATCTGTGTCATCAGGTCCATCTGCACCTTCAACCTCAGGCTGTATACATTCTCTGTTGTAATTCCTGTAGCATGAGAAATGGTAACACGCTTCTGCTGCCACAATATCTCTACTGGTAAGCGCTATCATATCCTTGTCATTTTTCTTTATTGCACATTCTCTCAATCTTTCATCTGCTCTGAGTTGAACAATTTGTGAAAGTTTTTCACGTGTATGAGACCCCTTCACATACTTGTCTCTGCGACAGAAGATGCACTCCGTATCATACACTCTTTTCTCTACTGATGATCTCCTACATGGCCTTTTGGGAGCGCTGCTACCTCCTGCTTCAGATTCAGTGTCTTCATTGGCTTTCCTCTTTAGCATGTTTAAATCTCGTTTCATGGTGAACAGGCTCCTACATTTTCGGTGGTAGAATATTTCTGGCACTTCATTGCCCTCAAGCCCCTCGGCAATATTGATATGTTCATGGTTCCTAACCTTAGCCGCTTCCAGTAATGTCAATCAAGATGTGTAGTTTTGTGGGCTCACCAGATGATCATCGTCATCCGATCTTGTCATGTGTATAACGCATTCTTTGCTTTCTGTGGCGCTGTTCATTTTGGAAAATTAGTAGACCTCATCACTTGGTGTGTACTATTATTTCTATTCTAATCGTATAGCATCTACTTTCTATCTACTCCGTTGCTCGTTGCTCCGACCACCGTTCCTACAGAAAAAAAAGCAAACAAAACAAAACAACAACGTTAAATTTTGTATGTAAAGTGGCGGCCATTTTGAAAATGGGTGATAACACACATTTAGCTACATCGTTGAATTTGCTATCACATCTTTTCTTATTCTAGGGGTAAAGACCTATCCAAAAATCAATATTAGGCTTACTCCCTCATTTTGGTACCGGTTGACCCCCCTAGCTGATAGCCTAAGAGGGAAATTGCATCCAAATGGCAGCTGGTTCTCCCAAACTCCTAACGTCCACTCGTTTACAGAGAATTACCTGATAAAATGGGGGCACTTGGGGACAGAACGCATTCTAGACTTTGCCAGAAACTGGGTCTATTGGTCCCATATGAAGATAGACATTGAGGAGTACGTCACAAAAAATGTGAATGCATGAAACGGAAAGCCCCTGTTAGGCCAGTTTGAGCCCCTATGGACCACTTACCCTCTTGAACTTGTATGATGTATCGATTGACTTCCTCCATCTCGAGGAAAGCAAAGGTGGTTTTTAATACAGAGTACTAGTGGTTGACAGCTTCACAGGGTATGCCCAAGTGTATGCCACAAATAATAAGTCTGCCAAAAGTTCTGCTGACAAATTGTTTAATGAGTTTGCCCGCAAGTATAGGTTCCCCATGAAGATTTAACATGATCAAGGAGGCGAGTTTGAAAACTAATTATTTAAAGAACTGACTAGATTGTCTGGTGTTGGCAACTGCAGTACAACACCATACCACACACAGGGAAATGGCAAGGTCGAGAGGATGAACCGGACCCTACTACAGATGCTCAGAACTTTACCTGAAGAAGAGAGAGGAAAATGGAAGGACTCCCTCGATAAAGTTGTACATGGTTACAATTGTCCGCAACACAAGGCAAGACGTTATTCTCCATTTTTCCTGCTATTTGAATGTTCACTGAGACTTCCAATCGACTTGTTTGGGTCCCAGCATGATGAACCAGATAACAATCATTCTGACTTCATAACTGACTGGCAATGGCAGATGAATCAGGTGTATGTCATGGCATCAAGGCAATCCACAAAGATTGCTATGACACGAAAGTAAATCACACAACTCTTTTTACAGGAGACAGAGTTCTGGTGAGAAACTTGACCCCTCAGGGTGGATCAGGAAAACTTCATTCTTATTGGGAAGAACAGGCACATGATGTACAACAATTACCCAGTATTCAAAGTCAAACCGGAAAAGGGGTATGGCCGTGTCAAAGTCTTGCACAGAAACTTGTTGATGCCATGTGACCACTTACCTGTTGATCCAGAGCCCAAGCGAGGGAAGAAGGAGGTGAAATTGAAGGCTGTCAAGCAGAGGGAAACTCTTGAGGACAACCAGTCGACTTCCTTAGAATCAGTTAATTATTTTTTTTGTAATGGAAAACATGCACAGACACATAAAACATGTAATAAAGGGAGCGGGAGACAAGAGGGGGAGAGAGAGAGGGAAGCACACAAGCACAACAACAGTAGAGATCAGGGACATCGGGAGATCTGTGGGAGGGAGAGGGCTTGGTGAGGGGAGTGGGGAGGGGAGGAGTAGGGGCACACAGTGTAAAGCAAATGAACACTACTAGGAATTTCAGGAATGAAGTCGGAGATTGAAAGAGGCGGATTTGGGTGTTTTAATGGGGGTAGAAAAGATCAAGGTTTTGGATTGGGGAAGATAAGAGATGGTGGTGAACAGCTGTTTTAAAGACCTGGAGGGAGGAGTGGGATTGAAGAGAGTGAGGGAGATTGTTCCAGAGGCGGGAGAAAAGAGGAATGAAGGAGTGAAGGTGAGCAGAGAGTCTTGATTTTGGCAGTTTAACCATAAGAGGGTTGCTGGCAGATCTTGTGCGACCTGTAGGAATATTTGGGGGACAGAGCACAGGCAGAGCTGGGGGAGCAAGGCCGGAGAGGAGTCGGTAGAAGACAGAAAGACCACCAACCTGCCTGCGGTGAGTGGGTGAAAGGCCCTCAGAATTTTTTGAGGACATCATCAGTGTCCACGACCAAACTGTAAATCATGTTGATAACCGCCTCAGCCCACAGATCCCAGGGTTCCATCCACATACAGTTGGTGTGTCCCTACCTCCAAATCATCATGCTGAGTTCATCGCATAGTGAAGATTCGGAACCAGCCATTCAGCATGTCCAACCAAATGTTGATGACAATGGCAGGTGTTACCCTAGTCGACAGCGACATCCTCCACTAAGACTTACTTACCCGACAATCGGTGAACCAGAACTTCCAGAGTGTATCAGTTGTGTGGACCTCTTAATACTGTTGTAATGTAAGCTTACTGATTATAGGTAGTATCTCATTATACATGTACCGTTTCTCCTTTTGTGGTGTGTAGCACGATGTCGATGTTAAATAGATGTTAGATCTGGATAAGTTAACCGTATGAATTCAAAGAGCTTCCAGTGTTCATGTGAGGGCAGGCGTTGTCGTTCCAGCGGTCCCCTGCGAACCATGATTCAGGGGATGTTACTTAGGGGAGTAACCAACAGGGAAGTTCACCCTAACATCGTTGATCTAAATGACGATCGTAAAAAATGTCAAGGGCATTATTGTTTGTGGGGTGAGTGTGAGGCACACAAAGAATGTGAGCGCACCTCACATTATGCCAATGCCCTGTTAAACAGAAGCATGAATTCATTTATTTATTTATTATTATTTTTTTTTTGGTATACAAGATCGAGGCACGTGTAAGAGCTAACATTAATGACAAAAAAAACAAACAAACGGACACATAAGACGAAATAAAGGGAGTGGGAGACAAGATGGGGAAAGAGGGGGAAGCACACAAGTACAACATTTGAGAGCAAGGGACATCGGGAGATCTGTGGATGGGGGATGATAAGAGATGGTGGTGAACAGCTGTTTTAAAGACCTGGTTTAAAAAAACATAAAAAATTACGGTATCTTTTCAATAAAGTTGATTCCTTTAGTCAAATTGTTTAATTAGCTTGGGAGGTAATTTCCTGGGAAGCAGAAGTTGTAGGACCTTGGCATTGGGGAGCAGATGTTGCGTGGTTGGAGATGCATGCTGGGATCGGCACGTGTGCTTTGCGTGGTGATCACCTCCATTTTTCCGTTCCATCTAATGGTCTGTTACTCCTTTTCAAAAATAGTGATTTACCAACTACTTGGTTAATTTGTGCGAGTGAGTTCGGAGTGTCACACACACACACACACACACACACACACACACACACACACACACACACACACACACACACACACACACACACACACACACACACACAGACACACAACTTATGCCATGTCCCATTAGTCAGGGTCAGCAGTTTGCACGAATGCCTCGTTCCATACACCACTCAACCAGGCAGGACTTGCTGGCAGGAAGTGTCCATAATGGCCAAGCAGGCATTCATGATTGTCAGCAGAAATGACACCACGTGATACACCTGTCTTGGCAGCATGGAGTTATCCATGCAAAGGAAGGGCAATGCAAAATTCACCAAATGCAGCAAATTTAAATAAACAAGCTCAGCTGTTTGGAAGGGCCAGCTCACTTGCAAATAAGTTCAATATGGATCTCCGGATGTTATTTCCCAATGAAGACCGAACAAAATTCCTTACTTTCAGAGTTATCCTTACCATCTGTTTTGCAGCAAATATTACAAAAAAATATTTGGTTCATGTTATATTATCATGAAGAGTCTTTCTTCACTCTCAGCCCACTCTTTGCTTTGAATCACTCTGAGGAAATATTAAATTCCATTCATAGATCGCAGACATGTACACAAGTCATCCATTACCTGCGCAGGTCAAGTGGGTGAAGAAAAGTTTCTACCAGCATCCGAGGTTATAATTGGGATATATAAAACCAGAAGAGAATAACAATTAATAATAAATTATATATACAGTGTGTGTGTGTGTGTGTGTGTGTGTGTGTGTGTGTGTATGTGTGTGTGTGTGTGTGTGTGTGTGTGTGTGTGTGTGTGTGTGTGTGTGTGTGTGTGTGTATATATATATATATATGCAGTCACGTGAAAAAGTAAGTACACCCCATGTACATTTTTTTGACTTTTTCAACATATTTCAACATACAGCTATTTGATCTTCATTTCAACAATATTGATAGATAAAGGTGATATAACATAACAAATATCATGAAACGTTTACATTTTGTAGTCCATTGTATAATTTCATTGTATAGTATAATTTCATATAATTTAAATGTAGTCCATTGTATAGTCCACTGGTCAAATCCGTTTCTGGTGTTTGTTCCCCCTCCATCCCCTCCCTTACCTCAAACGGCGACACAGCTGACTCCGCACGTGAAAAAGCTGAATGCCTCAACTCTGTGTTTGCCTCTAAATCTTGTGTCCCAAACACATCCCTCTCTGTACCCACCATACCCAGTCGTACCCTGCTGCTCCTGGACTCCGTGTCCTTTCCTACTGACAAGGTGGAAAAGTTTCTGTCAACCCTCGACTCTGATTCTGCAACTGGACCCGACGGCATCAGCCCACGGGTCCTAAAATCCTGCTCTGCTGCTCGATCTCACCCTCTCTCTGTTCTCTTCACCCTCTCTTTTGCTCAAGGTCAACTGCCATCTGCTTGGAAATCAGCCAACATCACCGCTTTGCACAAAAAAGGTGCAAAAACAGATCCTAGCAACTACAGACCAATCAGCCTTCTCCCAAATATCAGCAAAGTCATGGAATCCATCATTGCTTCGGATATGAAATCTTTCCTCTTCTCCAATGGCTTGATCTCTGATCATCAATTTGGTTTCAGACCAGGTCACTCTACTCTGGACATGCTGCTTCTGCTGTCTCAACAATGGATGGAGGTCCTCAATGCCAAACAGGAAATTAGAGCTGTCTCCCTCGACATATCACGTGCCTTCGACATGGTCTGGCACCCCGCTCTGCTCACCAAACTCTCCTCCTTTGGTATCCATGGAAATCTCCACGCATGGCTGGCGGACTTCCTCTCTAGTCGTCATCAACGTGTGGCCCTGAATGGGTTTTTCTCATCTCCTCTTCCTGTTCAGGCTGGAGTTCCCCAAGGCAGTGTTCTGGGCCCCGTGCTTTTTCTGGTCTTCATCAATGATCTCTCTGACTCTCTTGAAAATCCTCTCTATCTCTTTGCTGATGACTCCACTCTCTGCCGCTCCATTCCTCTTCCCTCAGATCGGCAGTCTGCAGCCTCCTCACTCTCTGAAGACTTAGACAAAATCACAGACTGGTCAAACAAGTGGAACATGTCTTTCAATCCTGACAAATCTCACACTCTTACTATGTCTCTCCGAAAAGATCGACTGGACAACCCTCCCATCTACTTTCTCAACAATCCTCTCCAAGAAGTTCTGTCGCTCAAGCTTTTGGGTCTCACTATCTGCCATGATCTTTCTTGGGAAAACCACATTTCCAAGCTGGCCTCCAAAGCCAGTCGCCGACTGGGCATCCTCCGTCATGCGAAGTCCTTCCTCGGCACACCTGAGCTCCTCACCACATACAAGGCTTTCATCCGCAGGTCAATGGAATACTGTTCTCCCCTATGGGCCGGTGCTCCTGCCTCACACCTAGCTCGGCTTCACGCTGTTGAAACCAAAGCTTTCAGAATTATTGGAATCTCCCGCGATGAAGCTATCTCTGAGGGCCTTTCACTCACTCACCGCAGGCAGGTAGGTGGTCTTTCTGTCTTCTACCGAGTCCTCTCCGGCCTTGCACCCCCAGCTCTCTCTGTGCTCTGTCCCCCAAATATTCCTACAGGTCGCACAAGATCTGCCAGCAACCCTCTGATGGTTAAACTGCCGAAATCTCGGCTCTCTGCTCACCTTCACTCTTTCATTCCTCTTTTCTCCCGCCTCTGGAAGAAACTCCCACACTCCCTTCAATCCCACTCCTCCCTCCAGGTCTTTAAAACAGCTGTTCACCACCATCTCTTATCTTCCCCCATCCAAAACCTTGATCTTTTCTACCCCCGCTAATTCACCCCAGATCCACCTTGTTTGAAATTCCAACTTCTTACCTGGAAGTCCTGGCAGTGTCCATATGTTTTATACGTCTCCCACCGCCCCCTTCCCATGCCCCCCCCCCCAAAGCCCTCGCCCTCTCTCAGATCTCTCGATGTCTCCATGTCTCTCGGTCCCTGCTCTCAAATGTTGTGTTTGTGTCCTTCCCCCTCTCTCCCCATCTTGTCTACCGCTCCCGATGTTATATGTTTTATGTGTTGGTTTGTCTTTCTGTGTGATTAATGTTCGCTCTTTCACGAGCCTCGATCTTGTATACAAAAAAAAAAAAAAAAAAATTTTTTTTTTTAAAATAAACATAAATGCAAATATCGCATGTGGAAAAAGTAAGTACACCCTTACATTTATCACTACTTCAAATACCTAAAATTAGAATCAGGTGCACCAGCTCAGGTGCAAATGATTAGAACATCGTTAGAGAGGATCTTGGAGGAACCTGTCTTACTTAAACCTCAGACATTTAGTTTGGTTTGCTCTTTGTTGTTGAAAAATCCTCTCTATCTCTTTGCTGATGACTCTACTCTCTGTCGCTCCATTCTTCATCCCTCAGATCGGCAGTCTGCAGCCTCCTCACTCTCTATAGACCTGGACAAAATAACAGACTGGGCAAACAAGTGGAACATGTCTTTCAATCCTGACAAATCTCACACTCTTACGATGTCTCTCCGAAAAGACCAACTGGACAACCCTCCCATCTACTTTCTGAATAATCCTCTCCAAGAAGTTCTGTCACTAAAACTTTTGGGTCTCAATATCTGCCATGATCTTTCCTGGGAAAACCACATTTCAAATCTGGCCTCCAAAGCCAGTCGCCGACTTGGCATCCTCCGTCGTGTGAAGTCCTTCCTCGGCACACCTGAGCTCCTCACCACGTACAAGGCTTTCATCCGCAGCTCAATGGAATACTGCTCTCCCCTCTGGGCTGGTGCTCCTGCCTCACACCGAGCTCGTCTTCACGCTGTTGAAAGCAAAGCTTTCAGAATCATTGGAATCTCCCGCGATGAAGCTAACTCTAAGGGCCTCTCACTCACTCACCGCAGGCAGGTTGGTGGTCTTTCCGTCTTCTACCGACTCCTCTCTGGCCTTGCCCCCCCCCAGCTCTCTCTGGGCTCTGTCCCGCAAATATTCCTACAGGTCGCACAAGATCTGCCTGCAACCCTCTTATGGTTAAACTGCCAAAATCAAGACTCTCTGCTCACCTTCACTCCTTCATTCCTCTTTTCTCCCGCCTCTGGAACAAACTCCCTCACTCTCTTCAATCCCACTCCACCCTCCAGGTCTTTAAAACAGCTGTTCACCACCATCTCTTATCTTCCCCCATCCAAAACCTTGATCTTTTCTATCCCCGATAATTTCACCCCAATTCCACTTTTTGAAATACCAACTTCTGTCCTGGAAGTCCTTGGTGTCCTTGTGTTTTATACTTCTCCCACCCCCCCCCCCCCCTTCCCACGCCTCCTCCCCCCAAGCCCTCTCCCTCCCACACATCTCCCTGCTCTTAAATGTTGTGTGCTCTCAAATGTTTGCGTGCTTCCCATTTTCTTGTCTTCCGCTCCCTCTTTTTATATATTTTGTTTGTCTGGTTGATTTGTTTGTGAAGTAAATGTCAGCTCTTTCACGAGCCTCGATTCAGTATACAAAAAAAAAAAAAAAAAAAAGTGTGCGGCGTCACCATGCCGAGATCAAAAGAGCTCTCTGAGGCCCTCAGAAAGAAGGTTATAGCTGCCTACGAGTCTGGGAAGGGATTTAAAAAGATCTCCAAACAATTTGAAATCAATCATTCAACTATCCGGAAGATCATCTATAAGTGGAGAAGATTCCAAAAAACTGCCAACTTGTTCAGGCCAGGCCACCCCAGCAAGTTCAGCCCGAGAGCAGACCGCAAGATGCTGAAAGAAGTCTCTAAGAACCCCAGAATGTCATCACGTGACCGACAGGTAGCTCTTGCCATTGTTGATGTCAAAGTGCACGAGTCTGCCATTAGAAAGAGGCTGCACAAATTTGATCTACATGGGAGGTGTGCCAGGAGGAAACCTTTGCTGTCCAGAAAGAACATCAGGGCAAGACAAAAGCTTGCCAATGAACACCTTGGCAAAGACCAGCACTTCTGGAACAATGTGCTCTGGACAGATGAGTCAAAGGTAGAGCTATTTGGCCACAGTACCAGAAGACATGTTTGGCGAAAACCAAAGACAGCATTTGACCACAAGAACCTGATACCAACTGTAAAGCATGGTGGTGGAAATATTATGGTTTGGGGCAGCTTTGCTGCATCAGGGCCTGGGCAGCTCACCATCATATAATCCACTATGGATTCTTCATTGTATCAGAGGGTGCTTGAGGATAATGTGAGGCCATCTGTCGGAAAGTTGAAGCTCAACCGGAGGTGGACCTTGCAACATGACAATGACCCTAAACATACCAGTAAATCCACCAAGGAATGGCTGAAAAGAAAGAAATGGAGGGTTCTGGAATGGCCAAGTCAAAGCCCGGATCGAAATACCATCGAGATGTTGTGGGGGGATTTGAAACGAGCTGTGCATGCAAGAAACCCCTCACACATCGCACAGCTGAAATAATTCTGCATGGAGGAGTGAGCAAAAAGTTCTCCCAAGCGATGTGAGAGACTGGTAGACAGTTATAAGAAACGCCTACTTGAGGTTGTTTCTGCCAAAGGGGGAATACCACCTATTAGAGCCAAGGGTGTACTTACTTTTTCCACATGCGAAATTTGCATTTATGTTTATTTAAATTATACAATGGACTACAAAATGTAAATGTTTCATGATATTTGTTATATTATATCACCTTTATCTGTCAATATTGTTGAAATGAAGATCAAATAGCTGTATGTTGAAATATGTTGAAAAAGTCAAAACTTTACATGGGGTGTACTTACTTTTTCACGTGACTGTATCGTTGAACCTGTCATGTGTCACAATCTGCATGCTCTACCCCTACGTTTTTCATTCAGTGTGAAACACAAACAAACACGTGAAACACATGAAGTAAAACACGTGAAAATAAGGATCTTGTATAACTCTCGCGCCATCATTGTGGTTGTTGTTGGTGTGGTTTCCGATGGCTCCTCCCTGTGCACCTGTGTTTCGCACATGAGCGCGGTCTCTCTGGGATTGGGCCTTGAACCGAGCAGCGTTACCTGAATAAACCTCCGTGTGAGAACCTGACCTCAATTAAATAATCAATTAAGAGGTTAAAGGCCAAGAGCTAAAGTGCAATGTGGTAAAAGAGGTAAAATGTGCAACGAGAGGTAAAAGGTGCGACGAGGTAAAAGTGAAAGGTGCAGTGAGGTCAATTAAGAGGTAATAGGTCAAGAGATAAAAGGTGCAACGTTTTTTGAAGATGGCGTCCATACCACGTGACCTATGATGTGACCTATGACGTCATAATAATTCATTAATCGAAAAAAAAAATATTTTGATTCATTGAATAATCAATAAATACTTAATTGCTTAATCAATAAATCAAAAATATCCTTCATAGCCAAAACACTTGATCACTGTCATGTCTAAATATTAGCTTATCTCAAAAGGTGCCTGAGATATTGCCCAGATGAGAAAATATATAAATAAATGATTAATAATGAAAATAAATAAACAATAATTATAAAAAATAAATAATTAATCAATTGGCTAATATAACACATAAACCACCACCATTTCATCTGAATCTGTAACTTAAAGAAAAATATTTAATTTAGTCATTAATCGAATAATAAAATAATTAATCAATTAATTGATTAATCAATAAATCAAAAATAGCCTTTACAGCCAAATCACTTGGTCATTGGCATATCCAAATATCAGCTTCCTAACTCAAAAGGTGCCTGAAATAATGGCCAGAAGAGAAAGGAAATATACATATAAGTACGAAATTAATCGATAATAATTAAGTAACAAATCAATTAATTGTTTAATCAAAAAACAAAAATACCATTTTCGACAAAGTACTTACTCACTATTGTGCCCAAATTTCAGCTTCCTTATCTCAAATGATGGCTGAGATAACGCTGGGACAAACAAACAAACAAGAAAGCAAACAAACAACCAGAGTGAAAACCGAGTACTCCCTTTCAGCGTGCGTCATTGTCGAGCCCCTTTCGGTGCCTGGCAATGTCGTTGTGCAGCGCCTGGAGATGGTAGGTCTCCAGGCCTCCAACATAGGTCTCCAACTTAGGTCTTCAATGGTAGGTCTCCAACGCAAAGGAGCGGTGTACAGCAACCGGATTGAAAACTGTACTCCCTTTCAGCGTGCGTCATTGCTGGGCCCCCTCCATGCCTGGCAATGACGTTATGCAGCGCCTGGAGCTGGCATAGGAAAGGAGTGTACAACACGTACAACAAGTATAGATACAGTCACGTGAAAAAGTAAGTACACCCCATGTAAAGTTTTGACTTTTTCAACATATTTCAACATACAGCTATTTGATCTTCATTTCAACAATATTGATAGACAATGGTGATATAATATAACAAATATCATGAAACATTTACATTTTGTAGTTCATTGTATAATTTAAATAAACATAAATGCAAATTTCGCATGTGGAAAAAGTAAGTACACCCCTACATTTATCACGACTTCAAATACCTAAAATTAGAATCAGGTGCACCAGCTCAGGTGCAAATGATTGGAACATCGTCAGAGAGGATCTTGGAGGAACCTGTCTTATTTAAACCTCAGACATTTAGTTTGGTTTGCTCTTTGTTGTTGAAGTGTGCGGCGTCACCATGCCGAGATAAAAAGAGCTCTCTGAGGCCTTCAAAAAGAAGCTTATAGATGCCTACGAGTCTGGGAAGGGATTTAAAAAGATCTCCAAACAATTTGGAAATCAATCATTCAACTGTACGGAAGATCATCTACAAGTGGAGAAGATCCCAAAAAACTGCCAACTTGTTCAGGCCAGGCCACCCCAGCAAGTTCAGCCCGAGAGCAGACCGCAAGATGCTGAACGAAGTGTCTAAGAACCCCAGAATGTCATCACGTGACCGACAGGTAGCTCTTGCCATTGTTGATGTCAAAGTGCACGAGTCTGCCATTAGAAAGAGGCTGCACAAATTTGATCTACATGGGAGGTGTGCCAGGAGGAAACCTTTGCTGTCCAGAAAGAACATCAGGGCAAGACTAAAGTTTGCCAATGAACACCTAGGCAAAGACCAGCACTTCTGGAACAATGTGCTCTGGACAGATGAGTCAAAGGTAGAGCTATTTGGCCACAGTACCAAAAGACATGTTTGGCGAAAACCAAAGACAGCATTTGACCACAAGAACCTGATACTAACTGTAAAGCATGGTGGTGGAAATATTATGGTTTGGGGCAGCTTTGCTGCATCAGGGCCTGGGCAGCTCACCATCATAGAATCCACTGTGCATTCTTCATTGTACCCTTAGGGTGCTTGAGGATAATGTGAGCCCATTTGTTGGAAAGTTGAAGCTCAACTGAAGATGGACCTTGCAACATGACAATGACCCTAAACATACTAGTAAATCCACCAAGGAATGGCTGAAAAGAAAGAAATGGAGGGTTCTGGAATGGCCAAGTCAAAGCCCGGATCTAAATCCCATCGAGATGTTGTGGGGGGATTTGAAACGGGCTTTGCATGCAACAAAACCCCTCAAACATCGCACAGCTGAAAGAATTCTGCATGGAGGAGTGGGCAAAAATTTCTCCCAGTCGATGTCAGAGACTGGTAGACAGTTATAAGAAACGCCTACTTGAGGTTGTTTCTGCCAAAGGGGGCAATGCCACCTTTTGGAGCCAAGGGTGTACTTACTTTTTCCACATGCGAAATTTGCATTTATGTTTATTTAAATTATACAATGGACTACAAAATGTAAATGTTCAATGATATTTGTTATATTATATCACCTTTATCTGTCAATATTGTTGAAATGAAGATCAAATACCTCTATGTTGAAATATGTTGAAAAAGTCAAAACTTTACATGGGGTGTACTTACTTTTTCACGTGACTGTACATTGAAAGTACACCGCCCCCATGCCAAATAAATAAATATCCTCCAGCGCGGCATTGCCGGGGCGCCTTTGTCGCCCGACGATACCGCGTGCGGCTCATCGACACTGAATTGGGTGGGAGAGGTGTTCAATAATTGATTGAGTAATTGCATAATTAGAATCAATAAATAACAAGTACAGATACATTCAAAGGACACCGCCCCCATGCCAAATAATTAAATATCCTACAGCACGGCATTGCCAGGGCGCCTCTTAAACAGATGGGAGAAGGCGATTCGATTTTGGTACAGGTCCAGATCCGGCCTATCAGGCACACACACACACACACACACACACCTCATTTTAACAAGAGAATATTAATTTAGCCCACTATTACATGTAGGCAAAAAATGTGCTTTTTGCATGATTTGCTGAAGACAATTTATTGCATTGGTACAATTTCATGTCATTTCAGCAATAGTTTCTTCATTTTTTTTTTTTAGTTAAATTTTTTTTACAACCTTTTGTACGCCTAGAGAACCAGGCTGAACAGTTTAAATTTTGTATCCCACTGACGGGCCAGATCTGGATTCGGACCTGAACCAAAATCAAATCGGCTTGTTCTTGTCACCTAACCAATTCATCCACCTAGTTTAGTCATAAGTCATCCCTAACTTTTTTTAATACCATGTTATATATCGCTTTTTGCACGATCCCTCAATGGTGAAGAATCACTTAAACATTAAATAATACTTGTATACGAATCCATATTCAGATCTTCGCCAAAATCAGATCGATTCGTCCTTGTCACACACCCAAACGATGCATCAAGTTTCCTCCAAATCCGTCCATAACCTTTTGAGATATCGTGATATGTGTCGGTTTTAGCCCTATCACTCAATGGTGAAGAATCATTTCGAAATCAAATAAATCTCGTAGCCGAATCCATATTCAGATCTTCACCAAAATCGAATCGATTAGCCCTTGTCACACACACAACCTGTCCACAAAGTTTTGTCCAAATCCGTCAATAACATTTTAAGATATCCTGCTATATATTTTTTTGCCCAATCTCCCAATGGTGAAGAATCACTTAAAAAATTCTACTAGCCGGATCCGAATCCGGATCTTCACCAAAATCTAATCATTTCGTCCTTGTCACATACAGTACCTCTCTACCAAATTTCGTCCGAATCTGTCCACAACTTATTGAAATATCTTGTTCACAGACAAACAGACAAACAGACAGGGGTGAAAACATAACCTCCATCCACCTTCGGTAGCGTAACATAACCTCCATCCATAGCCATTTATGATATGCAAATAAGTTTCAATTTTTTTGCATTTTTGCTATTTTGAAAAAAATGCAGATTTATGATGTTGCAGTAATTATTGTTAGTTAGCCCAGACAATGCACAGTGGTTCTTGTGAGTCTAAATTGCAGTGAATCACTCAATAGCTCATCCAGAACACTATTTGTGACACTTTGTTAGTGAAACATTTTGCCTGCAGAGGCTTGTCTTTGTTGGACAACAAGCCAATGCAGTGCATCCGTGTTTAACATGATGAACTCAGCGAGTCTCATATGGACAGCTGCTGTCTCATTGCAGCGCATTTTAATTCGAGTTGAGGTAATATTTGATGAGGCAGTGGTTAGAAGAAAACATGTAATGCATTAATCCTGTACATAGCTATGAACAATCAATAGCTTATTGGGTGCAGCATTAAATCGTTTTATTTTCATATTCATGTAGTAGGTACTAATCCTTCAAAAGTGAGCAATTTTTTTTCGAAAATATCTTAATTTCCAGGCTTAAGTATAGATTCCAACAACCCTCTGAGTATTTTCTGATGTCTACTTATTCTGTTTACCTTTACATGAAAGTAGTGTAATGTAAATCCCTGGTGTTGGGCTAGCGGTTAGGGTGCCAGCTTAGGATTCCTAGGATCCTGGGTTTGAATCCCGGTCAATCGCTGAATTAACGCCAGGGAGGTTGACTCAGCCTGTCATCCTTCCGAGGTTGGCAAATTGAGTACCAGTTCACTGGTAATTCCCTGCTCGTCGTTAAAGTCGGCAAAAAGGGTTGGCATCAGGAAGGGCATCCGGCCATAAAACATTGCTTCAAAAAGGGGACCGGAAAAACAACAACAACCACGGTTCCCGAAAAAGGCCAACCCCTGCTTGCGGGGAAAAACCACGGTTCCTGAAAAAGGCCAACCCCTGCTTGCGGGGAAAAATGGCCTCTAAAGGTGTTTTTTTACTTATTCTGTTTACCTTGCTACCCTGAAATATCTTTTAGAGTACAGTATTCTTTTCAGTTCACAATGTGCTTCATTCTCATACGTTGTACGCACTATCAGGTAGATAGTTTATCCAGAAACCCCATGCTTGTAAGCATAAGTAATGGAACAGATTAACTTAAAATATATGAAAGTAGTGTAATAGTATTTGGTTGCACATTCCTTTCATGCAATAACTGCATCGAGCCTGTGACCCAATGGCATCACCAAACTCTTGGCATCTTCCTTTGCGATGCTTTGTCAAGCTTTTACTGCAGCCATTTTCAGTTGTTGTTTGTCTTTGGGGGTTTCTGACTTTAGTCTCCTCTTCAGCAAGTGAAATGCATGCTCCATTGAATTTAAATCAGGACATTGACTTGGCCAGTCTAAAATTTACACATTTTTCCCTGATTAACTCCTTGGTTGCGTTGGTGGTGTTTTGGGTCATTGTCTTGCTAGATGGTGAAGTGCTTCCCAATGAGTTTGGAGGCACTTTCTTGTACATAGGCAGACAAAATGTTTTTGTACACTTCCAAATTCATTCTGTTGCTGCCATCATTAGTTACATCATCAATAATGATGAGTGAGCCAGTTCCAGAGGCAGCCATGCAAGCTCAAGCAATGACACTGCCTCCACTATGCTTCACAGATGAGGTAGTGTGCTTTGCATCATATGCAGTTCCTTCCTTTCTCCACACTTTCACATTTCCATGTCTTTGGTAAATGTTTATCTCAGTCTCATCTGTCCATGAAACTTTGTTCCAGAACTCTACTGGCTCACCGATGTACTTCTTGGCAAATTCTAATCCAGCCTTTCTATTTTTGGTGCTGATGAGAGGTTTGCTTCTTGCAGTGTAGCCTTTGTAATTCTGCTGTCAAAGTCTTCTATGAATGGTAGATTGTGATACTTTCACCCCTGTACTCTGGAGGTTGTTAGTGGTGTCACGAACAGTTGTTCAAGGATTTTTTTTTCACAGCTCTGATAATTTTTCTGCCATCACCTGCAGTTTTATTTCCTTGGATGACCTGGCTGTTGTCTCTTGCTAAGTACAATATTGGTTTATTTTTCTTTCTCAAGATATTTCAAATTATTGTATTTGTTATGCCCAATATTTTGTGCTATGGTTCTAATTGAATTATTTTGTTTTTTCAGGTTCCAAATTGCTTGCTTTTCTTTCATAGACAATTATCTGGTCGTCTTGTTGGTTTATGCCAACTGGCTCCCAAGGCAAAAACAAAGGCTAAAATCAAGACTAGACATTCACAGCTATTAGGCTATGAGCCAAGGGGGTTGGTCGGTACCATACAGATGGAGTAAGGCTCATTGTGATTTTTAGCAAGATATATGTCCCTAGATATGAAAAAAAAGTGATAGCAGTGTATAACTCTAGGCCATCTCTGTGTTATCACCCGAAATATTATTATAGGCTATGAGCCAAAGGGGTTGGTCGGTACCATACAGATGGAGTAAGGCTCATTGTGATTTATAGCAAGATATATGTCCCTAGATATGAAAAAAAGTGATAGCAGTGTATAACTCTCGGCCATCTCTGTGTTATCACCCGAAATATTATTATACGCCTGCTTCGCTTCGCCAAAAAATGTGATATTTGCTAAAATTGGAATAAATATGTTTTTAAGGACCACAGAGTGCCAATAATTTGCATACTGGATGCCAACTAATATAGTAATAGAAATATAGAACATTTGTGGGGGTTATTTATCAAAATATTGATATAATGACAAAAAATATGTAAAATTTAGTGAAAAAGTGGTCGAAATCGCTTCGAGTTCAGAATTCACATTGTACATTTTTGTCAATATTTCAAAAATGAAAACTCCCAGAGTAACATTTGACCCCTCAAAATCTTCGCAAGGAACCACTGCATTGGAATATATCATTACTTTGTAATATGGTGGTTGTTTGGGGCACATATTTTGGCAAAGTTCAAAATATGTTCAACCATACCCCCTAATTTTGATATTTTGGAACGAAACATAGCTTTTGAACATTTTAGGTTTATTCGTCTACTACTTTTGGTATCTCAGTGTAATTTTTGGTATTAGCTAGTATCCTAAAGTAGGTTTGTAACATCAGCTACATTATATTTCACAATGCATGCAAACTTGCTCCGCACTCTAGGTTTATCATGATCTCTCGAACAAATACGATCTCGATCTCGATCTCGGCACTCTGTGGTCCTTAAAAACATATTTGTTCCAATTTTAGCAAATATCACATTTTTTGGCGAAGCGAAGCAGGTGTATAATAATATTTCGGGTGATAACACAGAGATGGCCGAGAGTTATACACTGCTATCACTTTTTTTTCATATCTAGGGACATATATCTTGCTAAAAATCACAATGAGCCTTACTCCATCTGTATGGTACCGACCGGTCAATTTGGGGGGTCTGGCTCATAGCCTATATTATGTGTGAATGATCAATGCTCCAAGAAACATCTGTCAGTCATTTGTTCCAATAGTTACCTAAAATGGGGGGACTGAATATAAACACGACATTGTTCTGCAATGGCACAGCGTAAATGCATATAAATACCAATAAATAAGCTGACCTTGTGTACTCTTGCCTCATATTCATATTTTGATCTGAAATACAAATTTCTTGAGTATATAGCAATAATAACAAATTTGGCTTCACTGTTCCAACACTTATGGAGGGCACTGTGTACATGTATGTATGTATGTATGTATATATATATATTTATATATATATATATATATATATATATATATATATATATATATATATATATATATATATATATATATATATACACACACACACACACACACACAGTCACGTGAAAAAGTAAGTGCACCCGATGTAAAGTTTTGACTTTTCAACATATTTCAACATACAGCTACTTGATCTTCATTTCAACAATATTGATAGATAAAGGTGATATAATATGACAAATATCATAAAACATTTACATTTTGTAGTCCATTGTATAATTTAAATAAACATAAATGCAAATTTCGCATGTGGAAAAACTAAGTACACCCTTGGCTATAATAGGTGGTATTGCCCCCTTTGGCAGAAACAACCTCAAGTAGGCGTTTCTTATAACTGTCTACCAGTCTCGGACATCGACTGGAAGAAATTTTTGCCCACTCCTCCATGCAGAATTATTTCAGTTGTGCGATGTTTGAGGGGTTTCTTGCATGCACAGCTCATTTCAAATCCGCCCACAACACCTCGATGGGATTTAGATCCGGGCTTAGACTTGGCCATTCCAGAACCCTCCATTTCTTTCTTTTCAGCCATTCCTTGGTGGATTTACTGGTATGTTTAGCGTCATTGTCATGTTGCAAGGTCCACCTTCGGTTGAGCTTCAACTCTCCGACAGATGGACTCACATTATCCTCAAGCACCCTCTGGTACAATGAAGAATTCATAGTGGATTCTATGATGGTGAGCTGTCCAGGCCCTGATGCAGCAAAGCTGCCCCAAACCCTAATATTTCCACCACCATGCTTTACAGTTGGTGTCAGGTTCTTGTGGTCAAATGCTGTCTTTGGTTTTTGCCAAACATATCTTCTGGTTCTGTGGCCAAATAGCTCTACCTTTGACTCATCTGTCCAGAGCACATTGTTCCAGAAGTGCTGGTCTTTGCCTAGGTGTTCATTGGCAAACTTTAGTCTTGCCCTGATGTTCTTTCTAGACAGCAAAGGTTTCCTCCTGGCACACCTCCCATGTAGATCAAATTTGTGCATCCCCTTTCCAATGGTGGACTCGTGCACTTTGACATCAACAGTGGCAAGAGCTACCTGTAGGTCTAGTGATGACATTCTGGGGTTCTTCGATACTTCTTTCAGCATCTTGCGGTCTGCTCTCGGGCTGAACTTGCTGGGGCGGCCTGGCATGAACAAGTTGGCAGTTGTTTGGAATCTTCTCCACTTGCAGATGATCTTCCGGACAGTCGAATGATTGATTTCAAATTGTTTGGAGATCTTTTTAAATCCCTTCCCAGACTCGTAGGCATCTATGACCTTCTTTCCGAAGGCCTCAGAGAGCTCTTTTGATCTAGGCATGGTGACGCCACACACTTCAACAACAAAGAGCAAACCAAACTAAATGTCTGAGGTTTAAATAAGACAGATTCCTCCAATATCCTCTCCAACGATGTTCTAATGATTTGCACCTGAGCTGGTGAACCTGATTCTAATTTTAGGTATTTGAAGTAGTGATAAATGTAAGGGTGTACTTACTTTTTCCACATGCGAAATTTGCATTTATGTTTATTGAAATTATACAATGGACTACAAAATGTAAATGTTTCATGATATTTGTTATATTATATCATCTTCATCTATCAATATTGTTGAAATGAAGATCAAATAGCTGTATGTTGAAATATGTTGAAAAAGTCAAAACTTTACAAGGGGTGTACTTACTTTTTCACATGACTGTATATATTGTAAATGATAGCACACTGAGCAGTAAAATAATTAATAATTCTTTATTCATAGCCTGACGTTTCAAGAACAAACTAGTTCTCTTCCTCAGAGGCATTGAGTTTTGTTTTAACCGTTAAGTTCAGTTGGGGACGGTTTAAGTGATGGATTGGTCCAAGTCCTTGCAAATCACAGGGCTTCCCTGCATTCAAATGACTGCCGTTTTTGACGTTGTAAAAGATTGCATAGTGCTATGTATGTGGGGTGCAAGTCGATGTTTCGGTTGATGGAGTTTTTATCAGAGTACTAGGCCTCGACAATCTCGCGGTTCACTCTCAAAGATCCTGTGCCAAGGATCGTGGTCTGATTCCATGAGAAAGTGTGTGTGTGTGTGTGTGTGTGTGTGTGTGTGTGTGTGTGTGTGTGTGTGTGTGTGTGTGTGTATGCCGCAACCAATGACAACCTGTACTTTGTATTTGACAGTACTGTCGCAAAGAGATATTTTTTCGTTTTTATTTTATAAGCTATGTGCGCATACACTTTGAAGAAGTATATTTGAAATCTTTCATTTAAAAAATGACATTTTGTATGCTGTAACGAAAAGAGTAACTTTGGTATTCACCAGATAGAAAGTTGTAAGGTAATGTTTTTATACACCGCCCAAAAGACTTTTTCCCAGGGACGTTTCCATTTGAGCTGTATTCTATATATAGTCCAAGTGTTTCATTCTTCAGACATAGTCACAATAAAAGTTACAATTAGGTACTCTGTATGTGGGGAGAGGGGCGGAGCTTTGTTCTCAAAAGGATGGCGCCGAACCTGCAGATGAGGTTGAGGTGTTCATGTTGGAACAGATTGAATATGGTCTGGTAATTATGATTATAATCGCTGCGGAAGTGGCCGTTGCCATTCGTCGTGATCCCGTGCTGTCACGTGTTGCAGACAGTGTTTTGTCATGTTATTGGTGCAAGTTGCTCCCGACATCAGAATATGCTACATATGCGTCCCGTACGTCCGAGCTGTCATTAGCTCAAGGTTGCGTAATGTGGGGCATGTGGGTGGTCATTCCTGTTTCTTTATGTCAGCGCTGTCTCAATGAGTTGCATGAGGGTCATTTGTAACTGCCATTTTCAAAATGAATAAAAGAATGAAGGAACAGAACAAGACCACCAATGAACGTTGTGATCCTCTCCCTTCCCCCATGTGTGACTGACTCCCCTGTGTGTGACCCACTCCCCCGTGTGTGACCCACTCCCCCGTATGTGACCCACTCCTTCGTGTGTGACCCACTCCCCCGTGTGTGACCCACTCCCCCATGTGTAACCTACTCCCCAGTGTGTGACTGACTCCCCAGTGTGTGACCCACTCCCCAGTGTGTGACCCACTCCCCCGTGTGTGACCCACTCCCCCGTGTGTGACCCACTCCCCCGTGTGTGACCCACTCCCCCGTGTGTGACCCATCCCCCCTTGTGTGACACATTCCCCCTTGTGTGACACATTCCCCCTTGTGTGACACATTCCCCCTTGTGTGACCCACTCTCCCATGTGTGACCCACTCCCCTGTCAGTGATCCACTCCTCGGTGCAGTGTGGGTGATGTGGGAGGGATGGGGGCGGGGTGGGAGAGGATTTGAGCAATTGAAGTCACATTTTACATGCGAGGTAATTACATGTTTCAAACTGTATTTCCCATGTGCATGCACATGGATTCACATCTTATCAGAAGTAAATAAATTGTGTAGATTACATCATTTGTGGATCTGATAAATTGCCAGTAACCATTTTGTAAAACTAAATGTGCAGCATCGAAATGAAGATGTCCAAATGTCAAACACGTCCATGCCTGTGGAATTCCCACGGGTGCCTCCACTAGTCTATAATAATAAAAGGCAGTGTCTGTCCGTCTGTCCATCTGTCTCCTCCATAACTCCAAAACCATGAAACCTAGCAACCCCAAAACTTTACATGCATACACCCGGACCTCCAACAGATTGCAATGATGAAAACTGGGTGATTGGGTGTGTTATAGCCGGCGAAGCCGGTGTTGTGAATGAACGTGTGCGTATTATGTTGAAAAGCCAGATTTTGCTGAATCCTTTGAGAATTTCGAAGCTTTGACGCACCAAATCGCTCAATGGAGGCCGCCATCTTGCGGATGCGGAAGTATGCATAAAAAATTGCGAAAACGTTCAATAGGAGTTTGTTTCACCCTTCTTTGTTTGATTCACAATCTTATGCACCTCTAATTTGTAATTAAAATACTTTAAGACCAACCTCGTTCCCCGGGCCTGCACGGGCCCTGGTTATCTTCAACGAAAATCGTCACCAAACACAGGAACCAATGAGATTCGAGCATTTGAAAAAATATTTCAAAAACCAAATCGCTCCAGGGAGGCCGCCACCTTGCAGATGAGGAAGTATGCATAAAAAATTGCGAAAAAGTTAAATAGGAGTTTGTTTCACCCGTCTTTGTTTGATTCACAATCTTATGCACCTATAATTTGTAATTAAAATACTTTAAGACCAACCTCGTTCCCCGGGCCTGCACGGGCCCTGGTTATCTTCAACGAAAATTGTCACCAAAAAAAAATATTCCAAAAAAGCTTAGCACCGCGTTTCGGAGGCTGAAAACGGCGTCAAATATTCTAAAATTGACGAAGAATTATTTTTTAGAAATCTCGCGGCCGTAGGAGGTAGTTTTTCACGGCCGGAAATATCCGAAGTTGAGACGGAATTCACCGAATTAATCAAGAAGGAAATTTTATAAATTTTAATCTCATCCAGAATGCAAATGGTGTCATTTTGAACTAGGTACGGTACCTACTACACCTACCTACTACCAACTACCTAACCTACTGATGCCATAGTGATGTGTAAAATAGTGGCAAGCGGCTTTGGCTTCACCGGCTCATTGCGGCTTTGCAGTAGGGTACTAGTAATACCCTTTTTGGAGATGATTAACCCTTTTTGAAGATGATTAACCCTTTTTGAAGATGGTTAACCCTTTTTGAAGACGATTAACCCTTTTTGAAGATGATTAATGAGGTGCTCATAAGGAAAAAAAACCAAATAGGCTTACCAATATGGTGGCCTGCCATCTTGGTCAGCCTACTGCACCTTGCTGGGTTATTAAGCCACCATTTTGTTTCAGCTTACTCAAACGTGCCTTGCCTTGGAAACACGAACGATTATCATTACATAATTTAAGCATATCATCAAAATCTGGATTCGGATATGAGGATTGGATGCTGTAGACTAAATAAATGTCCAAATCTGGAGTGAAATCTGACAAAATTGACCATATCCAGCGATTTTATAACTAAGTGTATAATATTCATTTATTTAAGCGAGGATGTGATTCTTCTTCTGGGGTTAGTTTTTTTAATTTGACTTCATAATTTCAACTTAATTCATACTTCCATGGGATAGGGTGTCACTCCACTGTACCTGCGATCTGTTTTTTAAATTCCCTCTAGATGATGGACCCAGATTGCATATATTTTTGAATATGATTAACCACCACTTGATGAACGCCATTCAGGCTGCTTTTGCAAGCCATGGCGTTACAGTAGACAGAGCTCCCTTTTTGTTTTTATTCAGGCTGCTTTTGCAAGCCATGGCATTACAATAGACAGGGCTCACATTTTTGTGCGATATACTTTCATTATATGAATAGATAGTTCTATTAATGTACCTACCAAAATATACTTATTAAAAAACAAAATCAAATGTCATGTTTAGAACTAAAATTAAACGTCCGCCATGTTGAATTATTTCATTGCAAATTTAATTAGACATTTGGTCTGCTCAGTGGTTTCCACATTTCGCTGATTTGCTGCTTGATTTTCTTCACATTTATAGAAGACTATTTAAAGGTCAATCTTTGTATTGCTGTTGTTGTGTACTTCATCTGTGCTGTCCAATATGCAAATTCTTAAAATTTCAAGTTAATCACATGAAAATTTATGATTTTATGTGATGCTCACCTTTGACCTTTTGACAAAATTATTCATTTGCTGCTCCATATTCGCATAATAAAGCTTTGATGAAGATTTGATGACAAAACTCAAATGGTAAAAAGGTTACAGCTCTGACACACACACTACACACACACACACACACACACACACACACACACACACACACACACACACACACACACACACACACACACACACACACACACACACACACACACACACACAAACACACGGGCACACCCCCCCCAAAAGATGTATATGCAAAAGATGTAGTTTACCTTTCCCCTCCCTCTCCCCTCCCCTCCCCCTTCCACTCCCCCCACTTTCTTCCTCACCCCTCCCTCTCCTGCTTGCCGCCCCTTTCCCCATCCTAACTCCCCCGCCCCTCCGCCGGGTACTCCTGCTAGAAATATATATATATACGAGTATATATATATATATATATATATATATATATATATATATATATATATATATATATATATATATATATATACATATGTGAAGAATCAGCTCTTCGTTTGCAAAAGAAGTCCACAAATAGCCTGAAAAATGGCGCAGCTTTATTAATAACCAACTTATACGGATCCGGAGGAGACCGACGTCTACAGCAATCTACAGCAAGAACATGCCAAGTCAAGCCTTCCTCAAAACACATTGATTCCCAGTCCATTTATATAGGGACACGTTTTATCAGGAAATCTCCGAGGGAACAAACAACACTGGGAGAGGTTCCTCCCACCGTTATCATTCGGGGGAGTCAGCCTTTCCTTTATCATTTGGACCAATTGTTTTTCTGGGCTCCGAGAAAACAGAACTGTAACTCACAAAGAGAAGAGTGTATGCTTAGCCAAACAAACCCATATATTTTATGGGTTTGTGTACATGAGTAATCCAAAGCATGTTTATACAGAGTCATGCGTTGCTGAGATTAAAACAAAATATATATGGTTAACGATCATGTCATTCTACTAGCATTACGCTAAAACAAGCGCATGTGGGCGTGGTTTTACGACCAGCCTCGAAAAAAGCACACGTATACAATTTGTTCAGCAAGACCTCATTTTAAGCTTTTCCTCATCCAAAACTAAAACGAAGCAAAAACCCTTTATTTACTTTATGAAATAGCATTTTTAGACATCATATAAATCATAACACATTAGCACCCAACGTCTATAACTGAACTTTAGGCAATAACAAATCTACTACTTGACATTCCTTCCTCTTGTCTCGTCGAGACAAAGTATCTTAAGAGACAACGTGCCACATCGGGCTTTATTGAAAAATAATTGTGTAATGCGGGTATTGAAAAAATAATTGTGTAATGCGGGTATCTCCCAAGGGCATATCGTGCGCCCAAAGCACCTCGCCCGTGCATTTGGCGAACGTGTCGTGTGGTGCGTGCTCGGAGCCTGAGGGCTCAAAACATGAAAGTTCATTAACGTTTCGGATCCACAACGAAGACGTCTGGTCCAGATGAGGTTCTGCTCCGCCAGAGGGTGCATCACTTCCCCTGCGGAACTGGCTCCCCCCACCCTTTGCAGACGCAGTCCTTGCAGATCTTCGAAGTTAATCAACGGTCATGCCCATGAGGTCCCTCACGTGTTGCTGTTCTGGGGAATACAAAATGTCGTCAGTATCTTGTGTCTCAATTTCCTGGTCAGGGTACAGAGCGTAAAAATCCGAATCCGAATCACTTGAAGCAAAGAGATCCGCAACATGTGGATCAAAGAGATCCGAAACATTTGGATCAAAGAGATCCGAAACATTTGAAGAAAAGAGAGGGACTTCCTTTATGTCAAAGTCTCCCATGGGCGCCTGGTCGGCTTGCGGGTCTAGGATATCCACGTCGGGTCCCTCGACCGCCAGACCCAGTGTCGCAATCAGATCCATAGTTGGGTCAGAAGGGGGCGTGCAGCTGTCAGCTTGTAATACATAAGCAGCGTTAGCCAGTACACGCAAGGGGTTTATAGCACAAGTATCACAGTCATCACATACACCGTTACAGGCAGCAGCCAGTTCCCACATGGGATCCACACAAGTATCACAGTTGCCACAAAATTCAATGCAATTTTCTGGAGCGCCGGTCGCAACTGCCTTGTTGAAGGACCCGTTCAGGTCGACGGCCTCTGTGGTCAGAGCCATAGTTGTTGTCGGCGGCTTCTTCACTTTCCATCCTGTAAAATACTTTCTCATACAGAGGAGGACTAGAGATTTCATTAGTGCCCCCCAAATTACTACCCCGATTATCACAGCCAGTGCGGTCAATAACCACTTCACTATGGTGCCCGTCCATCCCTGGAACCAGTCAGTGAGCCAGCTAAATGTATAAGAATTTTCGCGCGCGATCCGATCGATCGTCAGGGCGTGGCTAGTTTCCCTTAGTCTCACTATTGCGGCTGACACTCCTTCAGATGGATCGGGTATGTAAGTGCAACATTTTCCCTCTATAATTCCGCATACCCCTCCTTTCTCTGCCAGGAGCATGTCCAAAGCCACCCGATTCTGCATCACCATTGTACGCATGTGAATTACCGTGTCCAATAGTATGTCATGAGCCGTAGCGGTGTCGTTTGCCACCTTTTCTAGGGCCAAAGCCAATTTATCTATCCGGAAACTATCCATGACTGTGCCCGCTCCTGGGAAGAAGAAACCAAACACCTTTTCCCCTAGGCTCCCGTGTAGTTTAGTGGTTCCATCTTCGTTCATGACTGACCTCTTATAACGCCTGTCCAAGGACTTTGGGTCTAGCTCATCCAGTATCTCAACGTCAGGAAGGACTGAACCCAGATAACATGTGCCCCCCCAATTATTTGGTAAATAGGGGTAAGCCTTGTCGCCGCATATAAACATTGTCCCATGGGGTGGGACCAGGTGGGTGGATAAGCACTGGGGTCCCTTTACCACCCCATTAATCCTACTAACCCCCCTAGAGAATGTTATAGCCGTTATGTTGTGGTTGTGTTTATCTTGCAGTACTATTCGTAATGTAATCCCCGAGCTCCCTTGTCCCAGCTTCCCGGGGAGAGTGTAGGCGCATTCTGATTCTCCCATACGCAAGTGGCCGGAACCCTGGAGGCAGACCCTCCCTTTCTGTGGTTTGACCCAGACGGGGGCAGGCCTCTCGGCCACATGGGCAATCATTGGCGGGCGATAATTAAATTGTCGATTGCAACTCTTGCCGTTGTCAACCCCTTCTCTTTCCAGCGTGGTGACTAAACATGGGGAATCGATAGGTTGTGAGCAGAGGTCATTGAGGGACAGAGGTAGCACTATCATGTGTATTCCTGTGGTGCCTGCTTGGGGAAAGCGCATGCACGACCAGCGGTGTGTCCTATTTTGAATTGTTGCCACCTCCCTGGCCACTTTCCAATATGTGTTTTCCCCCCTCTTTGGGGCCTTATTCTGGGGGTGTGGCGTGAGTATGTATTCGTTGCATCGTATGTAGTTCTTTTCGCCACCGGCCGCGCCAGGGGTCCAGACGCTGCACCGGACCTGCATAGTCATGCCTTTCTCTAGGCGCGTGCGTGTTTGTAGCTTAAAATCAGGGGTTCCCCATTTGTATCCTGGTTGGGCCAAGGTCTTAATGCTAGCTTGCCCGTCTTCCCGGAACTCTCGTTGCTTTTGTAGTATCATGCCAACGCGTCCAGGCCCTGCCGACAGTGCTAGCCAATTTATGTTCACCCAATTTGTGTGCAGGGCTTTCTGTTCGAAACATGGTAGTGATACTCTTTGTCCCCATGTTACGGTGAGGTGTCGGGTTTCGTTTTCGCATCTATTGGAATCGGAGTTTCCCCTAGCTGCTGTCGCTATCAATAGTATTGTACCTATGATTAGGCCCATCCTTACTGTGGTTTCTGTGGTGTAGTGTCTGGTGCTTGTATGGCCAACTTACAGTGCGTGGCGTGGATCCACGAAGTCTTGCCCTCGCAAAAGACTGCCGTTGGTGTAGTCAGCAACACCTGGACTGGTCCCTTCCACCTTGGTTCCAAGGCGTTCTTGCAGGTGAAGTGCTCCACGAACACCTGGTCTTTTTCCTCTGGTGGAACACCTGATCCACAAGTCTCCTGGGAGCGCCTGGTCTACAGGTCTCCAATTTCCTAATCCACTTTTTTCCAAGTGGATCCAATTTTATTCAATATTCAATTTTTAAATTCAATCCCATTTAATCCAGTCCAATTCAAATTAAATTCCATCCTTCTCTCAGCATCCCATTACCTGTTTCCAACATCAATAAAAATAAAATTAAAATTAATAAAAAATCAATCATCTCAACTCTCAAATCGAATCAAAAAATAAAAATAAACGAAAATTACTTCAGTGAGAGTTTCAACTAGAATTAACACAAACAAACCACCATTAACCTCCATTAACACAAACAAACCACCATTAACCTCCATTAACACAAACAAACCACCATTAACCTCCATGAACCTCCCCCTATTATTTATTTATTTTCACGAATAAACAAATAATAGAAATAACCTGGTCTACTTCCAATTTCAATTCTGGTCAGTTCTGGTGTCTGGTCACACACAATGTTTTCCTCACCCACTGTGATTCGCTCACAATAGATTCTCACTGTTATGTCTGAAATTAAGCTACCCTACTGGGTATTCGTGAAGGGGGTCCATCTTTCCCAACCCCTTCCTTCACACCAGCCACTTCACGTTGTCCACCATACTCACTGAATTGTCATCAATTCTGAAATTCGTCTCATGAAAACACATCCCAGAGTCTAGTGTAACAGCCAGACAAACACATAGACACGCCGAAGACCCCAGGGTACCCATCAAACTAGCTTGTCCCCAGATCAACAACACAGCGAAACATGTGATTTTACTAAAATAATCACTTACTCATAACTAGCTGGATAACTAGCATAACTAGCTCAACACCTGGAACTCATAACTAATACTCATACCACTAATTACTCATAATAACTCATAATTACTTCTGTAATTACTCATACCAATACTTACTTAAAATAATGTAATATCCCAATCTTCACCCTTTATGCAAATCGAAGCACCCCGGACAACCCACAGCCAATATCAACCACTGTAGCCGCCTTCCCCTCCAGGCAGCCACACACAGCCACATACATCTCCACCCACGTCACACAAGACAACAGCCAACGAGTGTGTCCACCACACAGAAACCTTTGGCAATGCAACAACCGAACACCCAGACAACCAACAACAAAACCCAATCCATCTCCATGGCTCATCAAGCAGTTCCAACTTAATCCAGCTTCACATACCGATTTCCCCAAAAACTCGTGAAACTTCACCCCCATTTTGGAAAAACCCTGGACTAAACCCTGACACCCTAAATAACTTCAGACCCATCTCCAACCTACCCTTTCTGTCAAAAGTTTTGGAACGTGCTGTGGCCACTCAACTCAAACATCACCACTCTGCCAATAACCTGTATGAAACATCCCAATCCGGATTCTGCTCCAGCCACAGTACTGAAACTGCTCTCCTCAAAATCACCAGCGACCTTTTCTCTCCTCTGATGCCGGCAACCTCAACATTTTCATCCTCCTCACCTCGACGCCTCCTTTGACATCATCAATCACACCATCCTCCTCACCCTGTTTAGACCAGCTTGTGCCTATTAAACCCAAATTAGTTCACCCCCAAGCCTACAAGGACCACCTACAGCACTGCAAAGATGTCCTCTACTCCACCTACTACCCTCAAATTATCCACTCTGGCTCCGGAATCCCAAAAGCACTCTTCTCTACAATAAACAAACTAAATAAACAAACTTTACAACGTGAACAAAACTCCTCAGCGCCCTGGATACCACCACCTTGCTCCACACACCTGTTGGTGCACACCTGTGCACTCACACCTGGTGCCACCTGCACCCTCCTTCCTTCCTGGACCATTCATCCAAAGCAAAATTGACAGCATCTACAACAGCTTAATCACCACAATTCACTCCCCCTTAAGGTGTCCCCCAAGGTTCAGTTCTTGGCCCCCTCCTCTTCGTCCTGTACCTATCCCCCCTTGGTCACTTAATCCGTCATGCACCATAGCCAATGCACCATGGTCTCCAATTCCACTGCTTCACCGATGACATCCAGCTTTTTCATCTCCACCAAATCGTGCTCCACCACCACCCACTCTATCCTGACAAACTGCCTAACTGAAATAAAATTCTAGCTTCAGATCAGCTTCCTCGAACTTAACTACGCTAAATCTGAATTAATCTTCATTCCCCCCAACATCGATGGTTTCCCAGTATCCACATCCGGAATCTTGGCATCATCATTGACCAAAACCCTCTCCTTTGAAAAATACACTAAACAGATCATAAAGACCTTAAACCTTAATCATAAAAACTGAAAAATGCTTCGCCATGGAATAGTCCACCACTCATGTAAATAATCATAAGAGTTCTGCGAAACATCTCCATCTTTAAAACTTAGCCAACCAAATTTAAACCACATGTTTTCCCCCCAGAAACAAGTCACATTATTTGTATATTGCCAACATTGTTCATCGTTTAAGTATCATCCAGAACTAAATTTTTATAAACCATCAACTTGTAGATGCATTTATTTATATCCCATTAACCCAAGAACTCTCAATTGCTTGGTTATATTTTAGTAATGTCATATATCCATATTTCTTTTCCAAATTGTTCCTGATATACACATTAATCCCATCTGTCTTCGTTTCCAGATGAACTCAAATCAGGAAATCAACACAAATCCTTATTACCTCCAATCAATTCAAAATTAAATCAAACAATTTAAAACCAGATCGGATCAGCGATCAAAAATCACTTTTCCAATCAACACATTCCAAGCAACAATTCATTCAAAGACCAAGCTTAAAAACACAACTCTCATCTTACTGTGACAAATAAGCAACCAACCTACTTCACACTAAAACAAATAACTTTTCATCACCCCTTTCTTCTCCACCGCCTCTTACACTTAAACAGATCATAATTACTCACTCATACACTATTGCCCATCACCCAGTTGCCCCAAACCCAAACACAGGTTTGAAATCCCAGTAGGTTGTTCTTCAATCCCAACCATCATGTGATCCCAACATCTCTCCATTTATTTCGTTCCTCATGGGGTTGGTGTTTTATGGCCTTTACCTCTTACCCAATCACACTGCACATTATTCCCCGTCCTTGATGGATAATTTTACATCCAGATGGGCACAGCATCCCATTTTTGGCGACCCAGCCCTAAAACAAGCCCCTGGACTCCTTGCAGGCTGGACCAAAACCCCTGGACCTGCCTCCATGGAACAATGACGCCTAAGCACTCAATTAGCCCTCCCAGTACCAAAGACTTACAATCAGACCGACAGACAGACAAATAACAGAGGCATGTCGCCAGCCCCAGCACAGGACATCCCCTTTCCGGGCAGGTACAATATAATCCACAGCATCGAAATGCCAATTTCTATCCGGGGCCTCGCAAAGCCAAAATCCATGCCTGCGTGCTCCATCATGCAACCCGATCTGTACTCGGTGCGCCCGGCGCCCCCTATAATCAGTGAGTTATAATAACCACAATATCTCTGGCACCCAGCTCGTGATACCACAATTTAATCCACGTTACTTGCATCTCTTCATCCTCACAAATGTCCTCCTCTTGACATGACTTAAATTAAATTCCAGCGTACTGTACCTGACGCGTCCAGTCGGCACCGGAAGTCTGTTTATTTCTTGAGACCCCTGAATCGGGACATCAACGACAATTACAACGACAAACAGGACTCGATATTCTCTGTTCATTAATTACGTACATGATTTTGGTTTTACCCACAATATATGTCCCGATATTCTCTCCAGATTTAAGTTCTATATCCTGTCGTTAAAGCAACACCCTGTAGACTGACTCCGCCTGTCGTTCTTCCAAGGTTAGTGAATTACCTCTGACCTTTCCCTTGCATATCTCGAACAAAGGTCAACTAAACTTTAAAAGGTCAAACTTCGAATTGGGGTAACCAGCGCTTTATTATCCCACAAGTAATGCAAGTCCGGCGACAATGGACAAATGACCATTAATGTGGCTCTACATAGCATAATGCTAACTTCTACGAATCCAACAACCGTCACAATCCGTCCAGGGACTTCCGTACGTGCTCTACAATGCAGCACCTCTCTACCTGGTGCACACCTTTCGCACATCCTTCCTCGTTCGCACAACGCTTCATCAACACACCTCCTCGCGCCCACACCTTGGCACAAGCCACACCACATACCGACAGTTGAAACCTCAACCGTCCTCCTTCCTCGGATCAGCGTTCTGTTGAAAACGTGACATTTCTGTTCAAATTATTGAATTTCCAAATACTCTCCCTGCAGCGCCCGTGAGGCAGCTTGTCCCACATTATCTGCCTCCAGACCCATATGCGTTTTAATAACTTAACCTTATCAGCATCGTTCGCCAGCATACCCTTTGTCCGGCGCATCGATCATCCCAAATGCTTCGATGCATCTTCCAGCCGCCACTCCGCACTGTACCTTACTGTATGAACAAGACTTCCTGTTGGAACTTGACTCCGGAAATTAATTACTCTGTCTTGAAATCGTTTAATTTAACCATCCTAAATAAATCCATCCATCTATCCATCTTATAAATCCATCTTAAATAACGTATTCGTCCTGTGACATTGCCTGGCATATATGTCGCAGCCGGCCACTATTCCGACATGGCTCGTCTGACATGAACGTCCGACATCCAGCAAAGTCGAAATGACCCACAATGCATTTGGGCACACACTTCCTCTGAGAGTGGGCGAGTTATCGCCGGCACTCTGAGCAACCTCATCGCACCCGACCCCAAAATGCACTATATGACACCAATTTCAAAGGTGAGCTGCCTCAGCGATACATCCCACACATACAATACACAATATCTGCCATTGAATGAACTCTTCAATTCAAGTAAAACACACATATTGATTCGAATTCTGCAACCATCTCCAAGAAACCGCTTCATATCAACAGTAGATCGACAAGGGCACTCCGGGTGCTTTCCTGACCCGATTTATATCAATTCGCTTCCCAAACAACTCCTAAACAGATGAAAATCCGGACTCAGTTCAGGACCTCGCCTGTTCTCTCGGATAGACGTTAAAATGGACATTCCCGGCCTGAATTTCCCCCAAGTCGAGCAGATCGCTTACAAAGTTTCACACCGAAACCCTCTGCTTTGCACATGACACACAGACAAACACATTGGCCAGACACACACGTCAATTAACATCCCAATATACATTCATTCCTCATTCATGTTACATCTCTCATTCAAGGAAAAGGATTTTTGGGACGGGTTTGGACGGGGGGTGGGTTGAGGTGAAAAAAAAGGGAAGGCAGGGTGGGGTGTTGGGGTGTTGCCTAGAGCCCCGGGGCTGAGCTCAGGTCTTGGGGGGGGGTTGGGGGCATGGTGGCTACCTCCCCTTTCGCGGGGTCTTGGTCCGGATTATGGACGAGCGGCATTAGCCGCTGATTTGCTTGCTTAACTACCTCCTTAATTGTTTCACCTGGCCCATTTCCTGTGAGCTTATTTATTTTCTCTTGTCCACCAGATCCTGGCCTGCTTTATCTGGACCTCTTGTCTAGAACTTCCTGGCTTGACCTCGTAGTTGTCACTACCTTCTTGTCAAACCTATGGTACCTGCGCATTTCCCTTTTCCTGGCCATGTCCCTTTGGCCTTCTAAGTTAACCTATGGCCTTTTATCTAAGTTTAGCCACAGCCCTTTGTTCCCTGGCATGCAATGGCATACCCCATCTTGTCTCTGGGCTGTTCCTTCCTGGAAAAATCTTGGCCACCTGGTTTCAGCCTATATGGCTGTCCGACCTCATTTTCCCCTCCTGGTGCTAACTGTAACTTTAAGCTTCCTGTTAAATCCTTACTGATATCCTGCGCAAAATCTATCCTTAGCTTTTTACCCTTAATGTTTATCCAGCGCAAATATTGTAACGTTACTCTTACTATCCTTACTTGTTTATCCTGGCTTTAACAAAGCTACGCCATTCTGAGGCCTAAATGAGCCTCTACTTACAATTTCTGTTCGAGTGCAGACAGCGGGGAAGACAAGGAGACTGAACCCGCTCGAAGGAGGAAGGTACGAATTTGGAATAATAGCCCTCTGATATAAAACAACTCCCACCTTTAATCAAATCAGCGTGCCGGCGCCGGCCTCAGGTCAGCCTTCCTCCTGTCCCTCGGGCTCCGTTTCCCGTCCTCCGCGTCTGTTGACACCCCACTCCTGGTACCATCTGTGAAGAATCAGCTCTTCGTTTGCAAAAGAAGTCCACAAATAGCCTGAAAAATGGCGCAGCTTTATTAATAACCAACTTATACGGATCCGGAGGAGACCGACGTCTACAGCAATCTACAGCAAGAACATGCCAAGTCAAGCCTTCCTCAAAACACATTGATTCCCAGTCCATTTATATAGGGACACGTTTTATCAGGAAATCTCCGAGGGAACAAACAACACTGGGAGAGGTTCCTCCCACCGTTATCATTCGGGGGAGTCAGCCTTTCCTTTATCATTTGGACCAATTGTTTTTCTGGGCTCCGAGAAAACAGAACTGTAACTCACAAAGAGAAGAGTGTATGCTTAGCCAAACAAACCCATATATTTTATGGGTTTGTGTACATGAGTAATCCAAAGCATGTTTATACAGAGTCATGCGTTGCTGAGATTAAAACAAAATATATATGGTTAACGATCATGTCATTCTACTAGCATTACGCTAAAACAAGCGCATGTGGGCGTGGTTTTACGACCAGCCTCGAAAAAAGCACACGTATACAATTTGTTCAGCAAGACCTCATTTTAAGCTTTTCCTCATCCAAAACTAAAACGAAGCAAAAACCCTTTATTTACTTTATGAAATAGCATTTTTAGACATCATATAAATCATAACACATTAGCACCCAACGTCTATAACTGAACTTTAGGCAATAACAAATCTACTACTTGACACATATATATATATATATATATATATATATATAATATGTATATATATATATATGTATATATATATATATATATATATATATATATATATATATATATATATATATATATATGTACCTCTCATTGTATATATGTGTCGGTATATGTAAACAAACAAAGTAGAACAGTACTCGGTAAAGTGCATACCTCTGTCAGGTCATTACTTGTCCACAACTTTGTGAAATATCATGCTGTGGCGGGCACAAGGGACAATAATTCCGCGCACCAGTGGGTGGCACGAGCGTCCAGGCGGGGAACGAAAATGCATGCCCCGCCTTTCGACCGATCGGCCACGCCCGGGGGCAAGGCGTAGCCTCGGGACATATATGCGGGCTCTAAGCTCGAGCCCGCCCAGTGCTGAAGTGCGAGCTCTTAATAAAGACTCTTTGTTTGTACCAACGCGTTGTGGCCTACCTCTCTGGAAATCGAGTCGTGTGTGCACAGCACCACACTGGTGACCCCAATTGGTTCAGCCGTTGCTGACCCCTGAACGCGCCATGGCTAACAACGCCGTCGCCATCAAACTCCCCGAGTTTTGGGAAGCGCAAGCCGACGTTTGGTTTGTGCAGGCCGAAGCTCAATTTCAGCTCCGAGGCATCACGGCGGACGAGACCCGGTACTACCACGTGGTCGCCGCCCTTGGGCCCGGCACTGCTGCCCGAGTCGTGTCCATCCTTCGGCGCCCACCGGGCGACAACAAGTACGAGGCACTCAAACGTCTCCTCCTCGCCACGTTCGGGCTCACGGAGATCGAACGGGCCGACTGCCTCCTGGACCTTCCCGCCCTCGGCGACACACGACCATCCGTCCGGATGGATTTCATGCTGTCGCTGCTTGGAGACCAGCGCCCAGATTTCTTGTTCCGCGCACTTTTCCTCCGCCAGCTACCTGTACAGGTGCGCCTCGCGCTGGCTGGTTCCAAAATAACGGAACCCCGTGCCCTGGCTGGAGAGGCCGACAAGTATTTCGCGGCCTGTGACACGC
Organism: Myxine glutinosa; assembly: GCF_964187855.1. Lineage (NCBI taxonomy): Eukaryota > Metazoa > Chordata > Myxini > Myxiniformes > Myxinidae > Myxine > Myxine glutinosa. The sequence continues at coordinate 313,499,477 of NC_136261.1, read as the reverse complement.
GGTCGGTGTACGGTGCTGCTGTAGTGGCTCCCGGTGCGGAGGCTCCAGCGCCCCCTGCTTCCCTCGTGGCCGCTGCTACGCCCCGCCCACTACCGCCGCCGCCACCACCACCGCCGCCGACACGGCCGCCGCGGGGGCCACTGCCGCAAACCTGGTGCTACTACCATGCCAGGTTCGGCCGCAAGGCTAAAACGTGCCGCCCGCCGTGTTCTTTTGACAGGTCGGGAAACGACCGGCGCTCACTTGTGGCCATGAGCGTCGGCCATTCCGGCAGCCTCCTGTTCATCACGGACACCTTGTCTGGGCGCCGTTTTCTTTGCGACACAGGAGCGCAGGTAAGCGTCCTCCCTGCCTCCACGTCCGACAAGCAAGCTGCGGGCCGGGGCCCCGTTTTGCTTGCCGCCAATGGTACACCCATCCGCACATTCGGGAAGCGTTGCCTCTCACTGCGGTTCGGAGGGCAGCGCTTTCAATGGTCGTTCGTGACCACCAGCGTGCCAATGGCCCTGCTGGGCGTGGACTTCCTATGTGCGCATGGGCTTTTGGTCGACGTGAAGCGCAGACGTCTCGTCCAGGCTGAAACCTTCAGCTCGCTCGCTTGTTCACTGAGCGGCTCGTTGAGCGGCTCACTGAGTGGCTCACCGAGCGGCTTGCCAAGCGGCTTGCTGGAAGGTTCCGTCCCGGCGAGTTTAGTTTGCACGCTTCCGGCAGCGGACGACTTTACCCGCCTCCTAGCCAGTTTCCAGGCCCTCACGTGGCCCACCTTCTCAGCGGTGGCCGTTAAACACTGGGTGGAGCACCATATACCCACGGTCGGGCCACCAGTCTACGCCCGGGCACGCCGACTCGAACCCACGACGCTCGCCGTGGCGAAAGCGGAGTTCACCACGCTGGAGCGGCTGGGGATCATACGGCGCTCCAACAGCACTTGGGCCTCTCCTCTGCACATTGTGCCGAAGCCCGGCGGAGGATGGCGGCCGTATGGGGACTACCGCCGGCTCAATTATGCCACCACCCACGACCGCTACCCGGTCCCGCATATCCAGGACTTTTCCGCCCGGTTGGCGAACACGACCGTGTTTTCCAAGGTGGACCTCATCCGGGGCTACCACCAGGTCCCCGTACAACCGGGCGATGTCCCGAAGACGGCCGTCATCACCCCTTTCGGCCTCTTCAAGTTCCTGCGAATGCCTTTCGGGTTGAAGAATGCGGCCCAGGCGTTCCAACGGCTTATGGACAGCGTCTTGCGCGACTTACCTTTCCTCTTTGTCTACCTGGACGACATCCTAGTCGCGAGCGCGTCCCGGGAGGAGCACCTGCTCCACCTCCGCACGCTTTTCGAATGCCTGGGCCAGCATGGCCTAATCATCAACCCCGCAAAGTGCCGTTTCGGCGTCGCCACCATCGACTTCTTGGGGCACCGCATCACCAGGCACGGGGCCGTCCCTTTACCGGCCAAGGTGGAGGCGGTCAGGGATTTCCCGCGACCCCGCATGATCAAGGGGCTCCAGGAGTTCCTGGGCATGGTAAATTTTTAACACCGCTTCGTGCCCCACGTCGCCCGGCTCCTCCGCCCCCTGCACGAGGCCCTCCGGGGCAAGCTGGGCAAAGGTGACATCGCCTGCTCGGAGCCGATGGCCGTGGTGTTTGCGCGCGCAAAGCTGGCCCTGGCCAATGCCACCATGCTGGCGCACCCGGCGCCCATGCGCCGATCGCCCTCACCACCGACGCGTCGGACGACGCGGTGGGCGCTGTGCACGAGCAGTGGGTGCGTGGTGTTTGGCAACCGCTGGCGTTTTTTAGCCGGCAGCTTCGCCCGCACGAACGCCGCTACAGCACCTTCGACCGCGAGCTGCTCGGGCTCCACCTGGTGGTCCGACACTTCCGCCATCTGCTGGAGGGCCGCCCGTTCACGGCTTTCGTCGACCACAAGCCCCTTGTGTTCGCGATGGCCAAGGTCGCCGAGCCATGGTCGGCATGGCAGCAGCGACACCTCTCTGCCGTGTCCGAGTATACGACGGACATCCGTCACGTGGCGGGTAAAGACAACACGGTGGCAGATTGCCTTTCCGGTCCGTCGCGCACGCGGTCCACCTCGGGATCGACTATGCCCGGATGGCGGAGGACCAGACCGCCGACCCCGGCGTCCAGGCCTTGCGGACCGCTGTCATGGGCCTCCGTGTCACCGAGGTGCCGTTCGACGCCGCGGGCGCGGCCCTCCTGTGTGACGTCTCCCTCAGCCGGCCTCGCCCTATCGTGCCCGCTGGCTGGCAGCGCCCAGTGTTCGACGCCATCCACGGCCTGTCCCACCCGGGCACGAAGGCCTCCCAGAAGCTCGTCGCGGCAAAGTTCGTCTGGCATGGCCTCAGGAAGGACGTCCGCGACTGGGCCAGGACGTGTCTCACGTGCCAGCGCGCAAAGGTCCACCGCCACACCCAGGCCCCGTTGGCCCCGTTTGCGGTGCCTGAGCGTCGGTTCGACCACGTGTACGTCGACTTGGTGGGACCTCTGCCCCCCTCGCGGGGGTTCACCCACCTCCTCACCATGGTGGACCGCACCACACGGTGGCCGGAGGCCATCCCATTGGCGGCGACGTCTGCGGCTGATTTGGCGCAAGCCTTCATCGCCACTTGGGTTGCCCGGTTCGGTGCCCCCTTGGACATCTCGTCTGACCGCGGCCCCCAGTTCACCTCGGAGCTCTGGGCTGTGGTGGCGCAAGGGCTCGGCGTAAAACTACACCGCACCACGGCCTACCACCCCCAGGCCAATGGCCTGTGGGAGCGCTTTCATCGCTCGACGAAGGCTGCGCTCCGGGCCAGCCTCCGCGACGGCAGCTGGGCCGACAGGCTCCCCTGGGTCCTGCTGAGCCTCAGGACGGCGCCCAAGGACGACCTGCGCGCGTCCTCGGCGGAGCTGGTCTTCGGGCAACCACTGCGGGTACCGGGCGAATTCATCCCCGACTCCACGGCTCCTTGGTCCACGGCGCAACGGCGCTCCGCCCTTCAGGAGACCGCCTGGAGGTTCGCCCCAGTGCCGACGGCACACCACGGTTGCCCGTCTTCCCACGTCGCCCCGGAGCTTCGCACGGCGGAGTACGTCTTCGTCCGGCACGACGCCCACCAGGCACCGCTGCAAACTGTGACCTGTAGGCAATTGACATACAAACAGACAGAATAACACACAAGACTGATCAATATAAATGAAAAATCGTTTCAAGTAACAAACAGACAGAGGTGAAAACATACCCTCCATCCACCTTAGTTGGCGGAGGTAACAAACAGAATAAGACTTTTATTATATTAGATTAAAGCAACATTGAAAAGGCAATTTGGCTCCACTCGGTACTCATAATATACTCCACTTAACATACTCGGTACACTCGGTAACATACCCCACTCGGTGGCATAAATATGAGGACCACAACCAGACTCTGTGGCATAAATATGAGGACCACAACCAGACTCGGTGGCATAAATATGAGGACCACAACTAGACTCGGTGGCATAAATATGAGGACCACAACCAGACTCTGTGGCATAAATATGAGGATCACAACCACACTCTGTGGCATAAATATAAGGACCACAACCAGACTCGGTGGCATAAATATGAGGACCACAACCAGACTCGGTGGCATAAATATGAGGACCACAACCAGACTCTGTGGCATAAATATGAGGACCACAACCAGACTCTGTGGCATAAATATGAGGACCACAACCAGACTCTAGCATAAATAGGAGGACCTCAACCAGACTCGGTGGCATAAATATGAGGACCACAACCAGACTCTGTGGCATAAATATGAGGACCACAACCAGAATCTGTGGTATAAATATGAGGACCACAACCACACTCTGTGGCATAAATATGAGGACCACAACCACACTCGGGGGCCTAAATATGAGGACCACAACCAGACTCTGTGGCATGAATATGAGGACCATAACCAGACTCTGTGGCATAAATATGAGGACCACAACCACACTCGGTGGCCCAAATATGAGGACCACAACCAGACTCTGTGGCATAAATATGAGGACCACAACCAGACTCTGTGGCATAAATATGAGGACCACAACCAGATTCTAGCATAAATATGAGGACCACAACCAGACTCGGTGGCATAAATATGAGGACCACAACCAGACTCTGTGGTATAAATATGAGGACCACAACCAGACTCTGTGGCATAAATATGAGGACCACAACCACACTCGGTGGCCTAAATATGAGGACCACAACCAGACTCTGTGGCATAAATATGAGGACCACAACCAGACTCTGGCATAAATATGAGGACCACAACCAGACTCTGTTAAATAAATATGAGGACCACAATCAGACTCTGTGGCATAAATATGAGGACCACAACCAGACTCTGTGGCATAAATATGAGGACCACAACCAGACTCTGTGGCATGAATATGAGGACCACAACCAGACTCTGCGGCATAAATATGAGGACCACAACCAGACTCTGGCATAAATATGAGGACCACAACCAGACTCGGTGGCATAAATATGAGGACCACAACCAGACTCTGTGGCATAAATATGAGGACCACAACCAGACTCGGTGGCATAAATATGAGGACCACAACCAGACTCTAGCATAAATATGAGGACCACAACCAGACTCAGTGGCATAAATATGAGGACCACAACCAGAGTCTGTGGCATAAATATGAGGACCACAACCAGACTCTGTGGCATGAATATGAGGACCATAACCAGACTCTGTGGCATAAATATGAGGAGCACAACCACACTCTGTGGCATAAATATGAGGACCACAACCACACTCGGTGGCCCAAATATGAGGACCACAACCAGACTCGGTGGCCCAAATATGAGGACCACAACTAGACTCTGTGGCATAATGGTAGAGTGTTTCCTCTCAGTCTGAGAGGTCAGTGCTTCAAACCCCAAACGAGTCATACCAAAGACTTTAAAACATGCTGCTTCTATCCTTGCTTGACACTCAGCGTTTAAAAGGATAGAGCACGGACATTCAACACTGGGAGGACAATGGCAAACCTCCCAGGTTAACGCTTGCCAAGAAACTACTTTGGCATCGCCAGTCGCTCTGTAAAAAGTACGGTACATCAAATCAAAATGTGGACCATGTTTTTGATGCTAAGTGCTTGTAGGTACATCAAGGATAATTTTTTAAGGTGCATAGCATATGGAGGTGTACTGGTAACTCACTGTTGGGTCAGAGGTAAAAGACAATAATTCACAACCATTCGGCATGTTTCTCCCTCTCTGATTGTGGTTTTGCTTTGTACTTGTCCCAAGAATTGATGGATGCATTAAATCGTAAATGAGAGATTAGAGAGACTACTATTGACCTTTTCACACTGGAGCATCGAACCCTGGGGCAAACATTCCCTGGAGCAGCCCTGAATTGGTCCCAGAGCCATGAAAGAATTTCATCCCAAGTTCATCCCCACCATCATTTCACACTTGTTCAGCATGAACCATGAACTATTTACATTTGAATAATTCAACCTGGGCGACAGATCACTGTATGCGCATGCATTTCAAGGGCTAAATGCACAGGCACAAAATCAATCAAAACACCATTGCAAATATCTTGGTTACGATGGACAAGTTGAGCTACACAATAGTGCATGCAAAAGTGCCAAGGGAACAATGCAAAATTAAAATCCACAGGAACATGCGCTTTCATGATGACCTTTGAACCCCAAGACATGTTAAATGATAATTACGGATGATTTGCAGCTACCGTTCGCAGGGTAAACTGAACACCTACCCCACTCACTTTTGTTCACACTATACGTTTGGCCCTGGGACGACTGTTTTGTCCCAGTTAGAAACATCTCACCTCTGGTCAGGAGCAGGGTTGTGTTCGCCCCGGTTTCAATTCAATCTCTGGAGTGGCCCCAGGGCGAAAACAGTAAAACTCAAGTACGTTCACCTGAGTTAACCCGGGATACATTCTGGTCCTACACTCTCTGCTCTTTCCGTGCTTTGTCCCTTCTCACCTCCCCCACCCCCCAGGTCCACCATCAACCCCCTACTGCTGAAACGACCTAAATCCAGGATCACTACGCACCTACATTTATTTGTTCCTCTTTTTCCCCACCTGTGTAACCAACTTCCACATCCTCTTCGATCTAATCCTTCCCTCCAGGTCTTCAAGACAACTGTTGACTGCCATCTCAGATCGTCCCCAATCCAAAATCATGATCTTTTCTACCCTCGATAACCCACCCCCTCCTCCCCAATTTTCCTCCTCCGCCCCTCCTCCTTCCATATTTCCAGTTTTCCCTCCTTAGAGTTCCCTTCTGTATACATCTTGTCCACTACATGTATCCTCTCCTGGCCCCCATTCTTCCCCACCTTCATGCTTCTAAACACTGATGGGAGGTCATATCTGGGGCGTGTTGAAGGTAACTTTAAAATGATGATATTTACTATTAATCATGTTTGGGAGGATGGGTTTGGGACCAATTATTGTTGGTCTCACTCTCACTCTCACTCTTACTCTCACGCTCACTCTCACTCTCACTCTCACTCTCACTCTCACTCTCACTCTCTCATGCATATGCACATACACAAACGCTCACACACACACACACACTCACACACACACACACACACACACACGGTTGTACAGATGAAATATTCACATTGGTCCACAACACACCGAATGTCCTTATTTTTCAAAGCATAGTTATGTTTTCTCAAAAGAAAATATATTAATGTTTTTTTTCAACGTTTCAGACAATTGTGAGCATTTAATGGGTTACAACTTGTTAATGCCCAATGAACCTGCCACAATCATAAGCAAAGTCTAATCATATATATATATATATATATATATACACGACTATATATTTTAAATTTGGTATGTGAAAGGTTTCTGCCATAAAATAGTTAAACAACGAAATTAATGAACCTTTTTAATTTCACACTTTAAACATAATAAACAGAATATTATCTGCAAAAGCTACTTTATATATATATATTTTTAAATTTTAACCTTAAAATAGAAACATAGTATATTAACCTGAAAATAAATACCCCTGGGCACTCACCTGGTAGATTAAAGCAGTATACTACACTGACTACAGGTATTTTAAACCGTATCAAGGCATTTTTAACCAATTTCAATGGTTGCTACAAGACAGGGCAGCATGTACAATCGTACTACGTAATCATACGACTTTAAATAAACAAACAAAAAAATACCTCTTTTGGGGGGCAACCTCCCCCCCTCTCCCCCCCGACTCCCCGCCATAGACTACCATACATACCCCGATACCTCGATATATACCCCGATTTTTTTTAATGCAATGAACAAACTTTGGCACATCATGGGTGGTGAAGGTTATGGTCAAGTTTAATCAGAATTGCATGTGTAGTTTCTGAGAAGAAAGCAAATACCTATTTTGGGGGGGAACCCCACCCCTCCCCCCCCCATACACTCCCAAAGGGGCAGATTTTATAAATGCCGTGCACAAACTTTGATACAGCCCAGGTCAAGCAAATATCTACTTTGGGGGGCAACCCCCCACCCATACACAGGCACACGAGATGCCGTACACACAATACCTATTTTGCATCAGTTTTCATCTGATTGAAGTCAACCCCCCCACCCCCCCTTCCGTACACTCCCAAAAGGGGCAGATTTTTAAAATTCCGTGAACAAACTTTGGCACAGCCCAAGTGGTGAAGGTTGTGGTAATGTTTCATTGAAATCGTGTGTGTAGTTTCAGAGAAGAAAGCAAATAGCTACTTTGGGGGGTCAAACCCGGACCCACTTTGACCCCTATAGACTCCCTTAGACTTAAATTTTCTTAGTGCCATGAACAAACTTTGGTAAATCAAGGGTGATGAAGGTTGTTGTCAAGTTTCATCGAAATAGTGTGTGTAGTTTCAGAGGAAAGAGGAAATTCCTATTTTTGGGGGTCAAACCTGGATCCACTTTGACCCCCGGCAGACACCCTTAGACCCTGATTTTTTTTAATGCCGTGAAAAAACTTTAGACACAACACAACAAATATCATTTGTGCCAAATTTGGTCGCAATCCCATCAGCGGTTTCGGAGAAGAAGTTGCAAGTGGTTACGGACTGATGGACGACGCCCCATCACATAAGCTCCCCTGAACTTCATTCCAGGTGAGCTAAAAATCATTAATATTGTAGTTTTTTTACTCTAAGTCCAGAAATATTTTACCTACCCCTCTTAACCTCACCAAGCAGTTACCAAACTAACTTGTTTTACTTAGAGACCTTCAACATGATTTTCATATCCAATATGTGAAATAAACGGAACCTCATCATAGAAGAAGAAGAAGATGAAGAAGAAGACCATAATTTTGCATCTTCAGATGCATATGGCTGCCAAAGCAGTTTTCTTGGCTACTGGGCACAATCCTGAACGGGTCATCACTCCGATACAGGATACCTGAATGGCTCATTCATCCCAGTAAGCTGGTACTCATTTTTCCAACCTCAGACGAATGACAGGCTGAGTCAACCCACCTGTTGTTAATTCAACGACATGACAGAGACTCAAACTCAGGACCTTGAGATCTCAAGCCGGCCACCTCATCCGTTAAGCCAACACTAAGCTTCATCATGGAATACTTCAAAAAAAAAAATCGAAAACTTCAAAATTTATCATTTTAGCTGTCTTGCATCACATAAAACCTTAATTATTAATTAAAAATCAATTAATTAATTAAAATTAATTAATTAAATTAAATTAGTGTGTCCCATAAAAAAAGATCATTATGTGTAAATTTGACGTTTTTTGCATTTTATATCACAAAAACTCCAGTGTTGTCGAGCAAGTCCAAATATGATTACAGAATGTCCCAAAAATATTTTCAGGTGTACAATGTGTTCCAGAAGACATCACTTTATGAAAAATTATATTTTTGTTGCATTTTATAGCACAAAAACATTAAGAGTGTGGTCCAGCAAAGCCAACTATGGTTCGAGTGTATCGCAATTTTTTTTTTTAAGTGTACATTGTGTTCCAGAACAAATTACCACTGTGGAATCATCACCACTTTAAATTGCTCACCTAAGGTGGGTCGAGATGAGCACTCTCACCCGAAGTGCAAAAATAACATTGTTGAAGTTATTTTAACATTAACCAGGGTGGGAGTGCCAATGCTAGTTAATGATCATGTTCCCAATGTGACATTAGATCATTCACGTCACTGGTATCTGTCACCATGATTCATAGCAGTCATTTAACGTCTTGGTGTCTGTATTTATGAATAGCTTCCATGATCTTTTACATGTTTATTGCTCCGGCACAAACACATTTAACAAACAAAAATTGCTCGTTCTCGAAGAGATGAATTCGAGGCTCCTTTCGCGGATTCATTGAGGATGTATATTCAAGGGAGACTCAAAATAAGCAACTATCAATTAACGATAAAATAATAATCCTTGCTATTGGTTGATAGGTGAAGAATGCATTATAGCTTTAGTAGATGTTACCCACCTGCTCTTGTATCTGCAGCTTCGTACATTTTCGAGAAATAGTCATCTACATTTTAGCACAACACATCAATATGTTTTGGCATAAATACTGTAATGCATTTTATAATAAAAACAACAACAAGACCGATCTGACAATGGTGTCACCAGGATTGGATCTGCTAAGTGGACAATCTGCTGCCCTCTGTCATGTGACCAGATCCTCAGCTCTGATTTGGTGGATGTTTGTGAGGGACATACATACATACATCGGACGGACAGACAAATGCTAGTCCTGGTGGCATTGCCCGACAAGCTGCGCCATAAAAATATGGCTGTCGAACCACGTGACCGATGACATCATCAAATTGATTTTCTCAACCAATTTATTCCTAGACCACCCTCAAGAAATTTCATACTGATCAGATCAAGCGTTCTACTTGTCGATTTATGACGTCATGGTGAAGGCACCTATGACATCATAATTATCATACGTTATTCCCCATGGGGAATACTTTACAATGAGCCACCTTTCAATTTCTTCCATTGAGCGGTTTAGGAGATATAGAGGTGCGAACTTTTTCGGTTTTTCGAAGATGGCGCCCGTACCACGTGACCTATGAGGGCATAATTAGCACTGAAAATTATACAGGAGGTGGTGCACCTATATTGAAAAAATTGTGTCAATCGGACCGACGGTTGCAGAGAAAACGAATTTTAAAGGGAATGAACCCGCAAAATGCTAGCGGAAGGGACATACATACATACATACATACATACATACATACATACATACATACATACATACATACATACACCGGACGGACAGACAAACTGTTTATTCCATTCAACATTGTCACCCAAGAGTCGAGGTCAATTGGGAAATAGTAACGGTGTGGGGGGTCAAAGCTACGTGCTCACAGCAGTGTGCGCCCCTGTCGCATTGGCATCACCAGAACAAAGTGCACGCTCCACTAACTGAAAAGAAGCACTGGGAAGTGCATCAAAGCACATGGATGAATGAGCTGCATCATCAAATGCGTCATTCGGATGTTTGGATGAAATTGGTCTGATTCAAATCCCCTCACTTTTGTCTCCCTCTGTGACACCACGTGCGCACCTCTGTCTGTTGAGATGATGAAAATGAGTCAGAAGGTGAAGTCATGATTACAAATGTGTACGTGAAGCCTGGTTTGGTTAATTAATATACGGTTAAGAAGGGAAATTTATGTAACAGAAATTTCTGTGGTTTGGAAAGAAAATTCTTCCTGCAATATAGAATCTAAAAGAGAAGAAGAATTCCAGACGCTTCTTCAAAAGTTTTTGCAAAACTTTCAAAAAGTTTGGTGGGAGGAAACGTTCAGGTTGCTCTACGTGCTGTTCTCTGCCGTTGGAATTAATAGCCTTTCCTTCCTCTTGCGTCGCAATGTGCGCTCATTACTTCGTAGCTTCGGAAGCACTTTCGCTAATTGCCGCGAGGGGCCTCTAATCAAACGGTGCCATCAGAAGGGGTCGGGAACTTTAACTGGGAACCGAGACGGTCTCGGTCTCTGCTCGCTGCGTCCCCGGGGTGGGCGGCGTGGTCCTGCACGGGAAAGACATTGGGCGCCTGCTGGAGATGCTTTGCTTGATGTCCCGAGAACAACCAACTCGTATTGCTCTTCCCGTGGGATGACCGTTTGGAATGTCCGACCACCGACTAATTATATTTTGATGCCCGAATGTTAAGATTTGCACCACTTTCTACCAAGGAAATTGACTCCGTTTAGCGAGAGAAGAACTTGCATGACTGCTGCTGTGATCACAGATTTGATGCCACTGGCACAGATCAAGTGGCACCATTTTGTTTGCGTGAAATCGCAACAAGCTCATCCATCTCCCTGTGTCATCCATCAATGGGCCCACACTTCGCAACCTCCTTTATACCCATGATTTTACTATAATTCAACAAATGTCTGTCTGTCTGTCTGTCTGTTCCCAGGTACCGCAAAAACGGCTGAACTGATCGCAACGAAATTTTGGGTGGGTAATCCTGGGACCCCCTGGAGTAAAATATGCTATATTGTTTTCCCAATTTTTTTTTTCCAATTTTCCAATTTTTCCAATTTTCCAGTTTTTCCAAACATGATGGAATAATATTTACCGATATGAACAGTGATGTGGCTTTTATTGAAATTCTACAAATACTGTTTAGATTTTGATGATTTGCGTGTGATATGATTTAACAGATGTTTATATAAATCGTTTAAAATAAAATAAAAAAGCCTTCAATTTCTGATATTTTGCCTTTTCATTTGGGCCTCCCAATTGAAGCCCCACCCGTAGGGCGGGTACCGTTGCTATTGTATATAATGTCAGTTTCAAAATATGAAAGGATTATTATAATGTCAGTTGGAACAGACGTAAACAGATAATCCATGGAGACTTCGCAGATAGTCAATCCGTGTACAGACTGCTGGCACACCCTCAACAATTCGTATTAAAAATGATGCCAAAGCAGTTCTGATACTGTTCTAAATAGTCGTGGGAAGTAGACAATTGCCAATGGGCGATATGTCACGAACTGAACATCAAAGTGATCATCAATGAAACCTGCCACACACCTGTCTTCTTAGACGACACTGATCCCTTCTTTGCATGAACTATTTGACAATCCAGGTTGTGGTGACCTTGCAGTTTGTTTTTAATTTTGGTCTTTAGTATGATTCATGATTCAGGTGGTGGAGGTGGGACCAGAAGGGGAATGGAAATGACATTCTTGACACGTATGGAGACGTTCACCTGGATTATTACTTCTTGCAAGTTATTATTACAACAAAAGTAGCAATAAAGCTCACCAGGAAAGGATGCAGCACTTTAATATGGCACTTGGTCAACCCAGTTATATGAGTCTCACACTTCTGCTGTTTACATTCATTTAAGTTATTTATAAATGGCTCATAAGTTTCAACAGGATCACTACCTATGAGCCTGCTTTATGCAAACGTTTTACTTGTGCTGAACAAGACACCAATGGTGCTGCTGATTCTTTTGACATGAATGGGAGGCCATTCACAGGGTGTTTCATACGCATTAAACAGGGTGTTTTTCATACATGTTTCATACACTGTCCGTTCGTTAGTTGAAAAATCAAGGATTTGCATATCAGATCATTGAATTCAACCACCAATTATGTTTGAGGTCAACGTCGGCCAAAAGGTCAATGTAGACCAAACGTCAACGACATAAGTGCAATTTCAAAAATTCTCAATGTTCATTCGATTGACTTGGAAAAATCAAAGATTTTTTCAAGTACAGACTTGGCATTTAATATGGAATATTTTTTTTCTGGGGGTGAACTTACTTTTCCAGGTGTCTTAGAACCAAAAGTTCATTGGAATTATGTTGAAATTATTCTAGATTTTGTTAATGTGACCTTTAAAAGAAACAAAAACCACATTTGACATTTCGAAACAAATAAATTGATCCTTGAAAGTGATGTAAACTGATATCGAAATGAATTCATGGACAGTACTGTGTTAAACTTCTGTATGTTTTCCAGAAGTATCTCTTTATTTTGCACATTAGCCAAAATTTTTTTTAACAAAAACAAAAGTTAAATTACGACTGGGATTACGGACAGTAAAATTACAGTTCAGTACTTCGTGTAACCCCCACGGGCATTCAGGAGAGCACGTACACGTTGAGGCATGCTGTTCACGAGATTTGCCAAGGTTTGGACAGGAATCGCTTGCCATGCAGTGACAATAGCCTGATGCAATTCACGCACAGAGGTCGGCTGCTGGTCCAAGTGGTCGATTTGACACGTTAATTCTGCCCACAAGTTCTCTATCAGATTCATATCCGGGGACATGGCAGGCCACTCCATATGCTCTACACCACGGTCAGCAAGAAAGTGTTGGATCATGCGAGCACGATGAGGCCGTGCATTGTCAACTTGGAAGACAAAGTTTCCTCGAAAGGATGCACGAGCAAATGGAAGCAATGTTTCTTCCAGAATGGCCCTGTACTTGAACTGGTTCAGGTTTCCATTCAGAACAACCAGGTCAGTTTTGCCCCCTGCATGAAAAGCAGCCCAAACGGTCACCCCACCACCTCCAGCTTGGACTCTTGGCACTATACAATCTTTGTTGTAGGCTTCATGCACTTATCTGCACACTCGGACGCGGCCATCTTGACGATAGACCAGAAATCTAGACTCGTCACTGAAGATCACGTGATTCCAGTGTCCTGGCTGCCATTGACGGTGCTCTCTGGCCCACTGCAATCGGTGCTGGCGGTGTTGTCTGGTCAGGCGTGGCTTTCTCAGGGGATGCCTGGCACGATAGCCTGCTTGAACCAGTCGTTGGTTGAATAGCCTTCTGGATACAGGCACATTTGTCAGTTGCTGCCACTCAGCCCCAAGCCGATTAGCTGACTTGGTACGGCCATTGCGGACTAACTGGTGCAGCTGGCGATCATCCCTCCTTGTGGTTCTGCGGGGACGTTCTGGCCTCAGTATTGGAGTAGGGACACCCCTCTGAGCATTTCGTTTCAGGATCTTTGACACCTGACCTTGACTGATGCCATACTGCCGAGCAATAGCACGCTGTTTCATGCCGTAATTTCGTAATGCCACCACTCCATGACAAACAGCATTGTCGAGTTGACGAACCATCTCCAGAGGAAGCGGCAATAACTTTTGGAGATGTGCAGCAGTTGTTTTGCACTTATACAGAACGCAACAACCCTTGTATACCCGACTGTGAAGCCAATCATCAAATGCACCTGTCCGTACATTTTGCCACGCCACCTGTGATATAATCCTGTTGTTGACTTCTTGCTGCGACAGACAATCAGTGACATGGTTATTTTAACAAATAAATCACCAAAGTGTAAAAGAAACTCACCAGATTGATATACTGAGTTAAGAAAGTAAACCCAAGTCAAGAAAAAAAAAATATTCGATATTAAATGCCAAGTCTGTATATTGATTGGTCTTGTGTGTTATTCTGTCTGTCTGTTTCTTTGTCTATCAGTCAATCGCCTACAGGTATCAATTTTAAACCGATCTTTCCATAACCTCAATAAATCGTAGAGTTGGTCATAAGGAAGAAGCCTATTGAATTTGAGGTCAAAAGGTCAACATAGGCCAAAGGTCAACAACTTTGTCCAATTTCTAAAATCCTCAATTTTCATTCGATTGACTTGATATTTGAAGAAGATTTGCATATCATATCATTGAATTCAACCACCAATTATTTTTGAAGTCAATTTCGGCCAAAAGGTCAACATAGGCCAAACGTCAACAACATAAGTGGAATTTATAAAATCCTCAATTTTCATCCGATTGACTTGTTATTTGAAGAATATTTGCATGTCAGATCGTTGAATTCAACCACCAATGATTTTTGAGGTCAACATCGGCCAAAAGGTCAACATAGGCCAAATGTCAACAACATAAGTGGAATTGATAAAACCCTAAATTTTCATCCGATTGACTTGTTATTTGAAGAACATTTTCATGTCAGATCATTGAATTCAACCACCAATTATTTTTGAGGTCAACATCGGCCAAAAGGTCAACATAGGCCAAATGTCAACAACATAAGTGGAATTGATAAAATCCTCAATTTTCATCCGATTGACTTGTTATTTGAAGAACATTTTCATGTCAGATCATTGAATTCAACCACCAATTATTTTTGAGGTCAACATCGGCCAAAAGGTCAACATAGGCCGAATGTCAACAACATAAGTGGAATTGATAAAATCCTCAATTTTCATCCGATTGACTTGAAATTTGAACAGGATTTGCATATCCGGTCACTTAATTCAACCGCCAATTATTTTTGAGGTCAACGTCGGCCAAAAGGTCAATATAGGTCAAAGATCAACAACTTATTTTAGGGATTTCGCAAAAATTGTGCTATGCACGACATATTTCTTGTTTATTTATTCGAAGGCAGCCTGTGGCTGATAGTTGCATTATTTGCTGGGGGCATGGCTGTGTCGCTGATGCAGCGCCCCCTTACCAGCTAGCTGGTATTCAATGTGCCAACTTCAGAAGGATGACGGGCTGAGTTGACCCACCTGGTGTTAATTCAACAGCACAACAGGGGATTGAACTCAATACCCTATGAGTTTAGGCCAGCCACCTTAACCTTTAAGACAACACCAAGCATAGTTGATTGGTGAGGAGTGGACAAGACAGGAAACACGTTCACCTTTTGATGAGACAGTTGCACAGATATCACAATTATTACATAGATATCCAATCATCAAGCCACACCTCAGCTAACTACCATTCCTGACAATCTTCATGTACTCATCCATCCGTGATGCTTCTAGGTACCTCTCTAACTCAAATTTAAAGTTATATAATGTTTATGCTGCCATTAGCTTTCCAGGGAAACCATTAATGTCTAACTACACTCTGAGTGAAAGGTAATTGCCTTACTACCATCCTAACACTCCTCGTCTTTACCCTCAGGCACCTGGTCTTGTCACTTCCTGGTCTTGTCTTGTCTCTGGTATTGTCACTGTCCATTTTGCTTTAAAAAAAACTTCTGCACTTCTATCTTCCATACCCTTCATTATCTTAATCATCTTGATCAGAACCTCTCATAATCACCGACGAACACTGTCCAACAATTCTCCCACTGAACTAACTGGAAACTAGAACAATGTGACTGTGTCGCCAATATGCCTCTGCATAGTCCCACAATGGGTGGATGCCATCATTCTGCATATGTATGGGTAGGGGATCACGTTTGTGAAGTTTTGTGTTGATCGGATAAGGTTCGTTTTTCTATCCAATGTGGCTGCCAAACCACGTGACATATGACATCATCATTTTCAAACTATATGCAACAGATCAACACAAACCTTATCCGATCAACACAAAATGATATTTGTAATTGTGGCGGACCGGACACAAAAGCCCACTGGCGTGGTGACATCATTCTGCGCACCAAGTGGGCGGTGGCCACGCCCGAGGGGTAGGCGTGGCCTCATGATATACACCGGGCGCGCAGCCCGGAGCGCGCCAGTGTTACAGTGAGCTCCTGAAATAAAGACGCTTATAAGTTACCGCTTGTCCGCTTCCTCCTTGCTCGCAAGCAGCGCGCGTAACGCCGTGCTTTACTGGTGACCCCCTCGACGTTGGATCTGCCGGAGCGATCCTTCCACACGCGACGCCATTGCCATGGCCAACTTCATCAAACTTCCCGAATTTTGGGAGGCTCAGGCCGAAGTCTGGTTCATCCAGGCCGAAGCCCAATTTCAGCTTCGGCGCCTCACCGGCGATGACACGCGCTATTGCCACGTCGTCGCCTCCCTCGGGCCCGGCACGGCCGCTCGAGTTGTGTCCGTCCTTCGCCACCCACCGGACGGCCACAAGTACAAGGCACTCAAGCGGCTACTCCTAGCCACGTTCGGCCTCACGGACGACGCACGGGCCGACCGCATCCTGGATCTCCCCGAGCTCGGTGACACGCGCCCGTCGGTCCGAATGGACCATATGCTGTCATTGTTGGGCGACGAAGCCCCCGGTTCTCTATTCCGGGCGCTTTTCCGTCGCCAACTTCCAGCGCAGGTTCGCCTTGCATTGGCCGGGACCGGGCTAACGGAACCCCGAGCATTGGCGGCCGAGGCGGACAAGTACTTCGCCGCTTCGGACACGCGGGCGAGAGTCGGCGTGGCCGTCACGGCCCTCGTGGCTGATGCTGCTAATGCTGCTGATGCTGCTAATGCTGCTGATGCTGCTGATCCACAGCATCAGCTTATACAGCATACGCAGCATGCTGATACGCACCTCGTGACCGCCGCCACGCCCCGCCCACCGCCGCGGCGAAAACCGCCACCGCGGGGAAACCCGCCAACTCCACCGGCCTGGCGGAGCCAGCCGTGCTCCTCCAGCTCCACCACCCGGTGCTGGTTCCACGCCAAGTTCGGCCACGAAGCTCGGCAGTGTCATCCGCCATGCTCCTTCAACAGGTCGGGAAACGCCCGGGCCGGCGCTCAATAGTGGCGATGAGTGCCGGCCGTTCGAGCAGCCTGCTGTTCATAACGGACACCTTCTCCGGGCGCCGTTACCTGTGCGACACGGGAGTGCAGGTGAGTGTCGTTCCCGCCGGCACGTCAGACAAGCACGCCGCGGGTGGGGGCCCCGCGCTGCTTGCCGCGAACGGGACGCCCATCCGTACGTACGGAAAACGCTGCCTCTCTCTGCGGTTCGGAGGGCAGGTTTTCCGATGGACGTTCGTCACCGCCGACGTGCCCCTGGCACTGCTTGGCACGGACTTCCTGTGCGCTAATGGGCTCCTGGTCGACGTCAAGCGCAGACGTCTTGTCCAGGCCGAGACGTTCAGCTCGCTCGCTTGTGCGTTGCCCAGCTCGGCGAGCAGCTCAACGAGCGGCTTGCCAAGCGGCTTGCCGAACGGTTCGGTTCCGGCCACGTTGGTCTGTACGCTTCCGGCAGCGGACGCATTCACCCGCCTCCTCGCCGGCTTCCCGGCCCTCACACGGCCCACCTTCTCGGCGGGGGCCGTCAAGCACGGGGTGGCCCATCACATCCCCACCGTCGGGCCACCGGTCTACGCCCGGGCACGCCGCCTCGAGCCGACGAAGCTGGCGGTGGCAAAAGCGGCGTTCGCTACCCTGGAGCGACTCGGCATCGTTCGGCGCTCAGAGAGCGCTTGGGCGTCGCCGCTGCACATCGTGCCGAAGCCCGGCGGGGGATGGCGACCGTGCGGGGACTATCGCCGTCTCAATGATGCCACGACTCCTGACCGCTACCCCGTCCCCCACATTCAGGACTTTTCCGCCCGTTTGGGGGGCATGTCCTTCTTCTCGAAGGTGGACCTCATACGCGGCTACCATCAGGTCCCCGTCAGGTCGGAGGACGTCCCGAAGACGGCGGACATCACGCCATTCGGACTCTTCGAGTTCCTGCGCATGCCCTTCGGTCTGAAGAATGCGGCTCAGGCGTTCCAGCGACTGATGGACAGCGTCCTGCGCGACTTGGATTTTGTCTACGTCTACCTGGACGATATCCTCGTCGCCAGCGCGTCCCGCGAAGAGCACCTACGCCACCTCCGCACGCTCTTCGAACGCCTGGGCCAGCATGGCCTGATTGTGAACCCCGCAAAGTGCTGGTTCGGCGCCGCCATAATCGATTTTCTGGGGCACCGTGTCACCAGGCACGGAGCCGTCCCCCTGCCGGCCAAGGTGGAGGCGGTGAAGGGGTTTCCGCGCCCCCGCACGATCAGAGGGCTGCAGGAGTTCCTGGGCATGGTGAACTTTTACCATCGGTTCCTGCCCCGTATCGCCCAGCTACTGCGCCCCCTGCACGAAGCTCTCCGAGGTAAGCCGGGCAAAGGCGACGTTACCTGGACCGAGCAGATGGACACGGCGTTCACGGGCGCGAAGCTCGCCTTGGCTAACGCCACCATGCTCGCGCACCCGGCGCCCGATGCACCGATCGCCCTCACCACCGATGCCTCAGACTACGCGGTGGGCGCGGTGCACGAGCAATGGGTGCGTGGAGCTTGGCAACCGCTGGCGTTCTTTAGCCGGCAGCTTCGCCCGCCCGAACGCCGTTACAGTACCTTCGACCGCGAGTTGCTCGGGCTTCACTTGGCGGTCAGGCACTTCCGCCATCTGCTCGAGGGCCGTGCGTTCACTGCCTTCATCGACCACAAGCCGCTGATCTTCGTGATGGGCTAGGTCACCGAGCCGTGGTCGGCCCGGCAGCAGCGTCACCTCTCGGCCGTGTCCGAGTACACGACGGACATCCAGCACGTCGCGGGGAAGGACAACCCGGTGGCGGATTGCCTTTCCCGGGCCGTCACACACGCAGTCCACCTCGGCATCGACTATGCCCGGATGGCAGCGGACCAGCTCGCTGACCCCGACGTCCAGGCCTTGCGGACCACCGTCACGGGCCTCCGCATCACCGAGGTGCCATTCGACGGCGCGGGCGCGGCCCTCTTGTGCGACGTCTCCCTCGGGCGTCCTTGCCCCATCGTGCCCGCAGGCTGGCAGCGCCAGGTGTTTGACGCCATCCACGGCCTGTCCCACCCGGGCGCGAGGGCCTCCCAAAGGCTGATCGCCGACAAGTTCGTCTGGCATGGCCTCTGGAAGGCCGTCCGCGGCTGGGCCAGGACGTGCCTCGCGTGCCAGCGCGCCAAGGTGCACCGGCACACCCAGGCCCCATTGGCCCCGTTCACGGTGCCGGAACGCCGGTTTGACCACGTCCACGTGGACCTGGTGGGACCTCTGCCCCCCTCGCGGGGTTTCACCTACGTCCTCACCATGGTGGACCGCACCACCCGGTGGCCGGAGGCCGTGCCCTTGGCGTCGACAACGGCGGCCGATGTCGCGCAGGCTTTCGTCGCCACCTGGGTCGCCCGGTTCGGCGCCCCCTCAGACATCTCGTCCGACCGCGGCCCCCAGTTCACCTCGGAGCTCTGGGGGGCGGTCGCGCAGGGGCTCGGGGTCTGGCTGCACCGAACCACGGCCTACCACCCCCAGGCTAACGGCCTGTGTGAGCGATTTCACCGCTCATTGAAGGCCGCGCTCCGGGCCACCCTCCGCGACGGCGGCTGGGTCGACAGGCTCCCCTGGGTCCTGCTGGGCCTCCGGACGGCGCCCAAGGAGGACCTGCGCGCATCCGCGGCGGAGTTGGTCTTCGGGCAACCGCTACGGGTGCCGGGCGAGTTCCTCCCCGACTCCACGGCACCATGGTCCGTGGCACAGCAGCGCTCCGCTCTGCAAGAGACCGCCCAGAGGTTCGCCCCGGTGCCAACGGCATGCCACGGGCACCCACCGACGCACGTCGCCCCGGAGCTTCGCATGGCGGAGTACGTCTTCGTCCGCCACGATGCCCACCGGACACCACTGCGGCCCCCGTACGACGGGCCTTTCCGTGTGCTGGAGACCGGGGCGAAGCACTTCACCCTGGACATCGGCGGTACTCTTGACCGCGTTTCGGTGGACCGCCTCAAGACGGCCCACCTCGACGTGGACCATCCACCGCCAGTGGCCCGACCCCCACGTCGGGGCCGCCCCCCTGCGGGCGGACCCCCGGCAGCGCCCAGCCCCGCCGTCATGCCGCCCCCCGGTCCTGCACCCATCCCAGGGGCAGCCAGGGGCATCCCACCTGGCATCCCTGCACCCCGGACGCCGCCGATCGCCAGGGGGCGCTTCGGCCGGGTCATTCGTCTGCCCCGCAAACTGGCCCTCCAGGTGCGCGGGAATTCTGGGGGGGCGCGTGTGGCGGACACAAAAGCCCACTGGCGTGGTGACATCATTCCGCGCACCAAGTGGGCGGTGGCCACGCCCGAGGGGTAGGCGTGGCCTCATGATATACACCGGGCGCGCAGCCGGAGCGCGCCAGTGTTACAGTGAGCTCCTGAAATAAAGACGCTTATAAATAAGTTACCGCTTGTCCGCTTCCTCCTTGCTAGCAAGCAGCGCGCGTAACGCCGCGCTTTATAATGATATTTGAAGTTAGATGATATTTGTAAAAATTCGCATCGATAGGGTGAACCCACCCTGATGGACCGGGGGCCCAATTAGCTACGGAGCACGATATTTCAATTTTCGTGTCCTGATTGTCGTAGTCGGTGATCGACTGAAATCTGCTGCGGTGATCTACTACGATTTACATCAACTGATATCTGCTGCGGTGATCTACTACGATTTACATCAACTGATATCTGCTGCGGTGATCTACTACGATTTACATCAACTGATATCTGCTGCGGTGATCTACTACGATTTACATCAACTGATATCTGCTGCGGTGATCTACTATGATTTACATCAACTGATATCTGCTGCGGTGATCTACTACGATTTACATCAACTGATATCTGCTGCGGTGATCTACTACGATTTACATCAACTGATATCTGCTGCGGTGATCTACTACGATTTACATCAACTGATATCTGCTGCGGTGATCTACTACGATTTACATCAACTGATATCTGCTGCGGTGGATCTACTACGATTTACATCAACTGATATCTGCTGCGGTGATCTACAACGATTTACATCAACTGATATCTGCTGCGGTGATCTACAACGATTTACATCAACTGATATCTGCTGGGGTGATCGACAACGATTTACATCAACTGATATCTGCTGCGGTGATCTACAACGATTTACATCAACTGATATCTGCTGCGGTGATCTATTACGATTTACATCAACTGATATCTGCTGCGGTGATCTACTACGATTTACATCAACTGATATCTGCTGCGGTGATCTACTATGATTTACATCAACTGATATCTGCTGCGGTGATCTACTACGATTTACATCAACTGATATCTGCTGCGGTGATCTACTACGATTTACATCAACTGATATCTGCTGCGGTGATCGACAACGATTTACATCAACTGATATCTGCTGCGGTGATCGACAACGATTTACATCAACTGATATCTGCTACGGTGATCTACAACGATTTACATCAACTGATATCTGCTGCGGTGATCGACAACGATTTACATCAACTGATATCTGCTGCGGTGATCGACAACGATTTACATCAACTGATATCTGCTGCGGTGATCTACAACGATTTACATCAACTGATATCTGCTGCGGTGATCTACTACGATTTACATCAACTGATATCTGCTGCGGTGATCTACTACGATTTACATCAACTGAAATCTGCTGCGGTGATCTACTACGATTTACATCAACTGATATCTGCTGCGGTGATCTACTACGATTTACATCAACTGATATCTGCTGCGGTGATCTAAAACGATTTACATCAACTGATATCTGCTGCGGTGATCTAAAACGATTTACATCAACTGATATCTGCTGCGGTGATCTACTACGATTTACATCAACTGATAACTGCTGCGGTGATCTACTACGATTTACACCAACTGATATCTGCTGCGGTGATCTACTACGATTTACATCAACTGATATCTGCTGCGGTGATCTACTACGATTTACATCAACTGATATCTGCTGCAGTGATCTACTACGATTTAGATCAACTGATATCTGCTGCGGTGATCTACTACGATTTACATCAACTGATATCTGCTGCGGTGATCTACTACGATTTACATCAACTGATATCTGCTGCGGTGATCTACTACGATTTACATCAACTGATATCTGCTGCGGTGATCTACTACGATTTACATCAACTGATATCTGCTGCAGTGATCTACTACGATTTACATCAACTGATATCTGCTGCAGTGATCTACTGCAAGCTACTAGAAACACCCGCTCCTTAAGGGAGCGACAAGGGATTGTTCTTTTTCTCCCAGTCAAGTTGTATAACTTCCGGGAGTTTGTTTTAATATTTAGCGATAACATCCACTTTTCAAGTTATTCTGTCCAGTAGTTTATTCTATTAAGGTTTTGATACAGAGATTCTACTATCTTCTCTGAGTCTTCTTCTATATGGTGGACCTGTCAAGAGAGGTCAAGCATTTAATAATCTTAGCAGGAGGGAAGTTCATAAGCTGCAGGATATTTTCAGTGTGGAAGTGGAAAATGTAAAGAAGGAATTAGGGTCTTGCAAGGACAGAAATAAGGCAGTCACCTTAACATGAGCATTTTCCATCCCTCCAACCATTTGAACTGCCACCAGGTTTTTGGTGAAAGATGGTGAAAGACCTGCGAGTTTGGAACTCACGTGAGCCTGATATGGAATAGTGGTGGATCTAAGGACAGAAAGAATGGTTACTAGATTTTTCAGAGACTACAGGTTTCTATCAATGGGGTCAGCTTTCCAGGAGGAAAAGGCAAGCTGCTTTCTGGCAATTGCCAAACCGCATGAATTATTGTACCGGGGATGGGATTTTGTACAGGACAGCTAGTGGCATTAATGGATGAACTGATGGAGTGAGAGTAGTGTGTTGACAAATGAGTGCCAGGCATTGTCTAGTTCAAATGTAAATAAATAGTGGACTTGCCAGTGTTAAAGATGATGGACTTTAGGCCAGACTGGTTTGCATGATTATTCCACCAGACATCGTGATACTTTTCTGGACCAGACAGAGATGGACAGACACTTTCAAGAGAACATGATCCGAGGAGCCAAGTGGAGCAGAAGAAGAACAGTAAAGGTTGAAGGAAAAGTTGTACATGATCAAGACAATCGCAAAGTTAGGGAAATATGTGTTTGGAATCCAATAAAGCCAAGGGTACTTTGCTTAAATTTTTATTGAAGAAGAAGAAGAGTACTGTCGATAGTCGAGCATTTGTCTCGTTTTGAAATCTATGCATTTTTGGTTTTGGATATCTGACTGCGAGGAATAAACTTACACCTGGGACTGCATCATTAGGAAAACATAAATTACCCAAGTCTGATTTCCTCATCACGTACTCGGCTTTCCTCAACAAGCAGAAATGTCTGCTTATGCTGAAGTACATTTCTTTTAAGTATGAAATTACAGTGATAACAAACATTGCAAAGCATATTAATCTCTTCGCAGTATCACCATAACTTTGTAAAAATTGTTTATATAATTAGAAAAACAAAGCTTATTGACTTGGTCATGAGTTTGGATAACTGCCAGGACTATGGCAATAACATATGCAACTTGATAATAACTAATATTTAGTGCTTCAAATAATTTAACAAAGCTAATATTTTGCATTAGTAATCCTTTAAAGAGCACTGTCTTTTAAAAAGATATAGTCGAGGCTCGTGGAAGAACTAGTACACTGAATGGATCAGAACGTAACAGTAAAACAGTACAAAAACACGCATGCATGGGGTGGACAGGTTGGACACAGAGGATGCAATGGGTGGGCAAGTTGGACACAGAGGATACATAGCGTGGACAAGATGGATACAGAAAGAAATTCCAAGGAAGAAATAATGGAAAAATTAGAATGAGGAGGGATTTGGGTGTGGTTAACGAGTGTAGAAAAGATCATGGTTTTGGATTGTGAATGATCTGAGATGGTGGTGAACAGCTGTTGTGAATACCTGGAGGGAGGAACGAGTCTTTGTTAGTCTCACAGTGTTACGAAGTCAGGACATGCTAATTTCTCATAAAATGCGAGTTACCAATGGGTTATTTTTTACAATATGCATCTTTGTATATTTGTTAACTCTATGGGATTTCAAAAATTAAGCTAAAAATATTTGTCTAATCACCATAGTTCAAGTTACAAAATACATCTCCACAGGCCATTATGTCATGAACAAGAAGAGAAGAGAAGAAGAGAAGAGAAAAATAGATGTGAGAGCATGATATTTTTCAGAACAGAAGAAGATGAAGAGAAGAGGAGAGAAAAATAGATGTGAGATAGAAAGAGAAGAGAGAAATATATGGGTTTTTGTTTTTGTTTTTTTTAATACAAGATCGAGGCTCGTGTAAGAGCTAACATCAATCACAAAAAAAACAACGAACGGACACTCAAAACATACAAAAAATGGAGCGGGAGACAAGATGGGGAGAGAGAGGGAAGCAAACAAGTACAACAGCAGAGAACAGGGACAACGGAAGATCCATGGGAGGGAGAGGGGCTTGGAGGGGAGGAGGCATGGGAAGGCGGGGGTGGGAGGAGGAGGAGGGGGAGAGGGTTGGGAAAGTATAAAACACATGGACACTGCTGGAACTTCCAGGAAAGAAAAAAGTCGGTATTTCCAAAAAAGAAGCGGTGGATTTGGGGTGAATTAACGGGGGTAGAAGATGTTGTGGAAATCAATTCATGTCACAACTTTAGTCCATCTGTTGGTTTAATTCCATTAAGACCTTTGACATCATTCTGCAAATACAGGGATGCAATAGAAATAAGGTTTGGTTTCACATAGGTCGATCCACAATATCATTCAATGAAAGCAAGCGTAATATTCTATGCGGTACGTACCGTTAACGAGTCTACTAGTCAATGTAACATGTCACAGGAGAAGACGCCTAGAGCAGCGGCCGTTTCGGGTCTTATAGCCGCGCCCCCCTAGCGGTGTCAGCCAGCAGCGAGCATCACCTGGGTTCAGCATTAATACGATTTCACTACATTCTCCCCACCGTTAGAATTACACTGCCGTGCAGCTAGAATCGAGCGAGGCGTCAGCATTAACAGGGGCAGAATATGGGATCAGTCGGCCCAACCATACCGGTCCGGGCAGCGAATTTCCCTGCCAGCACGTGTCCGAAATTCCCCAGGTACGGCATCACGTAACCCAGAGACCCCGGCGTCGGAGTAGCTGCCGGAGTCAGGTGACGAAGGGGGTACCGCCAAGCCCTCAGGCAAGGGCGGCTGTGGCGAAGGGAGGGTCGGCAGACGTTCAGTGACGGAAGTGCCGGAAGAGTCCATAGTCTCATAGATTGGCTCGTCCGATTCCTTATAAGGGTCGGTGACCCCGCATGGGGCAAGATGGCGTACGGAGACAGTGGACTCACGCCCATCTGCCGTCATCACACGTGCATGCTCGGGATTAGCCTGGAGCACCTGCACTTTGTCCACTAAGGGGTCGTACTTGCTCATGCGGACCGCCCGTTTGAGATGGGCTGGCCCGGGCTCAGCGAGCCAACTGGGTAAAGACCGGATACACCCCGAGCTCCTCGGGTGGTGGAAAAGTCTCTCGTGGGGAGTCTGGTTGGTGGCCGTACATAGGAGAGCCCTAATCGAGTTCAGCGCTGCAGGTAGCGACCAAGCCCATTTATCGAGGCCCCGGCCAAGGGTCCGGAGATTGAGCACGACGGCCCTCCATATAATCCCGTTGAAGCGTTTGATCTGCCCATTCGCTTGGGGCCTGTACAGCGTGGTATAACTAGAAGCGACGTTATTTTGGAGCAAATAGCCTCGCACTTCCTGAGACAAAAAGACCGCACCCCGATCTGTATGCACATAGGCTGGGTACCCAAACATAGAGAACAAATTTTGCAGGCATCGCATTACCGTGGCAGCCGTCATATCCACGCACGTATAAGCAAAAGGAAATCGCGAGTACTCATCGATGATAGTGAGCAGATAGCGAGAGTTACTCGACACCGGCAACGGGCCCTTGAAATCCATCACCAATCTTTCCCACGGCCTCGTAGCCCTAACCAGTGTCCCCATGGGAGGGTTATAGAAACGTGGTTTGATTTCTGCGCATATAGCGCAGTCGCGACAGATACGGCGGATATCGTCAATCGAGTACGGCAGATTACCGCTACGCACAAAATGAGCGAAACGCATCATGCCCGGATGCCCTGCAGTTGCGTGCAAAACGCGTAGGCCCTCCAGAGTGACGATACCCGCGCACGTAACCAGCCTCGATAAGGCGTCGGCGACCTGGTTGTCCTTCCCCGGGCGGTATTTGATAGTGTAGCAGAAGTCGGCTAGCTCTATACGCCAGCGAGTGATTTTCTTATTCTCAATGCGCTGGGCGTGTAAGGTGTCGTACATGAACGCAACACTTTGTTGGTCCGTGATGATTTGGAAGCACCGCCCGAGTAAGTACGGGCGCCATCGCCGAATCGACTCGACGATCGCGTACGCTTCCTTTTCGACAGATGAATGTCGCCGCTCAGCGGAGGTAAGAGTCCGTGAAAAGAAAGCCACCGGGCGCCCCCCTTGGGAGAGGGTCGCCGCTATGGCATGATCCGAGGCATCACTTTCTAGGACGAAAGATCCGCTCTCGTCGATCGTCGCCACAGCGGCACTGGCGATGTCGGCCTTAAGGCCTCCAAAGGCCGCTAAAGCAGACGGACGCAGAGGGAATGTGTCGCAGGTCACAAGGGGGCGAAGTTTCGCGGAGAAATTTTGGACCCACTTAGAGTAATGGGCGAATAGCCCGAGAGCGCGCTTCAGGGACGCCCGATTGCTGGGAGGGGCCATGTCGAGCAGAGGTCGCAGACGCTCCTTATCCGGAGTGACAGAGCCATGGGTCACGGTGTACCCCAGAAGATCTATCTTGCGTAGGGAGTATTGACACTTAGCCTCGTTCATGGTTAAGCGATACCTCTGCGCGACCTCGAGGAAGCGCTTCAGATTAGTATCATGGTGCCCTTGGTCATACCCACAAACCGTAAGATTGTCTAGATAGACGAAAACATCGGTCAAGTTCTCCCTCGCAATGAGGTCATCCATGGCCCTCTGGAAACAGGTGACCCCGTTCGTCACCCCAAAAGGCAATTGAGTAAACTGGGACAACCGTTGCCCCGACTCAAAAGCGGTATAGATACGATCTGCCCTAGAGATAGGGATCTGATGATACGCACTACGGAGATCGAGAGTGCTGTAGACCGAGTATTGGGCCACCTGTCGCACCAGCGCGTCCATCCCCGGAAGGGGGTAGGCATCCAGCTGCGTAAAACGGTTAATCATTTGGGAATAGTCGATTACCATGCGTCTGCGGTGTGCTTCGCTTCTCACCACTAAGACCTGGGCCCGCCACGGCGACCGGCTGGGTTCTATGATGCCGTCTTTCAAGAGCTGAGCCGTCTCTCCCGCAATGAATTGCATGTTTGCTCGAGAGTAGCGCCGTGATTTTACCGCTACAGGTGTACAGTCGGAGGTTAAATTGGGGAACAGCGAAAGTGGCTGGATTTCCATTTTCGCTAGGGCACACACAGCAAGCGTGTCAGTCCCCACAACAGCAAGTGTGTCTGGCCCACCAAACTCCATTTCCAGTCGTCCATATCGCTGAAGGAAGTCGTGTCCTAACAGAATGTCAGCACATAAAGCAGGTAAGACCATGAGGTGTACATCTGGGAAAACCCGT
Source organism: Myxine glutinosa (assembly GCF_964187855.1). Taxonomy (NCBI): domain Eukaryota; kingdom Metazoa; phylum Chordata; class Myxini; order Myxiniformes; family Myxinidae; genus Myxine; species Myxine glutinosa. The sequence goes on along the minus strand of NC_136261.1, from coordinate 313,471,303 downwards.
CCCTTTATCACGAGTTTCAATCGACATTCCCCCTTCCTGCTGAGCTGAAGTCCCTGGGAAGCCATGAAGATCCGTCTCGTAGTCCCCAAGACCTGCCAACCATGCCTGTGAACTAGTCGCTGATCGATAAAACTATCCATAGACCCTGTATCCACCAAGGCCCGCACACAATGGCCCTCGACCATGAGGGGAATAACGGCTTCAGCCAGGCCGGACGAGCCTGCTGGGAGTGGGACCGAACCTCCTGAGTGAGGCGGTCACGCCTCGTGGGTGGGTCCTATGCCAGCCGCAGTTTTCCGGGCATCAGAGCGTGCGCGTGGAGTTTCGTATAAGTTGTCAGGGAGCGTTCCCATGCAATCTGCAGTGTTCCGGTCATTGCTGGAGTATTCGTTGTTCATGGGGCATTCGTTAAAGCTGTCAGAGAGGCTCCCCATGCATTCCGCAGTTTTGCCATTCAAAATCGCCATTTGACGAGTATGGGCCTCCGTAGTCTTGCCATTCAAAATCGCCGTTTGACGAGTATGGGCCTCCATAGTCTTGCCATTCAAAATCGCCGTTTGACGAGTATGGGCCTCCGTAGTTTGTACCAAACGCGTGTCGCCGCCAGAGGACGCCGTACGCTCTTGAGAGACATAGCGTGTACATACCGCCGGGGTTGGGCGAGGCTCCAAAGGCCCTCGCGTTGCCCGGAGTTTAGTCAAGGATGCACGTTCTGTGTCCGATTGAGGATGAGACTGATGTGGCTGTTCGGTGTCTCTCGCCAAGGTCGATTGGGCGACCAGGGGCCCGCGAGGAGGGACACTGCCCATCAAAGCCGGGTAAGGCGCCGTGTTCCGTGCTCGGCCCGTAGGCTCCGCAATGAGCCCATTCAAGGTCGCACGTGGCCGCGAACCGCGAGCGGTTTTCCGGCATACTTTTGCATAGTGCCCCTTCTGCGAGCACAAATGGCATATCGCGTCCCGAGCCGGACACACTGGCCGGGGATGTCGTTGACCCCCACAGAAGTAGCATGCGACCCCGCGTAAGGCCTTGGGTCTGACCGTAGCGGCAGCCATCAGGATCCCCGGATCCTCCACCAGGGCTACCTGGAGTTCCGCGAGCGGGTCCGCTCCCGGTTCGTCGGTGGTAGCACTCTCCGGCCGTGCGTGTAGCGAGGTCGCCGCCAAGAGGCGCGTGCGATCATAGTCGTTCGACTGCAGCCGCGCTTCGGTATATATTTTTCCTTGTTCTCGAGCCGCCGTGAAGGTCAGGTCGGTCTTCTCCAAGAGCTTGAGCCTGAGGTCCTGAGAGGAGACCCCGGAGACGAAGGCATCTAGGAGAAGGTCATCTTGAACCTGCTCGTGAGTCCGTGGCTCCTGGGTGCTGTCTAGCAGGAGTTGCCGGAGCTCCTGGGCATAGTGATCCATCGGCTCGTTTGGTTGCTGGCGTCGCGATAACAGCAAATGTCGAGCATATATTACGCTCTTTTGCTTTATGTACTGTTAGGGAATTTGTACTGGGGGACTCACAGGACTCCAATGACCGGACACAGGTTACAAAAGGTCTAGTTTATTAAACTGTATTCACTTCATCCAATTACCAAAATGATACCGCATAATATAATGGATCAGGTTAACTCTTTTCGCTGGTCCTTCTCGTTCATCCGACACTCCCGTTCGGTCAGCGCTTCACGTAGCAAGTACTCGTTCATTCCATCGTTCCGTCGGGCAGGGCTTCTGAGGACAAGTCTACTTTACTCAACGTTTGCTCTCGTTATATCGCCAAACTGGACTTAATCTCCTCTCCGCTAATGTCCCGAGGTCATGCATCGCACCGAGTCCTGGCATCAGCTCGCTCCCCTCCTGCTGTGATTTCCATTTACACAGCAGGGGGGGGGGTGCTCTAGCCTGGGGCCTTGACCAGGTGTTTCCAAAGGATTATCATGTTCATGCACATTCTGCTTCGTTACCAGATTTAATCAATGAGTTACCAGGGCCAATCAATACGTTACACTGAGTTACACTTCCACAATTCCCTCATCTTTTTGTTTTTGTTTATATTAACCATTAATCTAAACATCAATATAAGTAAACAATCAATCACTACTAGTAAACATCATTACAAGTATAAGTAAATAATCAATCACTTTGGTAATCAAATTCCCTTAGGCATACACCGTCATCCTGCAAGAATCACAAAACATTTCGTTGGTCATTGACTCCTTCCATATTGTTCAATCTATTGCATTTGCATCACAAATATATTTTCAAAACAACACTTCACCATCACCAAGATACAACAATTTCACTTCATTTTCAAGTTTTGTAAAGCATCTGCACCATCTGGCAAAAAACGTTTGCCTCCACACAAATGTTAACTTTGTTTGAAAGGAAGGGCTGTTCACTTGTGTTTGAATCCAGGTATGAAACATTTTCTCCTAATGTCTTCATAGCTCCTGCACTACTTCGTGTAGGATTTCGCTGTTGTGGTAACACTGCGGAGTCATAGACTGACCCTTCTCTCCATGTAGCATTCTTGCCACTTTTTTTTGCTGTGAACCATAATGATTCCTTGAACAAGGCCTTCACCCAGTTGTAGTCGACTTGCCTCTTCCCTCATTGTGAGTGGGCAGCAAGTATTGGTGTGACGTTGATTGGCCAGCAAGATGTGGAACAGGGATGCCGGATGCATCCACACTGATGTTGGGACCATGGTGTTCAGGTCATTCATGGTCCTTACCAGGAGCAACCAGCAGAATCGTGCACAGCTGTTGTGACAAGGGCACAGCCGTTTTTTGCAGCTCCATGCTGGTTCCCCGGACGTTGGTGAAGTAATAACATATGTCCCCGCATTTCACAGAGGTTGCAGGTAAAATGTCGTTGTCCTGCAACTTCTGATGTGGTGAATGTTCGAAGTCTTCGAACAAGAGTAAGTGATCGCCTTTCTTTCATATGTTGCAGTGTGATCCAGGCAAATGGTCACATAAATTTCCTTGGTGAAGGTAAGCATTCATCTCCAAGTTACACGGGAGAATGTCTTCATCATTCTTTGAGAAAGAGGGTGTATGCCACGATTAACTTCATTTTTTTAGCCACAAATTTTCTTTCTTTCTTCTTCCCAATTCCGTTAGCAATCCCTCCAAAATGTGATCTCGTCTTATCCTTATGCTCAGTCATATCTGAATCTGCTTTCCGCACACACTGAATCAGATAGGGTACATCTTACCATGAAATCAGCATAATCATGTATATCTTCCGACAGTTTCACATTCAACAATTTGTTGTTTTTCCTTAACACAAAAAGTTATATTCATTTATATGCGTCACACAAATAATATTCAATCAGGTATGTATTTTATTACTAAACTAAGAAAAGCATTGTATATGATTACAATCACAAACGGGAATACCTAATTCCCAACAACAATTTTCCCAAACCAACAAATTAAGCATAATGTATTATTACCATAATTCCTCTCCACTTTTTCTTTTCCCTCTTTTTTTTTTTTTTTTTTTTTTTTTTTTTTCCTAACAGTGTGTCACTCGTGGTGATATGAGTTCATTGATATTGTAATTGACACAACTCATAACATTGTCGTTATGCCATTATCTTAATTCTACTGTTTATGTCGCCATAAAAGTCTTCCTTTTCTGGTTCCACATTTCTTTCCTCATTTGTCACTTCATGTGTTATCATCGTGTTGTTGGTTACCTTATTCAAACACACCGTCACTAAGGCTTTCAAGCAAGCCACCACTAAAACAATTGCCAATATAACTACTAAACCAACAAACAAGTCTGCTACTCCTTGTATATGTTCATACCTATGACATAGTTATATGTCGATGACATTTAACATTATATACCAAACTAACAAGCTTCCTAAAAGGTAAATAAAGAAAATCCCTTAATATGTAACATAATCAGATTATTTGTCTTACCCTGATCCCCCTATCTCCCGGGGTTGAACTCAATCCCCTGATCATGAGTGTAGTTGTGATACATTTTTATTTTTTACTCATGCTGTATTAATATCAGCAGGTAATTGTATGTCATGTAGGCAAATAAATGTCACTATTCCAAGTAGGAATATCACATGTTGAAAATGTAATGTTTATCAATGCAAGGGGTGTTAAAATGTAATTCAAATGACTGTAAATCATGACTATCATTTTTCTACCACTGAATGTTCTGCTGGGCTGCTAGGTGAAGCCTCATTTTCTGTGGGATCGTCCACCTTAGCCCCATGTGCTTGCATGCAATGAGAGGCATGAATCCAACTTTCTATTTTGGGTCCATATTTGTTTCTATTCTTATCAATCTCCTATGGTTTATCAATTCGTTCCAAGATACCGCAACCAAAGGTTTTAACCAAAGCTCTACCAAACTATTTCCAATTTGAACAAAAATGCCAGTGAAACAATGATTCGAAGGATTAACTTCAAGGGGTCAATAAATTTATTCTATAGCCAGATCTAATTTTCCCATCCAATAGTTTGCCTTGCCACATGTCATATTATAACACCTTAATAAACCTTCGAAAAAATGTTTCCCATCTCAACAAATTTCCTTTTTTACAAATAGCCATGTGTAACTTACGTATTTAACTACAATTTCCTCTCAATTTGTTTGGCCTAACTGGCCGCAAAAGTGGCTGCCAGCATGCAGTACCGTTTTTATCTACCAAGGAAGTGTTCCACACAAGACCTCTACCAAAATGTTGTTTGTAAAAACAAATCTGGGATTTCTGATTACATGGATGCACACTCTCAGGACATTTTCAGGCTGCTGTTAACAATCCACTACGATGACTTAATTCCTTTACCCACAATCAAATAATTAGTACAAATTGAGGATATTATCCCTATCACATTCTTTTATAGATTCATTATGTTGGATCTAATTTTTTCCAATAATTTTCCACTGCTGTAAGGCGGAACAATAGCTCTCATAAGTCTTAGTAATATCGTACTTAATTTGCCCAGCAGAGAATAATTTATTTACTATCCTTTCTCATCTGTTAACCAGTGACTTTGTTTAAACTCCAGAACTGAAAAACCCACAATAGTTCAAACCAGCAAAATTTTCTTTACTCTTTTCCCATATCATCTATGCCTAAAACACATCCATACATACAGCACAATTTATATGCTGATAAAATTCAAGTTTATATATATAAAATCCATGAGCAGAGTATTCTGGGAAGTCAGTGTAAGACCTCTCCCAAATTTGGATGATTTTGTACTTCCTCATTTCCTTTTATGAAGCTCATATCCATAAATAGATGTTATTCTCATATACATTCTATCAAAAATGGAATCCCAAAATTACTCACAATTTTACTATTAATTAATGGCTGCTCATAACCCAGCACATCAAATTTTTTTATATTCCATTTCCCTTGACAAAAGAGATAATGTTCATAATCAAATTATATTTCTATTTTATTTTACGGATTCTCTGGATATTCAATCCCATCCACATATCCCAATCCCATCCACATATAACTATCCATTTCCAGACAGGCACACTGTCGGTGTCAACAATCTTGTAAGATTGATACACAAAAACACACACACACATGCATTATGCATATTTGTTTGCGTTGGAACCATTATTTACAGATCAGATGGGTGTCAATTTTATTTCAATTTCATAAAATTTGTCAATCAAATTCAAATGCTTATAGACAAATAAACCAAAAGTCCATTCTTAGAAAACCCTTATGATGTCAAATTGAAATTACCCTTTCTGCCTTCACAATAATCTATCCAAATTTTGACTACACACCCATTTGCATGTCAGTCGACCATTGACCTATCAATCGTGCGGAACAATAGTCCGAAATTCCCACCTGATCATCATGTGACTCTTGTTACTTGGTTTGCCAACAATTGCAACGCAATTGTTCCAAACTTTGTAAATTTAAAATTGCTGTGCCCAAAATAGAAGATCCAATTTTGGCATTTGATCAATTAATTATTAATTTGTTAACAAGCAAAAAGAAAAATGAATAATTCTTGCTCCGAAAACTTTTCAGACCCAAGAATCATCGACAGTTATTCATGTTTGTCCAGTAATCTAATTTGTTGAGGCCATTCGTCATTTGGGATTTGTCGCAATGAAGGCCTAATCATTGTCTGAGGTATCGGTCAGCACTGGTACCCTTGATCTTGGTTTACCCTATTAACTTGTCTTCCTTTTGGTATACGGACATCCTCTTTTCCAATGTCCCATCCGTCCACACTTGAAACACCGGTTTCTGTCGTTGTCTGATCTGTGCACCTGTGCACTTGTATTGCTGGGCTGCATCTCTACATCCCTGAGTTGCCACTGCAATCTCTCGTTATCTCCTGAAACACGAAAAAATTCTCTGTACCGTCCTTTTTGGGGAGACAACTGGAAATCTGATGGGACAACTGTCACTTTCATTCCTAATTTCGAGGGCAGTTGTGCATTTGTCTCCTCCACTGTATCCTGTATCCTTTTTATTTTAAGTTCTAGATCCGTTATCCGTTCTTGCTGTTCCCGTTGTCTGGATTCACCATCCCAAAGATGGAATGCAAGCCAGTCTACCGTTAGATTCTGTCTCTTCCTGGCTTTCAATCTTTGTTCCAATCTTTCCAATCGACTTCGCTCAAATGTACCATCTCTTGGAAACTCCTCATCATGTCCCTTTGTCCACAAATACCAATTCTCGACCTGCCTTATAGCTTCGGCACCATAACGGTCGTACATATGATGTGTACAAGTACCTTTTTGTGGAATTTCTGGTTGTCCTTGTGTATTCTTGCAGGCTCCATTTCCCATTCTGCCTTTTATCAAAGTAGCGTTGGATGTGTTGTAGCTTGTTCCAGGTTCCTCTAAAGCTTCACTCGTACCTCCAGGAAGGATCTCTCCACCTGTTCGCACGGTGATTTCCAGAGAATCTCCCTCAGCTGTGGCTTTTGCACAATCCAATCTCACAGATCAGTATTTGCAGATGAGCCGGAGGGTCAGTATGAAGTGGGTGAATCCTCAGGTGTCCGCTCTGTTTGACGGGGAAATCACACAATGGTAACCGCACATACATATCTGTATATAAACTCACCACCTTGCTCAATTTTCCCAGGTTGTCTCCACATTGATAATATCTCGCAAAGATATCAAAGCTTCTTTCTTGAGACCGCATTTTCATCAATCAAACAATCAATATATTCAATTCAATTTATTCAGTTCAATTTATGCAATTAAATTCAATCAATTAGATTCAATCAATTAACAATTCAATCAATTATTCAATTTCAATTAATTCATCAATATTCATCAATAAATCAAATTAATCATTTTGAATGACTCCTTGCATAAGCCCTTTCCCCAATGATGTCAGGACAGGTCCATCCATTGACTGAGATCGACTCATCGGTCGTCACCTCTGGTTCGTACCTCATGTCAATTGATGAATCACCGTCCTGTCCTAGGGTCATATCTGACATATTTCCCCATTTTGCCTGGTCTCCACAAATTTTCTTTGCAACCACTAAAGGCAACTCATCCTTCATTCGTGAGACAGCCAAAATGGATGGCAGATATTAAAGTTCATTGGAAAAAATATCTCATCATTTTTTCCTTTAATAGTACCCAAAATCTCTTGGCAATTTAAATTTCGTAAAACTACTGAAATAAGACTGTAAAATTCCTTCAATCATGCTAAATTTTGAAGCTCCATTGCTTGTAACACCCAATTTATCCCATAGGGCTTGAAAGTTCTTTCCCAAGTTCATGCAATCATTCTGCATTTGAACCCTATGATATCATTCATAATAATCATCATGATTTTATAGTCATGGTCATATCATAATCATCTATTTAAAACGAACATTTCCTTTATCACCACAATTATGTGGTATAATCAACAATAGAATAAAACTGTACATAGCAACAGGCTACCTCATGGCCACTTAGTATACCTATTGACTATAAGTCATAACAATATCGAATAATCATTGAACAATTCAAAAATCGCTTCCACTGCTCCAGCCGCAGCATTCGTCATTTTGTCTGCTCATCAGCGTGACCAAAACGAAATAAAGGGAGCTCAACCATTACACAGCGCTTTTAATGGCGCATGCCATAGGAACTCAACGCAATTTCGACTCGGCCAGAAAACGAGCAAATTTTGCAGGATGTTAACTGGAATTAGCCGTGAAAATATATCCAAAATACACAAAAATACCCACCCACAAAAATAAACAACAAAACCCAAACAAACCCAAGGTCGACCATATTACACAATTAAATTACACATTCAATTACTCATTAAATTACTCATTAAATTACTCATTAAATTACTCATTAAATTACTCATTTCAGCATCGTATTGATTGCTGAACTGTTCATGGGTTTATACACACCTTAAAAGAGGTATGCTTTGTGGTGTTGCCCACCTACCACGTTTAATTAAATTACACCATTTCAGCATCGTATTGATTGCTGAACTGTTCATGGGTTTATACACACCTTAAAAGAGGTATGCTTTGTGGTGTTGCCCACCTACCACGTTGAATTAAATTACATCATTTCAATTAAAACATCGCTTCTACTGCTCCAGCCGCAGCATACGTCACTTTGTCTGCTCATCCGCATGACCAAAACGAAATAAAGGGAGCTCAACCATTACACAGCGCTTTTAATGGCGCATGCCATAGGAACTCAACGCAATTTCGACTCGGCCAGAAAACGAGCAAATTTTGCAGGATGTTAACTGGAATTAGCCGTGAAAATATATCCAAAATACACAAAAATACACACCCACACAAATAAACAACATTTATTCCGTTTAACAGAACAAACATTTCCTCTATCATGACATGCATGTCTTCAAAATTATATGCCCAAGAGAAAAAGTAAAATTAATTAAAACTGCGGGCAGTGATGATCCGGGGACCATACCGCTCCATCCTGATTGGACGAGTGCATGCTAGAGTCGTTAACAACGACAGTCCAGATCCGATTGTTCAAAATTTCAACTCAATCGATCGAAAAATGAACGCAGGGATGCATTTTAAAGGTGCAGTGGCACTAACTGAGTTGCCACGAATATGGCCATGAAATTGCCAATATGGCCATCACAAAATATTTTCCTTAATCAATTGGCTCATAGCATAACCAATCTGCAAGTATTTCATCCGAAGATGTGTCTCTCAGGAATTTTAATTAAATAAGTCATTTATAAATCAACGAGTTAATTTATTAAATGATTAATCAATAAATCAATATTTTCCTTGACAGCCACATCACTTGGTCAGTGTCATGTCCAAATATCAGCTTCCTTACTCAAAAGGTGCCTGAGTTAATGTAATGTAATTACTGTAATAAGATTACTGCAATTACTGTAATGATTACTGTAATTACTGTAATTACCGGAACTGTAATTACTGTAATTACCTCAGGTAATTACTGTAATGTAATTACTGTAATGTAATAAGAAATGTAATTAATTAAATAAGTACTTCATTAATCGTTAATAATGAAATAATTCCTGATTTCTCATTCGATTCACTTGACATTCGAATGTCCCCAAAACGTTGGAGCAAAACGTTGCAACAACGAAAGTGAAACGTTGTAGCGACGTTGTGGAAACGTCAGCAAAACCCAACATTTAAATGTTCACAAAACGTTGGAGCAAAACGTTGCAACAACGAAAGTGAAACGTTGTGGCGACGTTGTGGAAACGTTAGCAAAACCCAACATTTGAATGTTCCCAAAACGTTGGAGCAAAACGTTGCAACAACGAAAGTGAAACGTTGTGGCGACGTTGTGGAAACGTTAGCAAAACCCAACATTTGAATGTTCCCAAAACATTCCAACAACAAGTTCCAACAACAAGTTCCAACAGCAAGTTCCAACAACAAGTTCCAACAACAAGTTCCAACAACAAGTTCCAACAAGTTCCAACAACAAGTTCCAACAGCAAGTTCCAACAACAAGTTCCAACAACAAGTTCCAACAACAAGTTCCAACAAGTTCCAACAGCAAGTTCCAACAGCAAGTTCCAACAACAAGTTCCAACAAGTTCCAACAACAAGTTCCAACAGCAAGTTCCAACAACAAGTTCCAACAACAAGTTCCAACAGCAAGTTCCAACAGCAAGTTCCAACAACAAGTTCCAACAGCAAGTTCCAACAACAAGTTCCAACAGCAAGTTCCAACAACAAGTTCCAACAACAAGTTCCAACAACAAGTTCCAACAGCAAGTTCCAACAACAAGTTCCAACAACAAGTTCCAACAACAAGTTCCAACAACAAGTTCCAACAGCAAGTTCCAACAACAAGTTCCAACAACAAGTTCCAACAACAAGTTCCAACAAGTTCCAACAACAAGTTCCAACAGCAAGTTCCAACAACAAGTTCCAACAACAAGTTCCAACAGCAAGTTCCAACAACAAGTTCCAACAACAAGTTCCAACAACAAGTTCCAACAAGTTCCAACAGCAAGTTCCAACAACAAGTTCCAACAAGTTCCAACAACAAGTTCCAACAGCAAGTTCCAACAACAAGTTCCAACAACAAGTTCCAACAACAAGTTCCAACAACAAGTTCCAACAACAAGTTCCAACAACAAGTTCCAACAACAAGTTCCAACAAGTTCCAACAGCAAGTTCCAACAGCAAGTTCCAACAACAAGTTCCAACAACAAGTTCCAACAACAAGTTCCAACAGCAAGTTCCAACAACAAGTTCCAACAACAAGTTCCAACAGCAAGTTCCAACAACAAGTTCCAACAGCAAGTTCCAACAACAAGTTCCAACAGCAAGTTCCAACAACAAGTTCCAACAACAAGTTCCAACAACAAGTTCCAACAGCAAGTTCCAACAACAAGTTCCAACAACAAGTTCCAACAACAAGTTCCAACAACAAGTTCCAACAGCAAGTTCCAACAACAAGTTCCAACAAGTTCCAACAACAAGTTCCAACAGCAAGTTCCAACAACAAGTTCCAACAACAAGTTCCAACAACAAGTTCCAACAACAAGTTCCAACAAGTTCCAACAACAAGTTCAAACAGCAAGTTCCAACAACAAGTTCCAACAACAAGTTCCAACAGCAAGTTCCAACAACAAGTTCCAACAACAAGTTCCAACAACAAGTTCCAACAAGTTCCAACAGCAAGTTCCAACAACAAGTTCCAACAAGTTCCAACAACAAGTTCCAACAGCAAGGTCCAACAACAAGTTCCAACAACAAGTTCCAACAACAAGTTCCAACAACAAGTTCCAACAACAAGTTCCAACAACAAGTTCCAACAAGTTCCAACAGCAAGTTCCAACAGCAAGTTCTAACAACAAGTTCCAACAACAAGTTCCAACAACAAGTTCCAACAGCAAGTTCCAACAACAAGTTCCAACAACAAGTTCCAACAGCAAGTTCCAACAACAAGTTCCAACAGCAAGTTCCAACAACAAGTTCCAACAGCAAGTTCCAACAACAAGTTCCAACAACAAGTTCCAACAACAAGTTCCAACAGCAAGTTCCAACAACAAGTTCCAACAACAAGTTCCAACAACAAGTTCCAACAACAAGTTCCAACAGCAAGTTCCAACAACAAGTTCCAACAAGTTCCAACAACAAGTTCCAACAGCAAGTTCCAACAACAAGTTCCAACAACAAGTTCCAACAACAAGTTCCAACAACAAGTTCCAACAACAAGTTCCAACAGCAAGTTCCAACAGCAAGTTCCAACAACAAGTTCCAACAGCAAGTTCCAACAACAAGTTCCAACAGCAAGTTCCAACAACAAGTTCCAACAACAAGTTCCAACAACAAGTTCCAACAGCAAGTTCCAACAGCAAGTTCCAACAACAAGTTCCAACAACAAGTTCCAACAACAAGTTCCAACAACAAGTTCCAACAGCAAGTTCCAACAACAAGTTCCAACAGCAAATGGTCACAAGTCATTATCACATTGCAATGACCTCTAAACATTCCTAAACCAATATCCCATTAAAAAATCCCATTAAAATCCCATATTTTATCACCCTTTGCATTGTTGAAAGCAATTAATTCCATAACTTAATATTACCTCAATTTATATATACTAGGGCGTGCCCGCACGTACGTGCTCGCCCGTACGTGCTTGCAAAAAACATGCGTGCAAACAACAACAACAAAACTTTGAAACCACGTGGCAGTAACGACCACAGAAGCCCCCCTTCTATTTACATGCAATGGTTTGGTCCATTCGCAAAGCCAAAGCGAACGACCACAGAACCCCCCTTCTATTTACATGCAATGGTTCGGTCCATCCGCAGAGCCAAAGCGAACGACCACAGAACCCCCCTTCTATTTACATGCAATGGTTCGGTCCATCCGCAGAGCCAAAGCGAACGACCACAGAACCCCCCTTCTATTTACATGCAATGGTTCGGTCCATCCGCAGAGCCAAAGCGAACGGCCCGCGAGCACGGCGACCACACCCTGGGACCCACCCGTCCGATTAATTTCAAACCTTGAAAAGGCACATCCTCGGGTCCCCACCAATATACCTGGCAAGTTTCAAGTATATCGGACCGGTAGTTGTTGAGAAACAGCGGTCGCATACAGACAGACCGACACACACACCGAGATTACTGGAATTATAGATAGATAAAATCCGATCTCATTAAAACCTTCAGACAAACCACTAGCATATATTATTCCTAGGACTAAAATCACCAGGACCATTATCAAACATTTATCAAAATATTAGGACCATCATCAAACCAATGAATGACTCAATCCTTTAATGACTACATCCAAACCCAGACATTTTGAGTTCCGTAACTTTAATACTTCAAATTTTCCATTCCTTCCCTTCCTTATCCTTCGATGTAGGGATGGGTTCTTTTTAGGATCATGTTGCATCGAGCATTATTTTTCAAACAGTGTGACTATTAAGCCCACGCCAAAACCTCTGACATCCCACCATTAACACCTATTTTAAGCGTGCCGAATCAGTAAGCATCACCCCTTCTATGAGCCTCGACCAGAGGGTGGTTGTCACCCACAAACACTCGTCGCGAGCTGTTCCATTGTCTGTTGATTCCCATTCTGCTGTTTTTGTCTCATAATCAAGATAAATTTGGAACAGCCCTTAAACTAACACCAAGCAGATCAATTTTTATATTTAAATATAAAATCATTTTCTCATTAATTCATAATCATAAAATCATTTAATCCGTGTCACCCATGCTATTTATCTAGCAAATTTCGTCAAAAAAAAAAAACACAACAGCACTGGTTCCGTGTCACCCATGCTATTTATCTAGCAAATTTCGTCAAAAAAAATCGAACGAGTTTTAGTTATGGCGGGAAAACTGAAAAAAAATTCTCTATTTAAAACGGGTGTACACGATTGTACACGTGTACGGACCTTACCGAACCTTACCGACCCGGCAAACAAATCGCCTCATGGTGCACTTCATGAGCCGACTTGCCCGCAGACCAGAGTAAGGCTCTTAACACCCAGCGTATACCGTACGCATATGCAAGCACACGAATAATAGAATCATTTAAACCGTTCCATCCGTGACTTTTACCTTGGACGGTCGTGACAAAAATACTTTTACACTCCTTGGATTACCTACGGAATGCAAGTCCCACACACCAAATCCTCCATCTTCAGAATTCATATTTCATAATGGACAGATCCCCAAGACGTCATGCTTACATGCTCACCTTGGCGACGTCCACTCGAAATCCCAGCGGTGCCTCCATATTGTTAGGGAATTTGTACTGGGGGACTCACAGGACTCCAATGACCGGACACAGGTTACAAAAGGTCTAGTTTATTAAACTGTATTCACTTCATCCAATTACCAAAATGATACCGCATAATATAATGGATCAGGTTAACTCTTTTCGCTGGTCCTTCTCGTTCATCCGACACTCCCGTTCGGTCAGCGCTTCACGTAGCAAGTACTCGTTCATTCCATCGTTCCGTCGGGCAGGGCTTCTGAGGACAAGTCTACTTTACTCAACGTTTGCTCTCGTTATATCGCCAAACTGGACTTAATCTCCTCTCCGCTAATGTCCCGAGGTCATGCATCGCACCGAGTCCTGGCATCAGCTCGCTCCCCTCCTGCTGTGATTTCCATTTACACAGCAGGGGGGGGTGCTCTAGCCTGGGGCCTTGACCAGGTGTTTCCAAAGGATTATCATGTTCATGCACATTCTGCTTCGTTACCAGATTTAATCAATGAGTTACCAGGGCCAATCAATACGTTACACTGAGTTACACTTCCACAGTACAATCGCTTGAGCTCCGCAACAGCGAGGTCATATGTCGCACATTGCGCAATACTGTTGTACACCTTGTAGTCGACTTTGGACTGGAGCGCTGCTAGCGTCGCGGCAGCGGTCGGCACGGTGTCCTGGTCAGCGAACTGATTCTCCAAAGTTTTCAACCAGTGAGTCAGTTGCAAACCAGCATCCGGGGCTTGTGGGTCGGCGCAGAATTGTGAAACCGCCAGCATCTTGCTTCCCGCCATGTCAGTAGCTTTTTATGGAATTAAGTGTTGTGGAAATCAATTCATGTCACAACTTTAGTCCATCTGTTGGTTTAATTCCATTAAGACATTTGACATCATTCTGCAAATACAGGGATGCAAAAGAAATAAGGTTTGGTTTCACATAGGTCGATCCACAATATCATTCAATGAAAGCAAGCGTAATATTCTATGCGGTACATACCGTTAACGAGTCTACTAGTCAATGTAACATGTCACAGGAGAAGACGCCTAGAGCAGCGGCCGTTTCGGGTCTTATAGCCGCGCCCCCCTAGCAGTGTCAGCCAGCAGCGAGCATCACCTGGGTTCAGCATTAATACGATTTCACTACATTCTCCCCACTGTTAGAATTACACTGCCGTGCAGCTAGAATCGAGCGAGGCGTCAGAATTAACAGGGGCAGAATATGGGATCAGTCGGCCCAACCGTACCGGTCCGGGCAGCGAATTTCCCTGCCAGCACGTGTCCGAAATTCCCCAGGTACGGCATCACGTAACCCAGAGACCCCGGCGTCGGAGTAGCTGCCGGAGTCAGGTGACGAAGGGGGTACCGCCAAGCCCTCAGGCAAGGGCGGCTGTGGCGAAGGGAGGGTCGGCAGACGTTCAGTGACGGAAGTGCCGGAAGAGTCCATAGTCTCATAGATTGGCTCGTCAGATTCCTTATAAGGGTCGGTGACCCCGCATGGGGCAAGATGGCGTACGGAGACAGTGGACTCACGCCCATCTGCCATCATCACACGTGCACGCTCGGGATTAGCCTGGAGCACCTGCACTTTGTCCACTAAGGGGTCGTACTTGCTCATGCGGACCGCCCGTTTGAGATAGGCTGGCCCGGGCTCAGCGAGCCAACTGGGTAAAGACCGGATACACCCCGAGCTCCTCGGGTGGTGGAAAAGTCTCTCGTGGGGAGTCTGGTTGGTGGCCGTACATAGGAGAGCCCTAATCGAGTTCAGCGCTGCAGGTAGCGACCAAGCCCATTTATCGAGGCCCCGGCCAAGGGTCCGGATATTGAGCACGACGGCCCTCCATATAATCCCGTTGAAGCGTTTGATCTGCCCATTCGCTTGGGGCCTGTACAGCATGGTATAACTAGAAGCGACGTTATTTTGGAGCAAGTAGCCTCGCACTTCCTGAGACAAAAAGACCGCACCCTGATCTGTATGCACATAGGCTGGGTACCCAAACATAGAGAACAAATTTTGCAGGCATCGCATTACCGTGGCAGCCGTCATATCCACGCACGTATAAGCAAAAGGAAATCGTGAGTACTCATCGATGATAGTGAGCAGATAGCGAGAGTTACTCGACACCGGCAACGGGCCCTTGAAATCCATCGCCAATCTTTCCCACGGCCTCGTAGCCCTAACCAGTGTCCCCATGGGAGGGTTATAGAAACGTGGTTTGATTTCTGCGCATATAGCGCAGTCGCGACAGATACGGCGGATATCGTCAATCGAGTACGGCAGATTACCGCTACGCACAAAATGAGCGAAACGCATCACGCCCGGATGCCCTGCAGTTGCGTGCAAAACGCGTAGGCCCTCCAGAGTGACGATACCCGCGCACGTAAGCAGCCTCGATAAGGCGTCGGCGACCTGGTTGTCCTTCCCCGGGCGGTATTTGATAGTGTAGCAGAAGTCGGCTAGCTCTATACGCCAGCGAGTGATTTTCTTATTCTCAATGCGCTGGGCGTGTAAGGTGTCGTACATGAACACAACACTTTGTTGGTCCGTGATGATTGGGAAGCACCGCCCGAGTAAGTACGGGCGCCATCGCCGAATCGACTCGACGATCGCGTACGCTTCCTTTTCGACAGATGAATATCGCCGCTCAGCGGAGGTAAGAGTCCATGAAAAGAAAGCCACCGGGCGCCCCCCTTGGGAGAGGGTCGCCACTATGGCATGATCCGAGGCATCACTTTCTAGGACGAAAGATCCGCTCTCGTCGATCGTCGCCACAGCGGCACTGGCGATGTCGGCCTTAAGGCCTCCAAAGGCCGCTAAAGCAGACGGACGCAGAGGGAATGCGTCGCAGGTCACAAGGGGGCGAAGTTTCGCGGAGAAATTTTGGACCCACTTAGAGTAATGGGCGAATAGCCCGAGAGCGCGCTTCAGGGACGCCCGATTGCTGGGAGGGGCCATGTCGAGCAGAGGTCGCAGACGCTCCTTATCCGGAGCGACAGAGCCATGGGTCACGGTGTACCCCAGAAGATCTATCTTGCGTAGGGAGTATTGACACTTAGCCTCGTTCATGGTTAAGCGATACCTCTGCGCGACCTCGAGGAAGCGCTTCAGATTAGTATCATGGTGCCCTTGGTCATACCCACAAACCGTAAGATTGTCTAGATAGACGAAAACATCGGTCAAGTTCTCCCTCGCAATGAGGTCATCCATGGCCCTCTGGAAACAGGTGACCCCGTTCGTCACCCCAAAAGGCAATCGAGTAAACTGGTACAACCGTTGCCCCGACTCAAAAGCGGTATAGATACGATCTGCCCTAGAGATAGGGATCTGATGATACGCACTACGGAGATCGAGAGTGCTGTAGACCGAGTATTGGGCCACCTGTCGCACCAGCGCGTCCATCCCCGGAAGGGGGTAGGCATCCAGCTGCGTAAAACGGTTAATCATTTGGGAATAGTCGATTACCATGCGTCTGCGGTGTGCTTCGCTTCTCACCACTAAGACCTGGGCCCGCCACGGCGACCGGCTGGGTTCTATGATGCCGTCTTTCAAGAGCTGAGCCGTCTCTCCCGCAATGAATTGCATGTTTGCTCGAGAGTAGCGCCGTGATTTTACCGCTACAGGTGTACAGTCGGAGGTTAAATTGGGGAACAGCGAAAGTGGCTGGATTTCCATTTTCGCTAGGGCACACACAGCAAGCGTGTCAGTCCCCCCAACAGCAAGTGTGTCTGGCCCACCAAACTCCATTTCCAGTCGTCCATATCGCTTAAGGAAGTCGTGTCCTAACAGAATGTCAGCACATAAAGCAGGTAAGACCATGAGGTGTACATCTGGGAAAACCCGTCCCTTTATCACGAGTTTCAATCGACATTCCCCCTTCCTGCTGAGCTGAAGTCCCTGAGAAGCCATGAAGATCCGTCTCGTAGTCCCCAAGACCTGCCAACCATGCCTGTGCACTAGTCGCTGATCGATAAAACTATCCATAGACCCTGTATCCACCAAGGCCCGCACACAATGGCCCTCGACCATGAGGGGAATAACGGCTTCGGCCAGGCAGGACGAGCCTGCTGGGAGTGGGACCGAACCTCCTGAGTTAGGCGGTCACGCCTCGTGGGTGGGTCCTATGCCAGCCGCAGTTTTCCAGGCGTCAGAGGGTGCCCGTGGAGTTTCGTATAAGTTGTCAGGGAGCGTTCCCATGCAATCTGCAGTGTTGCGGTCATTGCCGGAGTATTCGTTGTTCATGGGGCATTCGTTAAAGCTGTCAGAGAGCCTCCCCATGCATTCCGCAGTTTTGCCATTCAAAATCGCCATTTGACGAGTATGGGCCTCCGTAGTCTTGCCATTCAAAATCGCTATTTGACGAGTATGGGCCTCCGTAGTCTTGCCATTCAAAATCGCCGTTTGACGAGTATGGGCCTCCGTAGTTTGTACCAAACGCGTGTCGCCGCCAGAGGACGCCGTACGCTCTTGAGAGACATAGCGTGTACATACCGTCGGGGTTGGGCGAGGCTCCAAAGGCCCTCGCGTTGCCCGGAGTTTAGTCAAGGACGCACGTTCTGTGTCGGATTGAGGATGAGACTGATGTGGCTGTTCGGTGTCTCTCGCCAAGGTCGATTGGGCGACCAGGGGCCCGCGAGGAGGGACACTGCCCATCAAAGCCGGGTAAGGCGCCGTGTTCCGTGCTCGGCCCGTAGGCTCCGCAATGAGCCCATTCAAGGTCGCGCGTGGCCGCGAACCGTGAGCGGTTTTCCGGCATACTTTTGCATAGTGCCCCTTCTGCGAGCACAAATGGCATATCGCGTCCCGAGCCGGACACAATGGCCGGGGATGTCGTTGACCCCCACAGAAGTAGCATGCGGCCCCGCGTAAGGCCTTGGGTCTGACCGTAGCGGCAGCCGTCAGGATCCCCGGATCCTCCGCCAGGGCTACCTGGAGTTCCGCAAGCGGGTCCGCTCCCGGTTCGTCGGTGGTAGCACTCTCCGGCCGTGCGTGTAGCGAGGTCGCCGCCAAGAGGCGCGTGCGATCATAGTCGTTCGACTGCAGCCGCGCTTCGGTATATATTTTTCCTTGTTCTAGAGCCGCCGTGAAGGTCAGGTCGGTCTTCTCCAAGAGCTTGAGCCTGAGGTCCTGAGAGGAGACCCCGGAGACGAAGGCATCTAGGAGAAGGTCATCTTGAACCTGCTCGTGAGTCCGTGGCTCCTGGGTGCTGTCTAGCAGGAGTTGCCGGAGCTCCTGGGCATAGTGATCCATCGGCTCGTTTGGTTGCTGGCGTCGCGATAACAGCAAATGTCGAGCATATATTACGCTCTTTTGCTTTATGTACAATCGCTTGAGCTCCGCAACAGCGAGGTCGTATGTCGCACATTGCACAATACTGTTGTACACCTTGTAGTCGACTTTGGACTGGAGCGCTGCTAGCGTCGCGGCAGCGGTCGGCACGGTGTCCTGGTCAGCGAACTGATTCTCCAAAGTTTTCAACCAGTGAGTCAGTTGCAAACCAGCATCCGGGGCTTGCGGGTCAGCGCAGAATTGCGAAACCGCCAGCATCTTGCTTCCCGCCATGTCAGTAGCTTTTAATGGAATTAAGTGTTGTGGAAATCAATTCATGTCACAACTTTAGTCCATCTGTTGGTTTAATTCCATTAAGACCTTTGACATCATTCTGCAAATACAGGGATGCAAAAGAAATAAGGTTTGGTTTCACATAGGTCGATCCACAATATCATTCAATGAAAGCAAAGCGTAATATTCTATGCGGTACGTACCGTTAACGAGTCTCCTAGTCAATGTAACATGTCACAGGAGAAGACGCCTAGAGCAGCGGCCGTTTCGGGTCTTATAGCCGCGCCCCCCTAGCGGTGTCAGCGAGCAGCGAGCATCACCTGGGTTCAGCATTAATACGATTTCACTACAGAAGAGATCAAGGTTTGGATGGGGGAAGAAAAGAGATGGTGGTGAACAGCCGTTTTAAAGACCTGGAGGGAGGAGTGGGATTGAAGAGAGTTAAACAAAGGATAGATGTTCGGGGAAGTTAGGGGGAGAAAAGGAAATCTAAGAAATAAGTAATACAGTGAAGGAAAGAACTTAAATACACAAAACACCACCTGGGTGAGTGAAGCCTCAAGTTACCAGGCCGCACACGTGGTGCGAGCAGAAAACGATATAAATATGCACAGGTTTGCGAATTGCAAATCAAGATTAACTCGAAAACACACAGAACACAAACACAATGAAATAACGAGTGGAAATTTGACAAAGACACAAATTGGAAAAATGCTTAAAGCTTTGAAGCCGTGCAGACGTCGAAGTCGCTTCCTTGCTCGAGGGACCAGAAACGGAAGTGAAACGGAGGATATATATATATATATATATATATATATATATATATATATATATATATATATATATATATATACATATATATATACATATATATATATATATATATATATATATATATATATATATATATATATATATATATATATACATATATATATATATATATATATATATATATATATTGTAACGGTTTTGAGAAGTGTAACGGTTTTTTGAGAAGTGTAACAATTTTGGAGGAAGTGTAACGAATGTGAAAACGTTACAATGTGAACGTTACAAAAGTATGGTAACACCCTGGTAATGTAAATAATGGTCGCAGCCGTCCTCCTAGTTAATTCCATGAAACTTACACGCAGGTCACGATATATCTTTTTAAATAGTGTATTTCCTTATTCTATGTAGGCTAAATATGTGTTTCCCACTAGATTGACTTTGCATTGTATCAAACAAAATAAGCGTAGGCCCTTGCAATTTCCCCAAACATCTCCGCTCTCCAAAGTTCCTTTCAAAAGGGGGGGCGAGTGGTGTTCAATCCCGCAAGCCGCCATTGCCCATGTGCTAACCTCGGAGAAGAAAGGCGTGTCTCCACCTCGTCATAGAGGGGAGGAGTGAGCCAGCCCTAACAGCCAATCAGCACCGCGGTGAGCGACCCGGTAGGCGTGCCCTCGGAGCCGGCGGCTTGATTCCGCCCCGAGTGATAAAAGCGACTGTAAGGGACTGCTTCACGAGATGACCTGGGAGATGAGCGAAGAGGCGACACCAAGAGGAGCGGTGAGATGCGAAACGCTCCAAGCCAAAGAGGAGAGGTACTCGGAAAGGAAACCAGCTTTGGAGAGACGCGCTGAAAGGAGGGAGACGGCTCCACCAGAAGGAGAGGAGCAGGTGTGCCCGAGCCAGCGCGTGACGTCTAAAGCAACAGCAGCGGATACGCGACGGAGGGTTTTCCCGCCAAAACCGCGAGGAATTGAGAGCTGCTGCCTCCGACCCTCCTCCCTCTCCAGCAATCCACCTCAAGCCCTACCTGCCTGCAATATCCCCCGTGTAAGTGTGAACGTCGTCTGTCCTACTCGTTGTCTTGGGGTTAAGTAAAATGAATAGTGTAAGTTAACGATTCGCTGTGTGACTGCTTCTTCCATCCATTGCTTGTGTGTGTATAATAAATCTGTTCATCCTCCGTACTCTGTCTTCTTCTCTTTTCATTCTCTTTCGGTCGCTTTAGAGGTTTCCCGATTGAATATCTGCGGTGCGATCTGGTCAACGTCGGGTGGAATCGGGTTCTAATCGGGGAGTAACTGTTCGGTACGCGGTAATACCAACCGCTCGGTAAAATAACATCTAAAACCGCGTCTGTAACAATTGGTTGTCAGGAGTTGGATTCGGACCTGGGACTAAATTTGTTAGGCCCAAATTTTGGAACACCAATTGTGTTATCAGTAACAATTGGTGTCGAGGAGTGAGATCGGACCCGAAGCGCGCTTAACGCGCTCAAAATTACAAGCTGCCGAAATTTATTTTGTTTTATAAAGCAAAACCCGAATTTTGAGATCGCGCCATGGACAATCAAGGCGATCGGATGTCGGTGGGAGAGATAGACAGGGTGGAATCGACCCAGGACCTCGGGGAAATGTATGTGGAGGAAAGGGAGGAGGAGAAAAATAGCAATGTGGTTGCGGAGGTTTCAGACGCACAAAATGGCGCTCTCGCGCACGTGGTTGAGGGGGCCACGGTCGCGGAACCAATGAGCGCGGCCCAAATGCAAGCCTTCATGGCCCAATTCATGGTGGAAATGCAGAAAAAAACGACAGTATAGTACAAATGCAGGCGTCCCTCAACCTGCAGAGTGAGCAAATGAGGGCTAATAGTGAGCAAATGAGGGCTGATAGTGAGCGATTGGGTGAGCGATTGGGAAACCAAATGGGGGTAATGGGAAGCCAAATGGGGGTAATGAGGGACGTAGCGAGGGGTACCGGTGAGGGGTTAGACAATGGGATAAAAGAGGTAAAGAATGGGTTAACGGGGGTAGAAAACAGAATGGCCGCTCAAGAGAATCAAATGGAAGGGATGAAAAAGGGGTTAGAGGGGTTAGAAAACAGGATGGAAGGCAAATTGCGGGAGATAGGGGAGCAATCCGCCCGAGAAATTAAACAAATGGGAGAGCAGATAGAGGAGGTAAGAATCGGGGTAGAAACCAAATTGGATGCTCAGAGGGATGAATTGGGACAGATGAGGGTGGCATCTACAAAGGAGATGGAGGAGATGAAGGAGGAGATACGACGAGGTGTGGGTGAGGAGGTCTCGGGGCTACGCGAGGAGGTAAAGCGAGGTGAGAAGCGTATGGAGAAAGAGCTGAGAAATAATACGGCTAGGTTACAGGGGGGAATAGAAGATCTGACGAAGGAGGTGGAACAGCTGACAGAGGGACAGACGGAGTTAGTGGAGCAGGTTCAAAAGAACACTGCGGTACTAGGAGGGTTAAAGGCGACACAAAAGGAAATTAAAAACGAATTAATAGCGACACAGAGGCAATGTCAGATGGTACGTGAGGAACTGACAATGAGGGTGGACGAGGTGACAGAGATAATGGAGACAAAGGACCGGCAGGTGAGGATGCACATAGAGACGGTCACGGTAGCCTTAGAGGACGAACTGGAGGAGACGCACCGGGGAATAAATGAGGTGAAGCGAAAATTAGGGGAAGTGGAAGAAGAGGTGAGTGAAATTAAGAAGGGACGGACAGAAACTAAAAGAGAAATCCAGGAGGATGTGATGGAATATGTGCAAGGTCGGTGCTCAACTCATAATGTGATGCTCACTAACCAAATAAAGAGTTTGCAGGTGACAAAGGAGGTGCGGAGACAAGGTACGGAGGTGAGTGGCAATGTATATGATGTGAGGAAAGCTTCAGTCGGCTTGGGGATTGGTTTGGATCCGGGTGTTCGTGAAAGGCCGTTGGTGAAGTGTGCGACAGGTCTGGTGTGCGAAAAAAGAGGTGTGCGAGAATGTCCGACCATGGGGTGTGTGAGGAAAAAGTGCACGCCAAGGAGTGAGTGTGCTGTCGAGAGTGAGTCGGTCGTAGCGCGTGTGCGAGGGAGCACATGGAAGCGCGTAGTGAGGAGTGTTACAGAGGATGTAACGGGAGAGTGTGCCGTCAAGAGTGAGTTGGTCGAAGCGCGTGTGCGAGGGGGTACATGGAAGCGTGGTGTGGTGAGTGTTACGGAGGAAGTAACGAGAGAGTGTACACCTGTGGTGAGTGTTACAGAGGAAGTAACGAGAGAGTGTACACCTGTGGTGAGTGTTACAGAGGATGTAACGAGAAAGTGTACGCCTGTGGTGAGTGTTACAGAGGGTGTAACAGGAGAGTGTGCGCAAGAGTGTGCGCGAGAAAGGTGTGTAACGGACGGGTGCATGGGGAAAGAGTGTGCTGTCGAGAGTAAGGGTGAGTGCGCTGTCAAGAATGGAGGTGAAAGTAGTGAGAGTGACACGGAGCGTGAGTTGGTTGTGACAGGTGAGCGAGGATGTACACCTGGAATGGAAGGATGCACACCTGGAATGGTAGAGCGTGTGTGGGAATGCACACTTGAGTTGGTCGTGAGGCACGTGGTTGGTTGTGCGAGTAAGAGCACACCTGTGATTGTCACAGAGGAGGTGACCGAGGAAGGGGCGCGAAGAGGTGTGTTGGTGAGGTGTGCGAGCGACGAATGTGTGCCAAGGTGTTCGGTGGGCAGGTGTGTGACCAAGTCGGTGAGCGGAATGAGTGTACCGAGGTGTGTAAGGAAAGGTACGAGGAGCATGGGAACAGCTGGAGGTATGAGCAAGAAAGGGGTAGCGTATGCATGTAAGCATGCAGCTGAAGCATCGACGGTAACCGGGTTAGAGGTTAGAACGACTTATAGCCGAATCGGGCCCTCGGTGCGCGTCGGGCAGCTTCACGTGCCGCGAGGCCCAGCGGGGATCCGAACCACGGCGGTTTCGAAAGAACCGCCGTACGCGATCCACGCTGTGCCTCGCTTGGAATGGCCGCGTCCGGGCTCCACTAGGCGGAGCGGGCAGCCCGATAGGAAGGGTCGTCATGGCGACCACTTTCTATTGAGACGTGCCGGCAGGTCGAGATCGGGACATTGGATGGCTCCACGCCGAGGTGGTGCGTGGGATCTCGGCCCGGGTAAGCCCCCGTCCCTGCCCCGAATGCGGGACGTATCCAGCCGCTGGCACAAAACGACCCGCGTTCATTGCTCGGCTGTACGAAGCCGGGCTGTAGACGTGAATTGGCGCACCGAGAGGATGTAATAAGTAGACGGGTGATGAGGATAGTGTTTTGGCCCCGAAATTAGAAAAAAGCAAAATTTGATGATGGTATGGTGATTAGCAATAAATGGCAAATTGTTTGATTTGTTGGAATTTGGACGAGCAAAATTGATAGTGCAGAGACCCCCGATGTGGTGGGATGGCAAATCCACCATCCCTCACAGACGTGGGGGCAAATGCGCAATAGTTTATGGGGTGGCTATGACAACCGAGCCAGGGAGGGTTTGGTTATATTGATAGGGATCTAGCGAAGATGACATTAGGTAACGTTAAGGTTTAGATAGTGACTGATACCTGTAGTGGGGACGCAGGTAGTTTAGTGTGGTTGATAATGACGTGGGAGCGCAATAGTTTAAAGGGATGACTGGGAAGCGCAAGTTTCAGAGGGGAGTAGTTAGATGAGATGATGCCGTGTGTTTGAGGATTGAACAGGTGTGATTGCACAGGTGTGCAACTGAACAGGTGAATGGAGCAGTGTATGAGTGAGTGATGATGATTGTGTATTGTGATGACCAAATGGTCCAGGAAGAAAGGAGGGTGCAGGTGGCACCAGGTGTGAGGGCACAGGTGTGCAACAGCAGGTATGGAGAATGGTAGTGTGGAATAAATGGAGTATTGGAATGGATGGTCGTGGAGTGAGTATGGTGGAAATTGTGGAGTGGAGTGGATGGTGCGAAGGTGTGAATGGGGGAAGAGTGGACCCCCATCACGGATACCCGGGGCGGGTAGTGTAAGTGTTAGGTAGAGGGTACAGGTAAATTGTGGTTGGATATTGGCATCTGTGGTGTGGGTGAAAGAATGGTCTTTGGATGGGTGCATTAGTATTGTGGAAATGGCTGGGCGTGTAGCCTGTTAGTGTGTGTAGTTGGTTGGGCGCTCCACCACTGTGAGGATGTCGGCCAGGTGAGGCCGCAGGTGGGCTCTGGGAGCCGGTAGTAGTTGTTGTGGATGGGGCCCAAGGATCCGGAGGACGGACCCGGGTAGCCCAGTGCCAGAGGGCACCAAGGGGTGACAGAGCCAGGAGAGGGCCTTCCCCAGTTAGATAGGTTAGGGTGAGGAGCTAGGTAAGCTCGGGTGGCAACTACAGTGGTGGAGGTGTGCAGGTGGGTAGACCTGCTGGGAGAGCTACACGTCGCAGCCCAGAAATTGTGCGAGAGCACCGGGAGATGAATCGGGGGAGTGAGACCCCAAATTGAGAAGCACCACAGTTTGGTCAATGGGAATTGGTTTTTAGAACCCATAGTGTAAGTTGGCCAATGGATTGGCAGGGAGAGACCCCGGGTAGTGTAAAGTGTGTTAATGTCTTTTAGGAAGTAGTTAGGATGAAGTCTCCTCGCACCATCTGCATCCACTCACCTGAGGTGACAGGTACTCCACACCATGCCATGTTTTGATTATTTTTTATGATGCAAATGTTTGGATTGTGAGACGCATCATGACGTGGGTGTGACATTGTGCGTAATTCCATCTCTGCCTCCTTATGAGGATTGATGACGAATTGGGTGATGGCAAATTTTGGTTACAGGGATTGTGGTGACGAATTTGGTATAGGGGAAATATGGGGAAGACGTGACAGTAGTGACGAATTTGTAAATGGGTAGATTTTGTAAATATGGGGTAAGGGCAAGGGTAGTGTAGGTGACAGGGGGGTGACGTACGGTAGGGACGAGCTTTCTCACTTCGCCCTCCGTACGCATTTCGCCTTGCATTGCCTTATTGATGTGTACCCTTGTGACCTTACCCCTCGCTCAATTGTCTCTTTTGTCTCCCACATGACCTGTGCGCCATTGGGTGCCGAGGGGAGCGTGCGTGAGGTGGCCATTGTGCGCACGAGATTCCCAGAACCAGCATGCATTGCGTTGATGTACCACTTTATGGACCGCTGTTCTGCGGCCAAGTACCACTTGATGGACCCCAGGTTCTGGGGCAGGGCACCTCTGTTGGAGACCGGCCATAGTGGCCAGGGAATCTTGCTTGCGGACCTCGGTAAGATGGCATCTATGCCAAACAGGTGGACCACCCTTAGTTGGCCTCTGAGGCCCCAAATAAAAACGAACACAAGTTGTGCTTTTTATTAGTTCCAAGTAGGCCGCATGAAGCCAGAAGTCGTCGGGAAGAACATCGGCCCAGCAGAAAAAGAGAAGACCACCACCAGTTGTTTTGTTGTGTTTATTAAGAACCATGGTGACTGTGCACCGAGTGGTGCTTTGTGGTGCTTTGTGGTGCTTTTGGTGCTTTTGGGTGCTTTGGTGGTATTGGTACTGGTGCATCGATGCAATGCGTGCTGTCTCCTCCCTCCCAACAGGAATTTCTTTTTCTTGTTCCCTAAAAAGAAAAAAAAAAAAACACAGGTCCTGGGTTGCGTTGTAAATAAGAAATAACGTCATGGTAAATAATACTCCCCACCGTAAATGTATAGTTTGAGAATAATTCCGTAATTCGGTTAGCTGTGGGCTTGAGTCTGTTAGACAGGGTGCAATGCAATAGGGGGACATACTTATTTGTGTTTTAAGATTGTCACACTCAGGGTCAGGTTAAAAGTAGAGGGAATTACACCTACGTGTCACACTAAGTTAAAGTTTTGTAGGCCCGAGTACGGGCCTGAAGAAAGGAGGGTGCAGTGTAACGGTTTTGAGAAGTGTAACGGTTTTTTGAGAAGTGTAACAATTTTGGAGGAAGTGTAACGAATGTGAAAACGTTACAATGTGAACGTTACAAAAGTATGGTAACACCCTGGTAATGTAAATAATGGTCGCAGCCGTCCTCCTAGTTAATTCCATGAAACTTACACGCAGGTCACGATATATCTTTTTAAATAGTGTATTTCCTTATTCTATGTAGGCTAAATATGTGTTTCCCACTAGATTGACTTTGCATTGTATCAAACAAAATAAGCGTAGGCCCTTGCAATTTCCCCAAACATCTCCGCTCTCCAAAGTTCCTTTCAAAAGGGGGGGCGAGTGGTGTTCAATCCCGCAAGCCGCCATTGCCCATGTGCTAACCTCGGAGAAGAAAGGCGTGTCTCCACCTCGTCATAGAGGGGAGGAGTGAGCCAGCCCTAACAGCCAATCAGCACCGCGGTGAGCGACCCGGTAGGCGTGCCCTCGGAGCCGGCGGCTTGATTCCGCCCTGAGTGATAAAAGCGACTGTAAGGGACTGCTTCACGAGATGACCTGGGAGATGAGCGAAGAGGCGACACCAAGTGGAGCGGTGAGATGCGAAACGCTCCAAGCCAAAGAGGAGAGGTACTCGGAAAGGAAACCAGCTTTGGAGAGACGCGCTGAAAGGAGGGAGACGGCTCCACCAGAAGGAGAGGAGCAGGTGTGCCCGAGCCAGCGCGTGACGTCTAAAGCAACAGCAGCGGATACGCGACGGAGGGTTTTCCTGCCAAAACCGCGAGGAATTGAGAGCTGCTGCCTCCGACCCTCCTCCCTCTCCAGCAATCCACCTCAAGCCCTACCTGCCTGCAATATCCCCCGTGTAAGTGTGAACGTCGTCTGTCCTACTCGTTGTCTTGGGGTTAAGTAAAATGAATAGTGTAAGTTAACGATTCGCTGTGTGACTGCTTCTTCCATCCATTGCCTGTGTGTGTATAATAAATCTGTTCTTCCTCCGTACTCTGTCTTCTTCTCTTTTCATTCTCTTTCGGTCGCTTTAGAGGTTTCCCGATTGAATATCTGCGGTGCGATCTGGTCAACGTCGGGTGGAATCGGGTTCTAATCGGGGAGTAACTGTTCGGACGCGGTAATACCAACCGCTCGGTAAAATAACATCTAAAACTGCGTCTGTAACAATATATATATATATATATATATATATATATATATATATATATATATATATATATATATATATATATACAGACTTGGCATTTAATATGGAATATTATTTTTGTGGGGATGAACTTACTTTTCAAGATGCCTTAGAACCAAAAGTTCATTGGAATTATGTTGAAATTATTCTAGATTTTGTTAATGTGACCTTTAAAAGAAACAAAAACCACATTTGACATTTCGAAACAAATACATTGATCCTTGAAAGTGATGTAAACTGATATCAAACTCAATTCATGGACAGTACTGTGTTAAACTTCTGTGCGTTTTCCAGAAGTATCTCTTTATTTTGCACATTGGCCAAATTTTTTTTTAACAAAAACAAAAGTTAAATTACGACTGGGATTACGGACAGTAAAATTACAGTTCAGTACTTCGTGTAACCCCCACGAGCATTCAGGAGAGCACGTACACGTTGAGGCATGCTGTTCACGAGATTTGCCAAGGTTTGGACAGGAATCGCTTGCCATGCAGTGACAATAGCCTGCTGCAATTCACGCACAGAGGTCGGCTGCTGGTCCAAGTGGTCGATTTGACGCGTTAATTCTGCCCAAAAGTTCTCTATCGGTTTCATATCCGGGGACATGGCAGGCCACTCCATATGCTCTATACCACGGTCAGAAAGAAAGTGTTGGATCATGCGAGCACGATGAGGCCATGCATTGTCATCTTGGACGACAAAGTTTCCTGGAAAGGCTGCACGAGCAAATGGAAGCAATGTTTCTTCCAGAATGGCCCTGTACTTGAACTGGTTCAGGTTTCCATTCAGAACAACCAGGTCAATTTTGCCCCCTGCATGAAAATCAGCCAAAACGGTCACCCCACCACCTCCAGCTTGGACTCTTGGCACTATACAATGTTTGTTGGAGGCTTCATGCACTTGTCTGCGCACTCGGATGCGGCCATCTTGACGATAGACCGGAAATCTAGACTCGTCACTGAAGATCACGTGATTCCAATGTCCTGGCTGCCATTCACGGTGCTCTCTGGACCACTGCAATCGGCACTGGCGGTGCTGTCCGGTCAGGCGTGGCTTTCTCAGGGGATGCCTGGCATGATAGCCTGCTTGAACCTGTCGTTGGTTGACTAGCCTTCTGGATACAGACACATTTGTCAGTTGCTGCCACTCAGCCCTAAGCCGATTAGCTGACTTGTTACGGCCATTGCGGACTAACCAGTGCAGCTGGCGATCATCCCTCTTTGTGGTTCTGCGGGGACGTCCTGGCCTCGGTATTGGAGTAGGGACACCCCTCTGAGCATTTCGTTTCAGGATCTTTGACACCTGACCTTGAGTGATGCCATACTGCCGAGCAATAGCACGCTGTTTCATGCCGTAATTTCGTAAAGCCACCACTCCATGACAAACAGCATTGTCGAGTTGACGGACCATCTCCAGAGGAAGCGGCAATAACTTTTGGAGACGTGCAGCAGTTGTTTTCCACTAATACAGAACGCAACAACCCTTGTATACCCGACTGTGAAGCCAATCATCAAATGCACCTGTCCGTACATTTTGCCACGCCACCTGTGATATAATCCTGTGGTTGACTTCTTGCTGCGACAGACAATCAGTGACATGGTTCTTTTAACAAATAAATCACAAAAGTGTAAAAGAAACTCACCAGATTGATATACTGAGTTAAGAAAGTAAACCCGTCAAGAAAAAAAAAATATTCCATATTAAATGCCAAGTCTGTATATATATATATATATATATATATATATATATATATATATATATATATATATATATATATATATATATATATATATATATATATATATATATACTGGGATGACAGTTTTATAGCCGGGCTGGGAAAGAAACTCAGGCTAGACAGCTTAGAGCGAATGTATATACATCTCAGCCATCGTGCTTGTCCTATTGCTTTTAATCCTTTAATTTAGTTTGCCTTCCTAACTCCTGGGATGTCCCCACGGAGTACCGATCCGCCGTATTACCATGGATCCCAAGTGGCTTAAATTCTCAAGCAAACACTCCAATGAAGTGCCATCACGCAAAAGTTAATGACGTCAAACCAATTGTGGATCACTAACCAATAGGGGATCATAGGTTGCTAAACAATAGGGGATCACTTTTGTTATAACATCGTGACGTTTCCATATGACGTTTCCGGCGGTTTGTACTTGCGGTGATTATTCCTTTCAATGTGCTTGTTATGATGCTGGTGTTTAAACCACGTGATGAGGATTTTAAAACCAGAACAAAAGAAATCTCACTCACGCTTTAAACACAATGATGTGTATAAATGAAGTCCCACAGTTTGGTGACGAAAAGTCCTGCAGTTTCATGCAATTTGCGTTGGGGGTACACCATCCTGGATGTGAGAGATCTCCGGATCTCTCCTGCGAGATCAATCAGCCGTCTCTGTTCCGCGGGCTTGTTCAATAGAACTGTCGGAAGCTATGCAACAACAACAATAACAACAACTTGCATAACATCCACATGACTGGTGAGGAACCACCTCCACAAGCTCCATCCATAACCAGTCGGTGAATACAGTGCAGGACTGTACATTACTTCACATGTTATTTTTTTGTTATTTATATTATGCTTTTACTTTCTTTTGTTAGTTATTTTATTTTATGATTAGGATGTTATTGAATTTAAAAATGTACAAAAATATGCTTTTGTAGACTTAAATGTATTATTTCTAGTGCAAAGAACTTTTGACTTGCGACACATTAAATGTTGTTTACATTAATTTAAATGGGAAAAATTGTTTCCAACAACGTCGTTTCCTATAACGTCACACTTTTTAGGGACACATTAACGACGTTGTACGAGAACTTACTGTAATAGAATTGAGCTTCTATTCAAATACAAAAACTCATTTTAATTGATTTCCCATGTACTCCATTGCATCCCCGAGCAACGTCTGGCAATGTTTTAAGATGGATTTGTTTGAATGTTTCATCAATATATAAGAAACATTCGTGGAAAAAGCGATTTCATTGAATGTTTCACACATACCCGTGGAAAAAAAAAAGCATTAGGCCTCACGTCTGGGTGGCCGAATTCGCAAGGGTGTTCAAATCCAAACAAACACGAGTCTTGTGTGCTTAGCGTGATCGCTGCCTGTCCTTGCAATGGGATCTGACAGATGGAGATGGATGCACCATGGAGCTAAATCCACGCGGGATCTCTGTCTGGGTTTAATTACAACATGGGACATCCTCACACGGATCCTCTGGACCATGACGCGACCTTAATGAATTGGTCTCAGTGTCAGAGTGCCTGGTTCGTATTAAACACACAGTAATATGATACATGACCAGACTCGGTGGCCTAACGGTTAGAGCGTCCGCTTGGAGTCTGGGAGGTCGTTGCGTTCAAACCCTCCATACAAAGCCACACCGAAGACCTTCGCAAAGGTACCTGCTGCTTGGAGCTCAGCATCTAAAAGGATGGAGCAATGCAAGGATACACAATGGCAAACCACCCAGTACAACCCTTGCCAAGAAACTGCTTTGGCAGCATCAAATGCTCTGGAAGTTGATACATGAGCTAAATAAATGTTTTTTCTCATCCTATTTCCTTGAGAACTGCCAATCCCTTTCTGTCACGAACAAAGCCAAAAAGAGGAAGTATGCATTGCTGATTTCTTCAAGACTTCGCCTTCTCACCTGCTGCCTGCATGCATCCTTCGGGTGACAGCAGTCAACGAGCACAGGTGAAATCCTTTCCAATAGTCTCGCTTGTCAGGTGCCAAAAAGTAACCCTTTTCTACAAAGGCCTCACAAATCACAATAAGGCACAAAATGAACATTGCCAAAGTTCAAAAAGAATACAAAACAGAATTTCCCACAATTCTTCAAGCCCTTTTAAAAAAGGGCATTGTTTTCGGAGTTCAACTTAGAAGTCACTCATAATAGTACAATCGAAACACTTTGGATATGTCCAGGTGCCACTGCTATATTTAATACAGCATTGGAAATACATTTATGGGAACACAAAAGCAGTACAGATACTGGAGTCTGAAACAACGAATTCTTGCAACGAGGTAGTCTCGCTTTGTGAAAGACTGGAAGAGCCCTTTGAAGATTATCCAAAGAAGAAGAAGGAGGTGGTGATTATATTTTTTTGCTGAGATAGATTATCATATAAGACACTACATTAAAGTAAATACGTTGTGTAATGCACTAGGAGTTTGGAAGGCCTCTGCTTTACACAAAGCATGATGAGACTTGTGTTTCATGTGGCCACACAGTTCATAAATGATCTGTTTTTGCACCTTTTTTGTGTAAAGCGGTGATGTTGGCTGATTTCCAAGCTGATGGCAGATGACCTTGAGCAAAAAGAAAGGGTGAAGAGAACAGAGAGAGGGTGTGAAAGAGCGGCAGAGCAGGATTTTAGGACCCGTGGGCTGATGCCGTCTGGTCCAGTTGCAGAATCAGAGTCGAGGTTTGACAGAAACTTCTCCACAATCCGAATCCTGATCTTCACCAAAATCAAATCATTTCCTCCTCGTCACATACGCTACATCTCTGCCAAATGCAGTCCGAATCCGTCCACAACTTGAGATATTTTGTTCACAAACGTACAAACAAATGGACAAACAAACAGACAGACAGACAGGGGTGAAAACATAACCTCCATCCACCTTTGGTGGCGGAGGTAACTAGCAGGGGTACCCAGCATTGCTCGCAGGGAAAAAAATTGAGAAGGGGAGCAGGGTCGGAGAGTTGGTGGGCTGGGGTGAGCGAGGAGAATTGGAGGGCCAGGATAGAAGAGTTGGAGGAGCCAGGGGTAGGAGAGTTTGTTGGTCTGGGTATAGGAGAATTGTAGTCTCTGGTGAGTGGGGCATGAGTGAACCACTGGGGTGGGGGGCAGGAGAGCCAGTGGGCAGCAGGGGGGGGGGGCAGGATGGCCGGGATGGTGGTGGGGACAGCGACTGGGCCAGGGAGGCAGGAAGGGAAGTGCTTGGACCAGATCAACAGCCATTACAACCCACACTCCACAATCCCGAGGGGGTGGTAAGCAGGAACCAAACCCCAGCCGTAGAGCTTTTCCACCCAAACACAAAACCCTGGGGATAATGCACATGTATACTCTTCTTTGTGCCAAGTTTGAACTAAATCAGACCTTGCATGGTCAATAAATGGTTGGGGACACTTTTAAGTAACAAAATGGCTGCCAGTCGGCCATCTTGGATTTGATCTTGAAAATAAATGACGTGCATATGTAAGCTACCATTCATTATCTGTGTGCAAACTTTGAACGAGATCGGTAAATGCATTTCTGAGAAATGGTTGAGGACGTTTTATATATCGGGTTTTTTTACAACTAAAATATCCCCTAGTCGGCCATATTGAATCACATCGCGAAACAAAATGATGTGCTTATGTCTTATGTATGCCATCATGTATTGTCTTTGTGCCAAGTATGAACAAATTCGGTCCATACATCTCCGAGATATGGTTGTGGACAGACGGACGGATGGACGAGACCCAATCCATAAGCCCCCGTTTTGGACCAGGTCCAATGGGGACTAAATGATCTCGACAAAACAACACAATTCTCACATGTCTCACAGCCCCAGCTTGGGAGGGAAATGCGAGGGAGAAAGAAGTCAAACCCAGCACCAGGAGGGGACTGGAACGGGTCACTTCGAGGCCACACCCACAAACTGAGAACACAAAATGGCAGAACTAGAAAATGGCAGAACTAGATAGCAAAGGGACGAAAAAATAAGAACAAAAATAATTTAAAAGGTTTGACTCCAACGAGAACAAAATAAAGAAAGAAACTCATGGCAGAAAGGAAAAATCTCGACAAACCAATGCAATTCTCACACGAGCCTCTAACTCAGGAGGGGGAACGAGAAAGAAGTCAAACCTGGCACGGGAGGAGGGGGTGAGGGGGGGGGGGGGGGGAACGGGAGACGTCGAGGCCACACCCACAAACCGGCATATTATCATTTTTTAATTTAATTTAGCGATATTATCATTAGCCATGGTCATAAAAAATTAAGTAGCCGTTGTACAACAGGAGGTACAATTGGTCTTTGTGTCAAGTTTGGTGCAAGTTGGCCCAATAGTTTCAGAGTGATTGGTGTTTCATAGACACACACACACACACACACACACACACACACACACACACACACACACACACACACACACACACACACACACACACACACACACACACACACACATAAAATGACTTTTATCGATGAGAAGATGCTATATTTTTGTTCTTTCAACACGTCAGAATAAGCATACAATTAGACAGGATTCTTTAACCATCAAATATATCGCAGAAACCGTGGCAAAGGGAGGACAACTGCTCTATTAAAGAGTCACACTGATGAATGCCTAATTTGAGGTGAACAGGGCGTCTGAAAAGAAGAAACAACAAAAAAACAAGAATGCACACTGATGAATCACCCGACCTGTGAATCACTGGGATGACAGTTCGTGGCTGGATCGGGTTTCGAGCCCAGACTGGATAGCAAATGGACGAGTATATGCACCTCCAGGCCATCCTGGCAGCTCCTTCAGAAGATATGTATTGCGAAGGTTTTTATTTGCAGTTAGAACGGAAGAGGAAAGAAGAAATTTAGAAAGAACAAAGAAGGAATGCATGGAGTAGGCTACATTGAAATGAAAACAAGAATGAGCAGAGATTGCAGACCCTTGCCAGGACGTGTTAGTTTTTAAGGCTTTTGTGTTAAAGCAAATTTGGCGGCCATATTTGTTTTTAGTTTTTCAAATTTTTAAGAACCACGTGACCGATGACGTCATCATTATTTTTTTCTTCACCAATTTATCCCGAGATGAAGCTCAAGATATTTCATCTTGATCGGATGAAGTTTTGTACTTGTCGAATTATGACGTCATAATGGAGGCACCTATAATATCATCGTTAATATACGTTATTCCCCGTGGAGAGGTCTTTACAATGAACCATGGCTCAATTTTTTCTATGCAGTGCTTTCGAAGATATAGAGGTGCAAAGTTTTTCGGTTTTTCCAAGATGTCGCCCATACCACGTGACATATGACATCATAGTTATCATTACAAAATTCTACAGGAGGAGGTGCATCTATGGTAAAAAAAAAAATCCTGTCAATTGGACCAACGGTTGCAGAGAAAATCATATTTATTCTGTGTGGACAAACAAACAGACAGACAGACAAACAAACAAGAAATATGTCGTGCATAGCATAATACTTGCAAAATCCCTCAAATAAGTTGTTGGCCTATGATGACTTCAAAAATAATCGGTGGTTGAATTCAGTGACCAGAAATGCAAATCCTCTTAAATTTTCAAGTCAATCGGATGAAAATTGAGGATTTTATAAATTTGGCCTATGTTGACCTTTTGGCCTATGTTAACCTCAAAAATAGTTGGTGGTTGAATTCAGTTAGCCGATATGTAAATCCTATTCAAATTTCAATTCAATCGTATGAAAATTGAGGATTTTAGACATTTGAAAAAAAAGTGGTTAACCTTTGACCCCAAAAACAATTAGTGGTTGAATTCAGTGACCAGATATGCAAATCGTCTTCAATTTTTTTGTTAATCGGATGAAAATTGACAATTTTAGAAATTTGGCCAAGGTTGACCTCAAAAATAGTTGGTGCTTTAATTCAGTTAGCTGATATGAAAATCCTATTAAATTTCAAGTCAATATTTTGGTTATTTTGGTTATGACAAACTTCCCTGCAAATGTCTGCTGCTCTTCTTCTGCTCCAATCGGTTCTTCTGATCATGTCCTTGTCAAAGTGGACATCTCTCTGGCCATTCTCAGAGAGCCTCCTCAGCGCCGACGAGTCTGGCATTTCACTCAGGCCGACTGGTACGGTCTTCAAGCAGCCATCAATCGTCTGGACTGGTCTCCCATCTCTACTGCCTCTGACATCAACACTTCCTGGGAATTCTTCCAAAGTAAACTGCTCTCTCTCTCATGCACAGATGTATCCCATCTTGTCTTCAGTTGTCGTACCCTTCCTCCCGTCCACGGTACACTGAATCTTGTGGTGAGGCAGTTGCCCTGAAACAACTTGACTTTGCCTCTTGGAAGGCAAATCCAACTGAAGGCAATCTCAGTTCCTTCCACCAAGCTCGGAACAAGTGTGTGTCTACCGTCAGGAGTGCCAGGAAGCACGATCTCTCCACACTCAAGAAGGAACTCTCAAACCTGTCTCCTTCCTTCAAATCCTGGTGACGTCTGGTCAAATCCGTTTCTGGTGTTTGTTCCCCCTCCATCCCCTCCCTTACCTCAAATGACTACACAGTTGACACGACACGTGACAAAGCCGAATGCCTCAACTCTGTGTTTGCCTCAAAATATTGTGTCCCAAACCCATCTCTCTCTGTTCCCACCTTACCCAGTCGAACCCAACTACTCCTGGACTCTGTGTCCTTCTCTCCTGAAAAGGTGGAGAAGTTTTTGTCAACCCTCGACTCTGATTCTGCAACTGGACCAGACGGCATCAGCCCACAGGTCCTAAAATCCTGCTCTGCCGCTCTATCTCACCCTCCCTCTGTTCTTTTCACCCTCTCTTTTGCTCAAGGTAATCTTCCAGGATCTTGGAAATCAGCAAACATTACCGCTTTACACAAAAAATGTGCAAAAACAGATCCTTGCAACTACAGACCAATTAGCCTGCTCCCAATTATCAACAAAGTCATGGAATCCATCATTGCATTGGATATCAAATCCTTCCTCTTCTCCAATGGTTTGATCTCCGATCATCAATTTGGATTCAGACCAGGTCATTCTAGTCTGGACATGTTGCTTCTACTGTCTCAACAACGGATGGAGGTCCTCAATGCCAAACAGGAAATCAGAGCTGTCTTCTTTGACATATCATGTGCCTTCGATATGGTCTGGCACCCCGCTCTGCTTACCAAACTCTCCTCCTATGGTATCCATGGAAATCTCCATGTATGGCTTGCAGACTTCCTCTCTGGTCGTAGTCAACGTGTGGCCCTGAATGGATTTCTCTCATCTCCCCCTTCCTGTTCTGGCTGGAGTTTTCCAAGGTAGTGTTCTGGGCCCCCTGCTATTTCTGGTCTTCATCAATGATTTCTCCAACTCTCTGGAAAATCCTCTCTATCTCTTTGCTGATGACTCCACTCTCTGTGGCTCCATTCCTCATCCCTCAGATGGGCAGTCTGCAGCCTCCTCACTCTATGCAGAGCTGGACAAAATAACAGATTGGTCAAACAAGTGGAACATGTCTTTCAATCCTGACAAATCTCACACTCTTACTATGTCTCTCCGAAAAGACCGACTGGAAAACCCTCCCATCTGCTTTCTCAACAATCCTCTCCAAGAAGTTCTGTCGCTCAAGCTTTTGGGTCTCACTATCTGCCATGATCTTTCTTGGGAAAACCACATTTCCAAGCTGGCCGCCAAAGCCAGTTGCCGACTGGGCATCCTCCGTAGTGCGAAGTCCATCCTTGGCACAACTGAGCTCCTCACCACATACAAGGCTTTCATTTTAGTCAGGTTCACTCTGTCAATAAATTATATTTCGTTCAAAATCATGGAAGATTAGCAAACCTATACATTTTTGGAAAGGTTATAGCATAAGGAAACTAAAAATCAATGTTTACATTTGGAGAGATACCTGTATGGCGGCCATTTTCGATTTTCAAAATGGCCACTGTAAAATACATATTTTGTTCTATTTCTGCCTCTAATTACCCTAAAAACTTTTAAAAATATACTAAACCTATATTTTCAGGGACAAGGAATCCAATGAAAGTATCAAATTAGTGCTATGGGGAATGGTAAGACACGAATCAAAGGTTTTGAATTGCAAAATACTGTCTTTATATTCGCGATAAGTTGCATAATCAAATACATGTTATCATTTTGTACAGGCAGTTAATAACATCAAAATGTGTCACAATAATTCATATCACCAAACATACACAGGCAGTCAGCAAAATCATATATACACATGCAGTCAGTATAACTTCACATCGACACAGGCAGTCAATGACAAAATATACACAGGCAGTCAATGGCATCAAACATACACGATTACAGAATATGCCATTTAGAGTTCGTCATCACTGTCCTGTGTGTCGTATCCGACAATATAGTCCGCATCGTTTTCACAGTCCGTTCCACACAAGCAAAGGTCGGTCAAATTGATTGGCAAATCGAATTGGTTGAATGGTCGATCGAATCGAATTCGATGAATCGAATCGAATCGAATCGATCGAATTGGTCGAATGGTCGAATGGTCGATCGAATCGAATTGGTCGGAATTGGCAAATGTAAACATTGATTTTCAGATTTTCTATGTAATAACGTTTCCAAAAATGTATAGGTTTGCTAATCTACCATGATTTTGAACGAAAAAACATAGTGAACCTGACTATTTGCAGCTCAATGGAATACTGTTCCCCCCTCTGTGCCGGTGCTCCTGCTTCACACCGAGCTCGGCTTCACGCTGTTCAAACCAAAGCTTTCAGAATCATTGGAATCTCCTGCGATGAAGCTAACGCCAAGGGCCTTTCACTCACTCACTGCAGGCAGGTTGGTGGTCTTTCTGTCTTCTACCGACTCCTCTCCGGCCTTGCTCCCCCAGCTCTCTCTGTGCTCTGTTCCCCAAATATTCCTACAGGTCGCACAAGATCTGCCAGCAACCCTCTTATGGTTAAACTGCCAAAATCTAGGCTCTCTGCTCACCATCACTCTTTCATTCCCCTTTTCTCCCACCTCTGGAACAAACTCCCCCACTCCCTTCAATCCCAATCCTCCCTCCGGGTTTTTAAAACAGCTGTTCACCACCATCTCTTATGTTCCCCCATCCAAAACCTTGACCTTTTCTACCCCCGCTAATTCACCCCAGATACACTTTTTTGAAATTCCAACTTCTTTCCTGGAAGTCCTTGCAGTGTCCATATGTTTTATACCTCTCCCACCTCCCCCCAAGCCCTCTCCCTCCCACAGTTTTCTCGATGTCCCTGCTCTCAAATGTTGTGTTTGTGTCCTTCCCCCTCTCTCCCCATCTTGTCTACCGCTCCCCTGATTTTGTGTTTTATGTCTCGGTTTGACTTTTTGTGTGATTAATGTTTGCTCTTTCACGAGCCTCGATCTTGTATCCAAAAAAAAAAAAAAAAAAAATTGGATGAAAATTGAAGATTTTAGAAATTTGAAAAAAGCGGTTGACCTTTGGCCTGTTTACCTTATGACCTATGTTGATCTCAAATATAGTTGGTGGTTGAATTCAGTCAACTGATTTTTTTTTTGATTTTTTTTGTATACTGAATCGAGGCTCGTGAAAGAGCTAACATTTATTTCACAAACATATCAACCAGACAAACAAAATATATAAAAAGGGGGAGCGGAAGACAAGATGGGGAGAGAAGGGGAAGCACACAAACATAACATTTGAGGGCACGGAGATGTGTGGGAGGGAGAGGGCTTGGGGGGAGGAGGCGTGGGATGGGGGGGGGGGGAGGTGGGAGAAGTATAAAACACAAGGACACCAAGGACTTCCCGGAAGTCCTGAAGTTGGTATTTCAAAAAAGTGGATTAAGGGTGAAATTAGCGGGGGTAGAAAAGATCAAGGTTTTGTTTGGGGGAAGATAAGAGATGGTGGTGAACAGCTGTTTTAAAGACCTGGAGGGTGGAGTGGGATTGAAGAGAGTGAGGGAGTTTGTTCCAGAGGCAGGAGAAAAGAGGAATGAAGGAGTGAAGGTGAGCAGCGAGTCTTGATTTTGGCAGTTTAACCATAAGAGGGTTGCAGGCAGATCTTGTGCGACCTGTAGGAATATTTGGGGGACAGAGCCCAGAGAGAGCTGGGGGGGCAAGGCCAGAGAGGAGTCAGTAGAAGACGGAAAGACCACCAACCTGCCTGCGGTGAGTGAGTGAAAGGCCCTTGGAGCTAGCTTAATCGCGGGAGATTCCAATGATTCTGAACGCGTTGGTTTCAACAGCATGAAGACAAGCTAGGTGTGAGGCAGGAGCACCAGCCCAGAGGGGAGAGCAGTATTCCATTGAGCTGCGGATGAAAGCCTTGTATGTGGTGAGGAGCTCAGGTGTGCCAAGGAAGGACTTCGCACGACGGAG
Organism: Myxine glutinosa; assembly: GCF_964187855.1. NCBI lineage: Eukaryota > Metazoa > Chordata > Myxini > Myxiniformes > Myxinidae > Myxine > Myxine glutinosa. Next base: position 313,431,071 of record NC_136261.1, on the reverse strand, counting down.
GATTCCCAGTCGGCGACTGGCTTTGGAGGCCAGATTTGAAATGTGGTTTTACCAGGAAAGATCATGGCAGATAGTGAGACCCAAAAGCTTGAGTGACAGAACTTCTTGGGAAGGATTATTCAGGAAGTGGAAGGGAGGGTTGTCCAGTCGGTCTTTTCGGAGAGACATCGTAAGAGTGTGAGATTTGTCAGGATTGAAAGACATGTTTCACTTGTTTGCCCAGTCTGTGATTTTGTCCAGGTCTGCAGAGAGTGAGGAGGCTGCAGACTGCCGATCTGAGGGATGAGGAATTGAGTGACAGAGAGTAGAGTTATCAGCAAAGAGATAGAGAGGATTTTCAAGAGAGTCAGAGAGATCATTGATGAAGACCAGAAAAAGCGCAGGGCCCAGAACACTGCCTTGGGGAACTCCAGCCTGAACAGGAAGAGGAGATGAGAGAAACCCATTCAGGGCCACACGTTGACTACGACGAGAGAGGAAGTCCGCCAGCCATGCGTGGAGATTTCCATGGATACCAAAGCAGGAGAGTTTGGTGAGCAGAGCCGGGTGCCAGACCGTATCGAAGGCACGTGATATGTCCAGGGAGACAGCTCTAATTTCCTGTTTGGCGTTGAGGACCTCCATCCATTGTTGAGAAAGCAGAAGCAGCATGTCCAGAGTAGAGTGACCAGGTCTAAAACCAAATTGATGATCAGAGCTCAAGCCATCGGAGGAGAGGAAAGATTTCATATCTGAAGCAATGATGTATTCCATGACTTTCCTGATAATTGGGAGCAGGCTAATTGGTCTGTAGTTGCAAGGATCTGTTTTTGCACATTTTTTGTGTAAAGCGGTAATGTTTGCTGATTTCCAAGATGCTGGAAGATTACCTTGAGCAAAAGAGGGTGAAGAGAACAGAGAGATGGAGTGAAAGAGCAGAAGAACAGGATTTTAGGACCCGTGGGCCGATGCCATCAGGTCCAGTTGCAGAATCAGAGTCGATGGTTGACAGAAACTTTTGCACCTTGTTAGGAGGAAAGGACACAGAGTCCAGGAGCAGCTGGGTACGACTGGGTACGGTGGGTACAGAGAGGAATGGGTTTGGGACACAAGACTTAGAGGCAAACACAGAGTTGAGGCATACAGCTTTTTCATGTGCGGAGTCAGCCGTGTAGCCGTTTGAGGTGAGGGAGGGGATGGAGGGGGAACAAACACCAGAAACAGATTTGACCAGATGCCACCAGGATTTGGAAGAGGGAGACAGATAAGAGAGTTCGGTCTTGAGAAATTGTTTCCTGGCTCTCCTGAGGGTGGACACACACTTGTTTCGGGCTTTGTGAAAGGAAATGAGATTTCCTTCCGTTGGATTTGCTTTCCAGGAGAGGAAAGCAAGTTGTTTCTGGGCAACAGCCTCACCACAAGATTCCGTGTACCATGGACGGGAGGAAGGGTATGACAACTGAAGACGAGATGGGATAAATCTGTGCATGATAGAGAGCAATTTACTTTGGAAGAATTCCCAGGATGAGTTGATGTCAGAGGCGGGAGAGATGGGAGGCCAGTCCAGATGATTGATGGCTGCTTGAAGACCGTGCCAGTTGGCCTGAGTGAAATGCCAGACTCGTCGACGCTGAGGAGGCTCTCTGAGAATGGTCAGAGAGATGTCCACTTTAACAAGCACATGATCAGATGAGCCGATTGGAGCAGAAGAAGAGCAGCAGACATTTTCAGGGAAGTTAGTCATAACCAAGTCCAGAAGTGAAGATGCTCCGTTGACTGAGATCTGGGTCGGGAAATTGACAGATTGTGTCAGTCCCAGTGAGTCGCAGAAGTCCTTTGCTGAAGAGCCATGCCTGGTGAGAGAGGTACCCACACCCAGCCAACTGGCATGGTGACAATTGAAATCACCACATATGAGGAAGAGAGAGTTGGGATGGGTAGATAGAAGTTGGTCCATATTATCAGACAGCGAGATGTAGATGGAGTCATCACTGTTTGGTGGACGGTACAACACACATATGAACAAAAGGTGGGAGCGAAGGGGCAGCCGTAGCCAAAGGTATTCCTGGGGGTGAGGTGGAGAGAGGGCAGTGCAGGGCGAGTGATGAAGAGAGTTTTTTTGTAAAGATAGCAACCCCACCTCCAGGACGAGGCTCATCTCTATCATACCGGAGGAAGGAGTAAACTGGGAGAGATACCAAGGAATCAGAGACATCATGAAGGAGGAAAGTTTCTGTTAAGCAGATCACGTCTGGTTTGTCAGAAGCAACCTGTATGGAGAGATCAGTCAAGTTTGAGCGAACGCCCCGGATGTTTGAGGTCCATACCGTTAATGAAGAGGAAGGGGGAGCATCGGATACAGAACAGGAGGGGGGAGGGGTAGGGTAAGATGTGGAAGAGGAGGAAGAGGTAAGGAGAGCTGTTGAAGGTGTGTCAGAGATTTGCAGAATAGCTTGGAGAAAGGGTAGGATGGGGTGGACAAAAGGTTTGATGGTGATTGGGTGAGGCACAATGAGGTGTTATTTGAGGAGGGGGAAGAGCGAGGCTTTGGCAACAGCGAGCAAAGATTTGAAAGGGATGGGTGATGTTGAAGATTTGGAGGGGAGGGGCAAGGTGGAATATTTGAAAGAGATTGGTGATGGGGAAGATTTGGAGGGGAGGGGCAAGGGGGTAGATTTGGAGGGGAGGGGTGATGGGGAAGTTTTGGAGGGAAGGGGTGATGGGGAAGATTTGGAGGGGAGGGGTGAGATTGGATTTTGAAAAGTGTATGATTAATGGGAAACGAACATTTATTGCAAAATGAGTTTCTTGAGACCTTCGAGTCAAAAATACGTTTGAGGACGCTGAAGGAGGGGTGGAGTGCAGGAGAGTTTCGGGAATGTAGAAAAGAGGAACTGTAAGAGATCGAATTTTTTTTTGGAATGAATAGATTTGGTGAGCAAGTCGAAAGCATCCTTTTATAGAAGAAGAAGAAAAAGGTGTTATAATATACGACAGAATACAGTTCTTCAGGGGAAAGTTTAAACATTTTTAACAACGTGATCACGTGATCACGAACAACGTGGTCGAAGAACGAACGAACAAATAAGAACAACGAATAAATGAATAAGAGCACAGAAGGAAAGATTTTTTTGGTTTTTTTTTTCTGAGTTGAGATTTTAAACAAGGAAGTATGGGGTGAAAGACTAGGACAAAAAACAGGGAACGAAAGTAATTGCAGCACAATCAACGAACCGCTGAGAGAAAAACAAAGCCTCAAGGTTGTGCACCGAAGCCTACTAGGCCTCAGAATATGCGACACGGATTAACCGACGATTTTGTATGCAGGTATGAAAAATTAACACCGAGAATCTTACTAAAGACACACTATAAGTATACACACCGAAAGATAGATACAGTTACGACAAAAACACAATTGTGAAAAAAATTACTTAACTTCGAAAGGGTAAGCGCGTGGAAAGCTTTGAAAGAACTTGACCTCCAATCTTGCGCATGCGCAAATATGACAATCCTATTCAAATTTAAAGTGAATCGGATGAAAATTGAGGATTTTAGAAATTTGAAATTGTTGCTGACCTTTGGCGTATGTTGACCTTTTGGCCTATGCTGATCTCAAAAATAGTTGGTGATTGAATTGAGTTAGCTGATATGAAAATCCTATTCCAATTATTTCAAGTCAATCGGATGAAAATTTAGGATTTCAGAAATATGAAAAAAGTGGTTGGCCTTTGGCCTATGTTGACCTTTTGGCCTATGTTGATCTCAAAAATAGTTGGTGATTGAATTCAGTTAGCCGATATGTAAATCCTATTCAAATTTCAATTCAATTGGATGAAAATTGAGGATTTTAGACATTTGAAAAAAATGTGGTTGACCTTTGGCCTATGTTGATCTTTTGACCCTTTGACCTCAAAAGTATATAGGATTTTTTCGGACCACGAACTCTACCGTTTGGTGAAGTTTTGTGAAGATAGGTTTGAAATTGTGACCGAGGCAAGTTTAAGTGAGCGGACAGACAAACACAAACAAACAAACAAATACACAAACGGGAGTGATCAATATACTTCCAAAAAAAAAGGGTTTTTTTTGCCAAGTAATAACGCACAAGACCAACCAAGATACTTGAGAAATCTTCAATTTTCGCAAGTAACGAACAAGCAGACACATAGACAGTCAAACGGACTCAAATGCAATACCCTCTCCCCTGGCGAGGGTAATAAGTGAAGGAGTTGATTTTTTCCAACTCGTCATTTTTTTCAGTTCACATGAGTACTGTGCCACTGAAAACATGCATGTGCATGTAATCCTTCACATGTGCTAAAGACATGTATGTTGTTCATGTAATCCTTCACGTGTTCTGAAAACATACTATGATGTATGTTTCTACGCTGAACTAGCGTCTAGCAGCTCTATGCTGAACTCTCTAGTCACTCTAAGCTGAACTATCTAGCAGCTCTAGGCTGAACTCTCTAGTAGCTCTAGGCTGAAATCTCTAGTCACTCTACGCTGAACTCTCTCGTAGCTCTAGGCTGAACTTTCTAGTCACTCTATGCTGAACCCTCTAGCAGCTCTACGCTGACCCCTCTAGCAGCTCTATCCTGACCCCTCTAGCAGCTCTAGGCTGAACTTTCTAGTCACTCTATGCTGAACCCTCTAGCAGCTCTACACTGATCCCTCTAGCAGCTCTATCCTGACCCCTCTAGCAGCTCTAGGCTGAACTTTCTAGTCACTCTATGCTGAACCCTCTAGCAGCTCTATGCTGACCCCTCTAGCAGCTCTATCCTGACCCCTCTAGCAGCTCTAGCTAAACTCCCTAGCAGCTCTAGGCTGAACCCTCTAGCAACTGTAGTCTGAAGCCTCTATTAGCTCTACCATGAACAACTCTATGCTGAACCTTCTAGTCACCCTGAACCCTCTCTAGTCCCTGATCTGGATTAAATTGCATCGGTAAACAAGAAAGAGCAATTAGACATTGCAGATGGAGGGGAAGGGGGTGGGAGATGAAGAAAGGGGGGGGGGGAGAGGGTTAGGGGAGAGAGAGGGATAGCGTAGAGATGGAGAAGGGAGGGAGAAAGGAGGGAGAAAGGAGGAGTGGTGAGAGCAAAGCCTCACCACATGTTGCTATACTGTGCACTCTGGGAGGGAGGGATGGTGTAAGGAGGAGAGTGGGAGTGAGGGAAAGAGAGTAGGAGGGGGAGAGAGAGTGGTGGGGGGACAGAGAAGGGTGGGGGAGAGCGAGAAGGGTGGGGGAGCAACAGCAAGGGTTGGGGGAGTGGAAGAGAGAGGTGGGGGAGAGAGAACCTTTCGGTAATTTTTCAGGGATAAGAGAGCCTTTAAGTAATCGATAGCTGAGTTTCTTCATAACACTTTGCTGAGTTTGAAGAAGATGAATGATTTATCAGTGGTTGCGTTCGTTTCTCTGTAATGCTTTCCGATTTTGAAGAAGAAGAAGCATTATCAGAAGCAGAGTTTCTCCGTAATGTTTTCCGAGTTTTAATAAAATGTTTCTCAATGAGTTTGAAGAATATCTGGGCGGTGTATGTTGCCAAAAATACAGGGGAATGCGGCGGGCACATGGGGCAATAATTCCTCGCACCAGTGGGTGGCGCGAGCGCCCAGGCGGGGACCGATGGCACATGCCCCGCCCTTCGACCGAGCGGCCACGCCCGGGGACTAGGCGTGGCCTCGGCACATATATGCGGGCTCTAAGCTCGAGCCCGCCCAGTGCTGCAGTTCGAGCTTTCGTAAAAAAGACTCTTTTGGTTTTAACAAACGCGTTGTGGCCTACCTCTTTGGCAAGCAAGTTGTGTGCGCAGCACCACACTTCACTGGTGACCCCGATTGGTTCAGCTGTTGCTGACCACCGAACGTGCCATGGCCAACAACGCCGTCGCAGTAAAACTCCCAGCGTTTTGGGAAGCACAGGCCGATGTGTGGTTCGTGCAGGCCGAAGCGCAATTTCAGCTTCGAGGCATAACGCGGACGAGACCAGTTACTACCACGTGGTCGCCACCCTCGGGCCCAGCACTGCCGCCCGGGTCGTGTCCATCCTGCGGCACCCGCCGGCCGACCACAAGTACAGGGTGCTCAAACGTCTCCTCATCGCCACGTTCGGCCTCACGGAGATCGAACGGGCCGACCGCCTCCTGGACCTTCCCAAACTCGGCGACACACGACCATCCATGCGGATGGATTATATGCTGTCGCTGCTGGGTGACCAAGCCCCGGATTTCTTATTCCGGGCGCTTTTCCTACACCAGCTACCTCTACAGGTACGCCTCGCGCTGGCCGGTTCCAACATAAGGGAACCCCGCGCCCTGGCCGTAGAGGCCGACAAGTTCTTCGCGGCTTGCGACACGTGGTCGAGTTACGGTGCTGCCGTTGTGGACCCCGGGGCAGAGGCTACAGCGTCCCTCGTGGCCGCTGCCGCACCCCGCCCACCACCACCACCGCCGCCGAGAAATCCGCGGCCGTCGCGGCCGCGGCCGCCCCCGCCGCCGCAAGCCTGGTGCTATTTCCACACCAGGTTCGGCCACAAGGCTAAGAAGTGTTGCCCGCCATGCTCGTTTGACAAGTCGGGAAACGACCAGGCCAGCGCTCATTAGCGGCCCTGAGCGTCGGCCGTTCCGGCAGCCTCCTGTTCATCATGGGCACCTTGTCCGGGCGCCGTTTCCTCTGCGATACAGGAGCGCAGGTAAGCGTCATCCCCGCCTCCACGTCCGACAAGCGAACCGCGGGCCGGGGCCCCGCGTTGCTTGCCGCCAACGGTACACCCATCCGCACATTCTGGAAGCGCTGCCTCTCCCTGCAGTTCGGAGGGCAGCGCTTTCAATGGTCGTTCATGACCGCCAGCGTGCCAATGGCATTGCTTGGTGCGGACTTCCTATGTGCGAATGGGTTGTTGGTCGACGTGAAGCGCAGACGGCTCGTCCAGGCCGAAACCTTTAGCTCGCTCGCTTGTTCACTGAGTGGCTCATTCAGCGGCTCACTGAGTGGCTCACCGAGCGGCTTGCCAAGCGGCTTGCTGGAAGGTTCCGTCCTGGCGAGTTTAGTTTGCATGCTTCCGGCAGCGGATGACTTTACCCGCCTCCTCGCCAGTTTCCCGGCCCTCACGCAGCCCACCTTCTCAGCGGTGGCCATTAAACACGGAGTGGAGCACACATCCCCATGGTCGGGCCTCTGGTCTATGCCCGAGCACGCCGACTCGAGCCCACGAAGCTCGCGGTGGCGAAAGCGGAGTTCGTCACGCTGGAGCGGCTGGGGATCGTGCAGCGCTCCAACAGCGCTTGGGCTTCTCCGCTGCACATCGTGCCGAAGCCCGGCGGGGGATGGCGGCCGTGCGGGGACTACCGCCGGCTTAACGATGCCACCACCCCCGACCGCTACCCGGTCCCACACATTCAGGACTTTTCCGCCCGGTTGGCCAACACGACTGTGTTTTCTAAGGTGGACCTCATCCGGGGCTACCATCAGGTCCCCGTCCAACCGGACGACGTCCCGAAGACGGCCGTCATCACTCCTTTCGGCCTCTTCAATTTCCTCAGGATGCCCTTCGGGTTGAAGAATGCGGCTCAGGCGTTCCAGCGGCTTATGGATAGCGTCTTGCGCGACTTACCTTTCCTGTTTGTCTACCTGGACGACATCCTAGTCGCGAGCGCGTCCCGGGAGGACCACCTGCTCCACCTCCGCACGCTTTTCGAATGCCTGGGCCAGCATGGCCTAATCATCAACCCTGCCAAGTGCCGTTTCGGTGTCGCCACCATCGACTTCTTGGGGGCACCGCATCACCGAGCACGGGGCCGTCCCTTTACCGGCCAAGGTGGAGGCGGTCAGGGATTTCCCGTGGCCCCGCATGATCAAGGGGCTCCAGGAGTTCCTGGGCATGGTAAACTTTTACCAGCGCTTCGTGCCCCACGTCGCCCGGCTCCTCCGCCCCTTGCACGAGGCCCTTCGGGGCAAGCCGGGCAAAGGTGACATTGCATGGTCAGAGCCGATGGCCGTGGCGTTCGCGGCCGCAGAGCTGGCTCTGGCCAACGCCACCATGCTGGCGCACCCGGCGCCCGATGCACCAATCGCCCTCACCACCGACGCGTCGGACTACGCGGTGGGCATGGTGCACGAGCAATGGGTGCGTGGTGCTTGGCAACTGCTGGCGATTTTTAGCCGGCAGCTGCACCCGGACGAACGTTGGTACAGCACCTTCGACCGCGAGCTGCTCGGGCTCCACCTGGCGGTCCGACACTTCCGCTACCTGCGGGAGGGCCGCCCGTTCATGGCCTTCGTTGACCACAAGCCCCTTGTGTTCACGATGGCCAAGGTCGCCGAGCCATGGTCAGCACGGCAGCAGCGCCACCTCTCTGCCGTGTCCGAGTACACGATGGACATCCGTCACGTGGCTGGTGTGGAAGTGTAACTCAGTGTAACTTATTGATTGGCACTGGTAACTCATTGATTAAGACTGGTAACGAAGCAGATAGACGATTTCGTAAATGAATGCCAAGAATGTGCACGAACATGGTAATCTCTTGTCCACCTGGTCACAGCCCCAGGCTGGAGCACCCCCCTATCGTTTGGTAAATGGAACTCGCAGCAGGAGGGGAGCGAGCTGGTGCCAGGACTCGGTGCATGCATGACCTCGGGGCATTAGCGGAGAAGGGATTAGCGCGACAAGGCCCATAAAAACCAGAGCAAACTATGAGTCAAGAGACTTGTCACCAGAAGCTCTGACCTACGGAACGGAACGGAACCCTGTGAACAGCGCTGAGAGAGAGCACTCATCCTCAGAAGCCCTGCACGACGGAATGAACGCGTACCACGAGTTCGGCGCTGCAGCCGAACAAGAAGGACTATGCGGATAGAGTTAACCTGGTCCATTGAGTTAAACGATATTATTTGGTAATGGAATGAAGTGAATAACCAGTTAATAATAAAGTCATGACCTTTTGTAAAACCTGTTTCCGACCATTGGCGTCTTGAGTCTCACCCTACCACTTCTCTGACAATCTGGAGGCACCGCTGGAATTTCGAGTGGACGTCGCCAAGGTAAGCATAGCGTCTTGGGGATGATCCATTATGAAATATGAATTCTGAATCATGGTGGAGGATGTGTGTGGGACTTGTGATTGTCCATAGGTAATCCAAGGATGGAACGTTTTAAATGATTCTATTATTCGTGAGCTTGCGAGGATATGTACATTATACGCTGGGTATTAAAAGCCTTACTCTGGTCTGCAGGCAAATCGGCTCATGAAGTGCACCATGAGGCGATTTGTTTGCCGGTTCGGTAAGGTTCGGTAAGGTCCGTACACGTGTACAATCGTGTACACCCGTTTTAAATAAATAATTTTTTTTCAGTTTTCCCGCCATGTCTAAAACTCGTTCGATCAACAAATAAATTCATGACAGACAACCCCATCTCATACCGGTCCAGAATTATTATGAAAGATGGCGATTGGATGAAAATTGCATCAAATTTTGTCCAGGTCCATCACTAAGCCTTTGAGACATGCTTCACGGTTGAATGAAAGACAATAATTAAGTGCTTTTGTGGAAAAGCAATGGCAGACCACCCAATGTCACCACTTTCATGAGCTCAGAGAAATAATACTTCCAAATTCCACTCTGATGGCTCATTGGAAATCGGCAGCAGAATGAAAATCAACAGACAATGGAACAGCTAGCGACGAGTGTTTGTGAGTAACAACCACCCTCTGGTCGAGGCTCATAGGAAAAGTGATACTTATTGATTCGGCACGCTTACAATAGATATTAATGGCGAAGGTTGTGGTTGGTTCGATTTTGCGAAATGAACGTTCTTTGAACAAGTTAAATGGGAAAATAATTAAAAAGTATATAATTGTTTACTCTCTGAAACTGGGTATTGTATAGAACTCTGGGTATAGTTCTCAAATCACTCTGGGTTGTGCCTTGAAGAATGAATTGGAGTTGTGACAAGGTATAGACAGATGGGAGGTTGCGATGCTGGTACTGTGGATTCTATGAGACAAAGTACAGACAAATTTTGTTTCACTTCTAAAAAGATTTGTGGACAAAAGTGGGTGTAAGGATGTAAGGATGTAACGATGTGAAGTAATATTGAGTTATGGAATTAATTGCTTTCAACAATGCAAAGGGTGACAAGATATGGGATTTTAATGGGATTTTAATGGGATAAATATTGAAGATGTTTGTTTTGTCAAGAGAAAGTGACAATTGGCTGAGAAGTCACAGAGGCCGGGTTTTGGGCCTTTGACAGCAGAGAAATTGTGTTTTGACAGCAAAAGACTTCCAAATAATGGTTGTGGCAAACAGTGACTTCTGGGATGACAGGGGTGTGGGGTATTTGGCATCGCCAGACTAGCTTATTGGTTTAGGAATGTTTAGAGGTCATTGCAATGTGATAATTACTTGTGATCATTTGTGAAATTTCATGAACAGATATGTGAAATGGATGTAATTTGAGTGAGTATGAGAAAATTTGGTGCGGGATTCATGGAATGTACAAGGCCGGACATGATCATTGGGAATTCAATTGAACCAATCGACTGATATGTAAATCCATTTTCAAATTTCAAGTAAATCGAATGAAAATTAAGGATTTTTGAAAACAACGTTTTGGGAACATTCAAATGTTGGGTTTCGCTAACGTTTCCACAACGTTGCCACAACGTTTCACTTTCGTTGTTGCAACGTTTTGCTCCAACGTTTTGGGAACATTCAAATGTTGGGTTTTGCTAACGTTTCCACAACGTCGCTACAACGTTTCACTTTCGTTGTTGCAACGTTTTGCTCCAACGTTTTGGGAACATTCAAATGTTGTGGTTTGCTGACGTTTCCACAACGTCGCTACAACGTTTCACTTTCGTTGTTGCAACGTTTTGCTCCAACGTTTTGGGGACACTCAAATGTTAAGTAAATCGGATAAGAATTCACGAGTTATTTAATTATTAGCGATTAATGAAGTACTTATTTAATTAATTACATTTCTTATTAAATTACAGTAATTACATTACAGTAATTACCTGAGGTAATTACAGTAATTACAGTTCCGGTAATTACAGTAATTACAGTAATCATTACAGTAATTGCAGTAATCTTATTACAGTAATTACATTACATTAACTCAGGCACCTTTTGAGTAAGGAAGCTGATATTTGGACATGACACTGACCAAGTGATGTGGCTGTCAAGGAAAATTTTGATTTATTGATTAATCATTTAATAAATTAACTCGTTGATTTATAAATGACTTATTTAATTAAAAGTCCTCAGAGATACATCTTCGGATGAAATACTTGCAGATTGGTTATGCTATGAGCCAATTGATTAAGGAAAATATTTTGTGATGGCCATATTGGCAATTTCGTGGCCATATTCGTGGCAACTCAGTTAGTGCCACTGCACCTTCAAAATGCATCCCTGCGTTTATTTTTCGATCGATTGAGTTGAAATTTCGAACAATCGGATCTGGACTGTCGTTATTAACGACTCTAGCATGCACCCGTCCAATCAGGATGGAGCGGTATGGTCCCCGGATTATCACTGCCCGCAGTTTTAATTAGTTTTACTTTTTCTCTTGGTCATATAATTTTGAAGACATGCATGTCATGATATAGGAAATGTTTGTTCTGTTGAACGGAATAAATGTTGTTTATTTTTGTGGGTGTGTATTTTTGTGTATTTTGGATATATTTTCACGACTAATTCCAGTTAACATCCTGCAAAATTTGCTCGTTTGCTGGCCGAGTCGAAATTGCGTTGAGTTCCTATGGCATGCGCCATTAAAAGCGCTGTGTAATGGTTGAGCTCCCTTTATTTCGTTTTGGTCATGCGGATGAGCAGACAAAGTGACGAATGCTGCGGCTGGAGCAGTAGAAGCGATGTTTTTAATTGAAACGATGTAATGAGGAATTAAAAGTGGGAGGGGGCAACACCACGCATACCTCTTTTAAGGTGTGTATAAACCCTGGAATATTTCAGCAATCAATACAATGCTGAAACTATGTAAGTAATTTAATGAGTAATTTAATAAGTAATTTAATGAGTAATTTAATGAGTAACTTAATGAGTAATTTAATGAGTAATTTAATGAGTAATTTAATGAGTAACTTAATGAGTAATTTAATGAGTAATTTAATAAGTAATTTAATGAGTAATTTAATGAGTAATTTAATGAGTAACTTAATGAGTAATTTAATGAGTAATTTAATAAGTAATTTAATGAGTAATTTAATGAGTAATTTAATGAGTAATTTAATGAGTAATTTAATGAGTAATCTAATGAGGAATTTAATGAGGAATTAAAAGTGGGAGGGGGCAACACCACGCATACCTCTTTTAAGGTGTGTATAAACCCTGGAATAAACGTGGGAGGGGGCAACACCACGCATACCTCTTTTAAGGTGTGTATAAACCCTGGAATATTTCAGCAATCAATACGATGCTGAAATGATGTAATTTACTGTGTAAGATGGTCGACCTTGGGTTTGTTTGGGTTTTGTTGTTTATTTTTGTGGGTGTGTATTTTTTGTGTATTTTGTATATATTTTCACGGCTAATTCCAGTTAACATCCTGCAAAATTTGCTCGTTTTTCTGGCCGAGTCGAAACGGCGTTGAGTTCCTATGGCATGCGCCATTAAAAGCGCTGTGTAATGGTTGAGCTCCCTTTATTTCGTTTCGGTCACGCGGATGAGCAGACAAAATGACGAATGCTGCGGCTGGAGCAGTGGAAGCGATTTTTGAATTGTTCAATGATTATTCGATATTGTTATGACTTATTGTCAATAGGTATACTAAGTGGCCATGAGGTAGCCTGTTGCTATGTACAGTTTTATTCTATTGTTGATTATACCACATAGCTGTGGTGATAAAGGAAATGTTCGTTTTAAATAGATGATTATGATAGGACCATGACTATAAAATCATGATTATTATGAATGATATCATAGGGTTCAAATGCAGAATGATTGCATGAACTTGGGAAAGAACTTTCAAGCCCTATGGGATAAATTGGGTGTTACAAGCGATGGAGTTTCAAAATTTAGCATGATTGAAGGAATTTTACAGTCTTATTTCAGGAGTTTTACGAAATTTATATTGCCAAGAGATTTGGGTACTATTAAAAGAAAAATGATGAGATATTTTTCCCAAAGAACTTTAATATCTGCCATCCATTTTGGCTGTCTCACGAATGAAGGATGAGTTGCCTTTAGTGGTTGCAAAGAAAATTTGTGGAGACCAGGCAAAATGGGGAAATATGTCAGATATGACCCTAGGACAGGACGGTGATTCATCAATTGACATGACGTATGAACCAGAGGTGACGACCGATGAGATTCGATCTCAGTCAATGGATGGACCTGTCCTGACATCATTGGGGAAAGGGCTTATGCAAAGGAGTCATCCAAAATGATTAATTTGATTTATTGATGAATATTGATGAATTAATTGAAATTGAATAATTGATTGAATTGGTGATTGATTGAATCTAATTGATTGAATTTAATTGAATAAATTTAACTGGATAAATTGAATTGAATAAATTAAATTGAATATATTGATCGTTTGATTGATGAAAATGCGGTCTCAAGAAAGAAGCTTTAATATCTTTGTGAGATATTATCAATGTGAAGACAACCTTGGAAAATTGAGCAAGGTGGTGAGTTTATATATAGATATATATGTGCGGTTACCATTGTGTGATTTCCCCTTCAACAGAGCGGACACCTGAGGATTCACCCATTTCATACTGACCCTCTGGCTCATCTGCAAATACTGATCTGTGAGATTGGATTGTGCAAAAGCCACAGGTAAGGGAGATTCTCTGGAAATCACCATTTGAACAGGTGGAGAGATCCTTCCTGGAGGTACGAGTGAAGCTTTAGAGGAACAAACTACAACACATCCAACGCTACTTTGATAAAAAGGCAGAATGGGAAATGGAGCCTGCAAGAATACACAAGGACAACCAGAGATTCCACAAAAAGGTACTTGTACACATCATATGTACGACCGTTATGTTGCCGAAGCTATAAGGCAGGTCGAGAATTGGTATTTGTGGACAAAGGGACATGATGAGGAGTTTCCAAGAGATGGTACATTTGAGCGAAGTCGATTGGAAAGATTGGAACAAAGATTGAAAGCCAGGAAGAGACAGAATCTAACGGTAGACTGGCTTGCATTCCATCTTTGGGATGGTGAATCCAGACAACGGGAACAGCAAGAACGGATAACGGATCTAGAACTTAAAATAAAAAGGATACAGGATACAGTGGAGGAGACAAATGCACAACTGCCCTCGAAATTAGGAATGAAAGTGACAGTTGTCCCATCTGATTTCCAGTTGTCTCCCCAAAAAGGACGGTACAGAGAATTTTTTTGTGTTTCAGGAGATAACGAGAGATTGCAGTGGCAACTCAGGGATGGAGAGATGCAGCCCAGCAATACAAGTGCACAGGTGCACAGACCAGGCAACGACAGAAACCGGTGTTTCAAGTGTGGACGGATGGGACATTGGAAAAGAGGATGTCCGTATACCAAAAGGAAGACAAGTTCATAGGGTAAACCAAGATCAAGGGTACCAGTGCTGACCGATACCTCAGACAATGATTAGGCCTTCATTGCGACAAATCCCAAATGACGATTGGCCTCAACAAATTAGATTACTGGACAAACATGAATAACTGTCGATGATTCTTGGGTCTGAAAAGTTTTCGGAGCAAGAATTATTCATTTTTCTTTTGCTTGTAAGCAAATTGATAATTAATTGATCAAATGCCGAAATTGGATCTTTTAGGTTGGGCACAAAATTTTAAATTTACAAAGTTTGGAACAATTGCTTTGCAATTTTTTTGGCAAACCAAGTGACAAGAGTCACATCATGATCAGGTGGGAATTGCCGACTATTGTTCCACACGATTGATAGGTCAGTGGTCGACTGACATACAAATGGGTGGGTAGTCAAATTTGGATAAATTATTGTGGGAACTGAAAGGGTAATGTCAATGTGACGTCATAGGGGTTTTCTAAGAATAAACTTTTGGTCCATTTGTGTATTAGCGCTTATAAAATTGAAGGACAAATTTTGAGAAATTGAAATAAAGTTGACACCCATCCGGATCTGTAAATAAGGGTTCCAACGCAAACAAATACGCATAATGCACGTGTGTGTGGGTATTTTGTGTGTCAATGTTAGTGTTTTTGTGTATCAATCTTACAAGATTGTTGACACCGACAGTGTGCCTTGTGTGAAAAATATATAGTTCCATGGGGATGGGATCGCATATCGAGAGAATTCGTAAAATAAAAAATAGAAATATAATTTGGCTATGAAAATTATCACTTTTGTCAAGGGAGATGGAGAATAAAGATTTGATTTGCTGAGTTATGAGCAGCTATTCATTAATAGTAAAAATTGGGAGTAATCTTGGGATTCCATTGTGATCGAATTTATA
This sequence comes from Myxine glutinosa, assembly GCF_964187855.1. Classification (NCBI taxonomy): domain Eukaryota; kingdom Metazoa; phylum Chordata; class Myxini; order Myxiniformes; family Myxinidae; genus Myxine; species Myxine glutinosa. Next base: position 313,415,639 of record NC_136261.1, on the reverse strand, counting down.
TGAGAATCAAAGCTATTTATGGATATGAGCTTCATAAAAATGTGGGAGTACAAAATTAGCCAAATTTTGGAGAGGTCTTACACTGACTTCCCAGAGTACTCTGCTCATGGATTTTTATATATATAAACTTGAATTTTATCAGCATATAAATTGTGCTGTATGTATGGATGTGGTTTAGGCATAGATGATATGGGAAAATAGTAAAGAAAATTTTGCTGGTTTGAACTATTGTGGGTTTTCAGTTCTGGAGTTCAAACAAAGTCACTGGTTAACAGATGAGAAAGGATAGTAAATAAATTATTCGATGCTGGGCAAATTAAGTACGATATTACTAAGACTTATGAGAGCTATTGTTCTTCCTTACAGCAGTGGAAAATTATTGGAAAAAATTAGATCCAACATAATGAATCTATAAAAGAATGTGATAGGGATAATATCCTCAATTTGTACTAATTATTTGATTGTGGGTAAAGGAATTAATTTATCGTAGTGGATTGTTAACAGCAGCCTGAAAATGTCCTGAGAGTGTGCATCCATGTAATCAGAAACCCCAGATTTGTTTTTACAAACAACATTTTGGTAGAGGTCTTGTGTGGACGAGCACTTCCTTGGTAGATAAAGAACGGTACTGCATGCTGGCAGCCACTTTTGCGGCCAGCTAGGCCAAACAAATTGAGAGGAAATTGTAGTTAAATACGTAAGTTACACATGGCTATTTGTAAAAAGGAAATTTGTTGAGATGGGAAACATTTTTCGAAGGTTTATTAAAGTGTTATAATATGACATGTGGCAAGGCAAACTATTGGATGGGAAAATTAGATCTGGCTATAGAATAAATTTATTGACCCCTTGAAGTTAATTCTTCGAATCATTGTTTCACTGGCATTTTTTGTTCAAATTGGAAATAGTTTGGTAGAGCTTTGGTTAAAACCTTTGGTTGCGGTATCTTGGAACGAAATGATAAACCATAGGAGATTGATAAGAATAGAAACAAATATGGACCCAAAATAGAAAGTTGGATTCATGCCTCTCATTGCAAGCAAGCACATGGGGCTAAGGTGGACGATCCCACAGAAAATGAGGCTGCATCTAGCAGCCCAGCAGAACATTCAGTGGCAGATAAATGATAGTCGTGATTTACAGTCATTTGAATTACATTTTAACACCCCTTGCATTGATAAACATTACATTTTCAACATGTGATATTCCTACTTGGGATAGTGACATTTATTTGCCTACATGACATACAATTACCTGCTGATATTAATACAACATGAGTGAAAAATGTATCACAACTACACTCATGATCAGGGGATTGAGTTCAACCCCGGGAGATAGGGGGATCAGGGTAAGACAAATAATCTGATTTATGTTACATATTAAGGGATTTTCTTTATTTACCTTTTAGGAAGCTTGTTAGTTTGGTATATAATGTTGAATGTCATCAACATATAATTATGTCATAGGTATGAATATATACAAGGAGTAGCAGACTTGTTTGTTGGTTTAGTAGTTATATTGGCAATTGTTTTAGTGGTGGCTTGCTTGAAAGCCTTAGTGACGGTGTGTTTGAATAAGGTAACCAACAACACGATGATAACGCATGAAGTGACAAATGAGGAAAGAAATGTGGAACCAGAAAAGGAAGACTTTTATGGCGACATAAATACTGAGATTAAAAGATTAAATCAAGTGATGTTGCAAATGAATACAGTAGAATTAAGATAATGGCATAACGACAATGTTATGAGTTGTGTCAATTACAATATCAGTGAACTCATATCACCACGAGTGACACACTGTTAGGAAAAAAAAAAAGGAGGGAAAAGAAAAAGTGGAGAGGAATTATGGTAATAATACATTATGCTTAATTTGTTGGTTTGGGAAAATTGTTGTTGGGAATTAGATATTCCCGTTTGTGATTGTAATCATATACAATTTATTTTCTTAGAGTAGTGCTAAAATACCTGCATGAGTTAATTTTTGAACTATATTAACCTGAAAGCAATTGTGGATGCTATTCTTAGTTTAGTAGTGAAATACATACCTGATTGAATATTATTTGTGTGACGCATATAAATGAATATAACTTTTTGAATGTTGTAAGGGAAAACAACAAATTGTTGAATGTGAAACTGTCGGAAGATATACATGATTATGCTGATTTCATGGTAAGATGTACCCTATCTGATTCAGTGTGTGTGGAAAGCAGATTCAGATGTGACTGAGCATAAGGATAAGACGAGATCACATTTGAAGGGGGTGCTAACGGAATTGGGAAGAAGTTCGAGAAAGAAAATTTGTGGCTAAAAAATGAAGTTAAACGTGGCATACACCCTCTTTCTAAAAGAATGATGAAGACATTCTCCCGTGTAACTTGGAGATGGATGCTTACCTTCACCAAGGAAATTTATGTGACCATTTGCCTGGATCACACTGCAACATATGAAAGAAAGGCGATCACTTACTCTTGTTCGAAGGCTTCGAACATTCATCACATCAGAAGTTGCAGGACAACGACATTTTACCTGCAGCCTCTGTGAAATGCGGGGACATATGTTATTACTTCACCAACTTCCGGGGAGCCAGCATGGAGCTGCAAACCAATGGCTGTGCCTTTTCACAACAGCTGTGCGCGATTCTGCGGGCCACTCCTGGTATGGACCATGGATGACCTGAACACCATGGTCCCAACATCATTGTGGATGCATCCGGCATCCCTGTTCCACATCTTGCTGGCCAATCAACATCACACCAATACTTGCTGCCCACTCACAATGAGGGAGGAGGCAAGTCGACTACAACTGGGTGAAGGCCTTGTTCAGGAATTACTATGGTTTACAGCAAAAAGTGGCAAGAATGCTACAAGGAGAGCAGGGTCAGTCTATGACTCCGCAATGTTACCACAACAGCGAAATCCTACACGAAGTAGTGCAGGAGCTATGAAGACATTAGGAAAAAATGTTTCATACCTGGATTCAAACACAAGTGATCAGCCCTTCCTTTCAAACAAAGTCAACATTTGTGTGGAGGCAAACGTTTTTGCCAGATGGTGCAGATGCTTTACAAAACTTGAAAATGAAGTGAAATTGTTGTATCTTGGTGATGGTGAAGTGTTGTTTTGAAAATATATTTGTGATGCAAATGCAATAGATTGAACAATATGGAAGGAGTCAATGACCAACGAAATGTTTTGTGATTCTTGCAGGATGACGGTGTATGCCTAAGGGAATTTGATTACCAAAGTTATGATTATTTACTTATACTTGTAATGATGTTTACTTGCAGTGATTGATTATTTACTTATACTTGTAATGATGTTTACTTGTAGTGATTGATTGTTTACTTATATTGATGTTTAGATTAATGGTTAATATAAACAAAAACAAAAAGATGAGGGAATTGTGGAAGTGTAACTCAGTGTAACTTATTGATTGGCACTGGTAACTCATTGATTAAGACTGGTAACGAAGCAGATAGACGATTTCGTAAATGAATGCCAAGAATGTGCACGAACATGGTAATCTCTTGTCCACCTGGTCACAGCCCCAGGCTGGAGCACCCCCCCTATCGTTTGGTAAATGGAACTCGCAGCAGGAGGGGAGCGAGCTGGTGCCAGGACTCGGTGCATGCATGACCTCGGGGCATTAGCGGAGAAGGGATTAGCGCGACAAGGCCCATAAAAACCAGAGCAAACTATGAGTCAAGAGACTTGTCACCAGAAGCTCTGACCTACGGAACGGAACGGAACCCTGTGAACAGCGCTGAGAGAGAGCACTCATCCTCAGAAGCCCTGCACAACGGAATGAACGCGTACCACGAGTTCGGCGCTGCAGCCGAACAAGAAGGACTATGCGGATAGAGTTAACCTGGTCCATTGAGTTAAACGATATTATTTGGTAATGGAATGAAGTGAATAACCAGTTAATAATAAAGTCATGACCTTTTGTAAAACCTGTTTCCGACCATTGGCGTCTTGAGTCTCACCCTACCACTTCCCTGACACTGGTAAGGACAACCCGGTGGCGAATTGCCTTTCCCGGTCCGTTGTGCACGTGGTCCACCTCGGGGCCGACTATGCCCGGATAGCAGAGGCCCAGACCGCCGACCCCGGCGTCCAGGCCTTGCGGACCGCCATCACGGGCCTCCGCGTCACCGAGGTGCCGTTCGACGCCGCGGGCACGGCCCTCCTATGCGACGTCACCCTCGGCCGGCCTCGCCCCATCGTGCCCGCTGGCTGGCAGCGCCCAGTGTTCGATGCCATCCACGGCCTGTCCCACCCTGGCGCGAAGGCATCCCAGAAGCTCGTCGGGGCGAAGTTCATCTGGCATGGCCTCAGGAAGGACGTCCGCGACTGGGCCAGGACGTGCCTCGCGTGCCAGCGCGCAAAGGTCCACCGCCACACCCAGGCACCATTGGCCCCATTTACGGTGCCCGAGCAGCGGTTCGACCACGTGCACGTCGACTTGGTGGGACCTCTGCCCCCCTCGCGAGGGTTCACCCACCTCCTCACCATCGTCGACCGCACCACGCGGTGGCCGGAGGCCATCCCATTGGCGGCGACGTCTGCGGCTGAGGTGGTGCAAGCCTTTATCGCCACTTGGGTTGCCCGGTTCGGTGCCCCCTCCGACATCTCGTCCGACCGCGGCCCCCAGTTCACCTGGGAGCTCTGGGCCGCGGTTGCGCAAGGACTCGGGGTGAAGCTACACCACACCACGGCCTACCACCCCCAGGCCAATGGCCTGTGCGAGCGCTTTCATCGCTCCATGAAGGCCGCGCTCCGGGCCAGCCTCCGCGATGGCGGCTGGGTCGACAGGCCCCCCTGGGTCCTGCTGGGCCTCAGGTCGTTGCCCAAGGACGACCTGCGCACGTCCTCGGCGGAGCTGGTCTTCGGGCAACCACTGCGGGTACCGGGTGAATTTATCCCCGACTCCACGGCTCCTTGGTCCGCGGTGCAACAGCGCTCCGCCCTTCAGAAGACCGCCCGGAGGTTCGCCCCGGTGCCAACGGCACACCACGGTTGCCCACCATTCCACGTCGCCCCGGAACTTCGCACGGCAAAGTACGTGTTCATCCGGCACGACGCCCACCGGGCACCGCTACGGCCCCCGTACGATGGGCCCTTCCGCGTGCTGGAGACCGGTGACAAGTTTTTCATGGTCGACATCGGCGGTGCCCCGGATCGCATTTCCGTGGACCGCCTCAAGCCGGCCCACCTCGATCCAGACCACCCCCCACCGGCAGCGCTGCCTCCGCGTCGAGGCCGCCCCCCGGCGGTCGGACCCCCGGCACCCCCGCCAGCAGCTCTGACTCCGCGTCAAGGCCGCCCCCCGGCGGTCGGACCCCCGGCACCCCTCAGCCACGCCGGCCCCCTGCCCCCCAGCCCTGCACCCATCGCCAGGGGGCGTTTCGGCTTCCCCGCTTCCGGCTTCCCTGCAAACTCACCCTTCAGGTGTGCGGGAATTCTGGGGGGGCGGGTGTGGCGGGCACATGGGGCAATAATTCCGCGCACCAGTGGGTGGCGCGAGCGCCCAGGCGGGGACCGATGGCACATGCCCCGCCCTTCGACCGAGCGGCCACGCCCGGGGACTAGGCATGGCCTCGGCACATATATGCGGGCTCTAAGCTCGAGCCCGCCCAGTGCTGCAGTTCGAGCTTTCGTAATAAAGACTCTTTTGGTTTTAACAAACGCGTTGTGGCCTACCCCTTTGGCAAGCAAGTTGTGTGCGCAGCACCACACTTCAGGATAATGAAATGTATGTTTTTTATGTTGATGTTTTGGCAATCTCATGAGTCACTGAGTTTCTCGGTTATGCTTCGAAGAAGAAAAGGTATAAGTGCTAATGCTTTGTTCATGCTGTTTCTCCATAGTCTGTTTGTTTACAATCACAATAATGAAATTGATGACAAAATAGAATAAAGTTGAAGCATTTTGCAACTTGAAAAAACACCATGTCCTATGGAGGTGTATATTAAGATGACAGTGCAGAATGAGGAGAAGAGCCTCACTTACATAAATACACATAGTTTTCATATTCGCTAATGTTGTTAGATTTTTCAGATTCCACTCTATGTTTTGAAACTTATTTAATTTACAGGATCTGATCCACAAATCCGAATCCAGATTTTGATGATATGCTTTAACTAGTCCGTTAGAGTAGATAGTTTTCCAACCCGAGGCACATTTCAATAGGCTGAAGCAAAATGGCGGCTTAAGAACCCAGCGATATCACAGAGGCTGACCAAGATGGTGGACCGCCATTTTGGTAAGATGTGTTTTTGTTATGAGCACCTCGTTAATCATCTTCAAAAAGGGCGTTTTAACACACCCAAGCACCCAGTTTTCATTTGTGCACTCCCTTGGAGTATGTGAAGTATGCATGCAAAGTTTGGGGCCGCTATGATTCATGGTTTTGGGGTTATGCAGGATACACACACACACTGGCACACACTGCCTTTTATTATTATTATAGATTGTATGCAGGTCCTTATGTCCGATTACTCGTTCAAGATATCTTGTAAAATGTGCACTGAGGATGCAGTGAGCATGCAGTGAGCATTAACTTTAAGACAGTATAGCATAAGTATTGTTGCGGTTTTTAGAACCCTCCACTTTGTAAATATTGTAATAATCCCTTATAAATAATCCCCTGTAAATATTCCCATTTTTGGTAAAGGTCAAAGGTCGCACCCTAGTTAGGCCACGAGCAACACGTAGGACACCATAGGCTCTTCTTTAGTTATTGCATTAGTATGTGTTTCCGGTAAGGATCTGTTTCCAATAGTTGAATCTGCGTTGTATTAATCAAATAACCTAGGCCCCTTCAATTACCCACAATCTCTCTCTCTCTCTCTCTCTCCAAAGTGTCAGTAGCACCTACAGTCGGGGTTGTTCGTGCCCATGCTCTTCCCTGCCTTTTTGTTGGCCGCGTTTTGCTGCACAAAACGCCATTAGACATGTGCTCATCTTGGAGAAGAAGGGCGGAGCACCGGGAGGAGGCGAGGCCCCCTGTCAACTGGCTGTCAAAGGTGGAGCCAAGGAGCCCTCATCAACCAATCAGGGCCGAGGCCAGCTCACCGGTAGGCGGATCCAAAAGGCAAGCGGCTTAATACGCGAGTGGGCAATATAAGCGGCTGCGTGGGACTACTTCAGGAGATGAGAGGAGAGGTGCCCGGGGGAACGACTCGAACAGATGAGAAAGGAGTCCTTGCTTGCCGTTTACGAACTGTTGGAGGTGTGCGCAACTGGCCGAAGGCTAAGGGCCAATTTATTACGTACGCCGCAGCCCAGGCTCCCCCCCGCAATATAGTTGTCCACTCACGTTAAACGCCACGCGAAGCTGCCGGCCACTCGTGCCGCGGTACAAGTGAACACTCGGAGCGTGGACCCGAGCGCGAGGTCGGAGCCAGACCTCACCGCCTATCTCGATGCCTACCAGCTGCCTGGACCCTTCTCTTCCTTCCCACCACCACCACCACCACCTTTTCATGTAAGTGTGTTTGTTCTGTCCTGGGCGTGTTAATTAAGAGTATTTAAGGTTGCCCTGTGTCCTTTTATTTCCTTCTTTTGTATATTCTTCCTCTTTCGTTTCCTCTTCATTATTGTACAATAAATTCTGTGTTCTTCCTATATCTGATTTCTTCTCATCCGATCGCTTTCGTCCTGTCCCCAATTGAATATCGGTGGCACGATATAGGAACCGCTTATAATCGGGTCGAGTCTTTGTTAACGGCCTGAGTCGTGGCTCGCTTCGCTCAGCGTGTCCATTACAGCCGCGGCTCTGGCGGGGCTCATTTCCTCGCTTACCAATAGGCGCTGATAATTAGGTAATAGGAGCATTTGGCCTACCACCCTATTCAGCGCTGACCGGAAGTGACGTCATAGCTCCAGGACTCGGACGGCCAGCTTAATAGACGAGGGGATTAAAGCCCCCTCGGTAAGGGGATCGCCGTAATCCGAGATCCGCAACAATTGGTGTCAGGAGTGGGATAGAAGCCCGAACCAAATTTTTAATCCACCTTGAAAAATTGTCAAAATTAGGAGCGGCCGAAATTTTTATTTAAGATCAAAATTGTAGTCGTGCGCTCTCTGCGCATCGCGCATATCCCTGCGCTCTCTGTGCATATCCTTGTGCATCGTAAGAGCGTGACCAAGGGTTGGCGTCAGGAAGGGCATCCGGCCATAAAAACATTGCCTCAAACAGGGAACCATGATTGTCATGGGGCCCGCAAGGCTAACCCCCGCTCTAGCGGGGAAAATGGTCTTAAAATGATCATTCATTCATTCATTCATCCAAATTGTAGTCATGCCATGGATAATCAAGGCGATTGGATGCCCGGTAGGGGAGAATGAGGAGGTAGAATCGACCCAGGACCCCAGGGAAGAGGTGGGAGTAATGGAAGAGGAGGTTGAAGAAGGTGTGGTAGATGGGGTTGCGGCAGCACAAAATGGCGGCGCCGCGCACATGGCCGCGGCAGCCAAGCCCGCGGCGCCAGTGAATATGGACCTATTTATGGCGCAAATATGGGCCTATATGGTAAAGTCGGACCATAAAATGAATGATATGGGCAACCAAATTGGGGGAATGAGAAACGATATGGGCAACCAAATTGGGGGAATGAGAAGTGAATTGGGAAACCCAATTGGGGGATTAAGGAAAGAGATGGGAGAAATGAGGGCTGATAGTGAGGGAATGGAAAGTAGAATGGGGGAGCAATTGGGAAGCCAAATTGGGGGAATGAGTGAGCAAATAAGTAAATTTGGGGACAGAATGGGTGACCGCATACAAAAATGTGGGGAGAACATAGACCGCATGGCGAGCGGGAGAGGCACATCGGTACGCAGCGAGGTAACGCGACTCGTGGAGCGTGGGTTGAGCGAGGCAGAGCAGAGCGCAGTTAAAATGACGGGTATAGAAATCGCGACCCGGGGTATGGGGAAGCCGGCGGCCACGGAATTGGAAAATTATATTGTAGTAGAGCCAGCAGTCGTTGAGGAAAAAGAAATTATAGTTGAAATTGAAAAGACGACGGAGGTAGTCCAGGAATTGAGGGGAGAAATGGAAAATGCACAAAGTCTGGATTCGCATCGTGATGCTGTGCTTATTAACCCCAATGAAAGTTTGCAGGTGGTGGAGGAACGAAGAAGAGGAAGCGCCCAGGTGAGTCGGGCTGTGTTTGGTGCAAAAAGAATTTTCGCACACTTGGGATGCAGGCGTAACCCGGGCGCTCATAAAAGGTCCGTGGTGCGCGTTATGAATGGCAATGGCGTGCGTGTACGAATGGCGTCGGAGCGCGAGTGTAATACCGAGTGCGAGAGCAAACGCACGTCGGAGTGTATGTGTGATGAATGCGATACAGAGTGTGGAAGTAGGAGTGATTGTGATACAGAGAGTGAGTTGGTTGTGGCGAGTGTGCGAGAACGCACACCTGAGGTGGTTGTGGCGCGTGTGCAGGAGGGCACATCGGAGCATGTGAGTGGGTATGTGCAAGAGTGCACACCCGTGGTGAGTGTTACGGAGGACGTAACGAGGGAAGAAAGGTGTGTAACGGAGAGTGTGAGTGTGCCGAGAGAAGAGTGTGCACGGAGAGAGAGTGCGGTGATAGAGTGCAGGGAATGTATGGGTTGCATGAGAGGTGCTGAGACACCTGGATGTATGAGTAAGGAGAGGGTCGTGTATGAATGTGAGCATGCAAATGGAGCATCGACGTTAACCGGGGCAGCGTTTAAGCCGACGTATAGCCGACGCGAGCCCTCGGTGTGCGGGGTTCGTTGTGTGCTGCGGGAGCCGACGGGGATCGGTGTCGCGTCGCTCCTATTCGGAGCGCCGTGCACGATTCGGGCCGGGCCCCGCCATGCACGGTCGAATCCGCGTTTTGCCAGGCAAAGCGGGCGGCCCGGTTCGAGGGGAGGTAGGAAGGGTCGGAACGGCGCCCCCTTGTGGTGGCGGCGCTCCACCCGGGAAAGGCTGGGCCATCGCGCTTGGCAGCGCAAGGCCTTGCGCCGGGATGGTGCCTTGAGCCTTGGCCCGACGAAACCTCCTCCCCTGAATCGAGTGCCGGACGGACCCAACCTGTAGGAGGCAGACCACCCGCATGCATCGCGCGGCTTTGCGAAGCCGAGCTTTGAAAATGCATGGACGTACCGAGGAGGCTCAGATATAGCGGACTGTGATGATAATAGTGTTATTGTTTGAAATTGATAGGGAATTGGCTTGACATTATTAGTGATTCGAAATTGGGAATAGTGATGATTGGAAATTGATACCCAGTGTCGGGGGGTCGTATCTCTACCATCCCTCACAACTTGGGGGCAAAGGAGCATTAGTTTTATGGGGTTATGGCAGTGAAAACATAGCCAGGGAGGGCTAGGTTATTGTAGGGATCTAGAGATGACCATAGGGACAATATTTAAGTAGCGACATGATACCTGTAGAGGGGACGTAGAATAGATTAGTTGGATAATAACGATGATGGAGTGCATAGTGTAAGGGAAGACGGGGAGCACGAGTTTCAGAAGGGAGTAGTCAGCTTAGATGACGCTATGTATTTGTGGTGACCATGATGATTGGCATGATATTGAGTGAATGGTCCTGGAGGAAAGGAGGGTGCAAGTGGCACCAGATGTGTTGGCTTGCAAGGTGTGCAAGTGCAGTACAGGTGAATGGAGAATGGTTGCATGGAATAGATGGTCTGGAATGAATGGAGTACGGATTGTATGGTGTGGAGTGAGTAGTGTGGAATACGTGGAGTGGAGTGGTTGGTGCGAAAGGGTGAGTGGGGACAGGATGGACCCCTTCACGAGTACCCGGGGAGGATAGTTTAAAAGTAGGTAGAGGGAGTAGGTAAATTGTGGTTGGATATTGGCATCTGTGGTGCGAGAGTAGCAAAGTACTGCTTTGAGGGGTGCATTAGTGGAGTAAATTGGCTGGGCGTGTGGCCTGTTAGTACGTATGGTAAAATGGGGACTCCGCCACTGTTAGTCTGTTGGCCAGGTGAGGCCGCAGGTAGGCTCGGGGAGCCAGTAGTTGTTCAATGGGGCCCGAGGATCCGGAGGACGGACCCGGGTAGCCCGACACCAGAGAGGGCGGTAGTGGGGTGAGAGCACCGGAGGGCCTTCCCCAGGTAGGTTAGGGTAAGGAGCAGGTAAGCTCGGGAGACAACTGCAGTGGCGGAGGTGTGCAGGTGAGCGGACCTGCTGGGAGCGCCACACGACCCAGCCCTGAAATTGTGCGACGGCACAGGGTGAAGAATCGGGGGAGTGAGACCCCAAATTGGTGAGCACCACAGTTTGGTCAATGGGAGTTCGGTTCTTAGAACCACATAGTGTAAGTCTCTTCACACCATCTGCATCCACTCACCAGGGTGACAGGACTCCACACCACCGGTTTGTGCAAATGTCTGGTATGTAAGATGCATCATGACGTGGGGGTGACATTGTGCTTGTGATTCCACCTCTTCCTCCTTAGGAGGGATTGATGGGGAATTGATTAATGGCAAATTTGGGTTAGAGTGATCAATGACGAATTTGGATTAGTGGAGATATGGGGAAGACAGGACGTTAGCGACGGATTTGTAAATTGTGTAAATACGGGGTAGGGGCAAGGGTAGATTAGGTGACAGGGGGGAACGTACAGTAGGGACGAGCTTTCTCGGCTCGCTCTCCTGCGCACCTCACCTCTGCATTACCTTGTGTTGATGTGTATTCTTGCGCCCTTGCACCCCGCTAACCCTGCTTTGTCTTCCTTCCCCACTCATGGACCGTGGTCTTTGTGTGCCGAGGGGAATGTTAGCAGGTGTCGCAGTTGTGTGCCTGTGCCTTTGCTGCTGCCTGCCTGGACCGGTACCCCACTTATGGACCGCACGTCTTGCGGCCTAGCACCATATGGACCACAGGTCTGTGGCCGAGCACCACATTCATGGACCCCACCTTTTGGGGCCTGGCACCTCTGCTGGGGACCGGCCATTGTGGCCAGTGAGATCTTGCTTGCGGACCACGGTAAAGGTGGCACCTAAGCCATTATTACCAACTAGGCAGCAAGCAAGAAGTCGCCCAGAAACATCGGCCCAGCAGCCATCAGCCCAGCTGAGAAGACGTCGGATGCCATTATTATTGTTTATTGTTGAAATGTGCATTTTCATTGTGTTTGGTGCTTTTGGTGCTTTGCGGTGCTTTTCATGCACCTTGGTGCTTATTGGTGCTGGTGGTATCGGTGCAGTGCAGTGCATGCCTTTCCTCTTTTCAAAACATCTTCTTTTTGTTTCCCAAAAGAAAGGTCCTGGGTTCGCGTGTAAATACCAAGTAGTGTCTTTGTAAATAATGCTCCCCACCATCAATGTTTAGCTTGAAAATTAATTCCATAATTCGGTTATGCTGTGGGCATGAGTCAGTTAGACAGAATGCAACACAGCATGCGGGACATACTTAGTTGTTTTTAAAATGTCGCACTCAGGGTGAAGTTAATAGTAGGGGGTTACCACACCTGAGTGTCACACTAAGTTAAAGTTCTGTCGGGCCGGGCCGGCCCTGGAGGTAATGAGGGTGCAGTGTTGCGGTTTTTAGAACCCTCCACTTTGTAAATATTGAAATAATCTCTTATAAATAATCCCCTGTAAATATTCCCATTTTTGGTAAAGGTCAAAGGTTGCACCCTAATTAGGCCACGAGCAACAAGTAGGACACCATAGGCTCTTCTTTAGTTATTTCATTAGTATGTGTTTCAGGTAAGGATCTGTTTCCAATAGTTGAATCTGCGTAGTATTAATCAAATAACCTAGGCCCCTGCAATTACCCCCAATCTCTCTATCTATCTATCTATCTATCAATATATCTATATCTATATCTATCTATCTCTCTCTCTCTCTCTCTCTCTCTCTCTCTCTCTCTCTCTCCCTCTCCCTCTCTCTCTCTCCAAAGTGCCAGTAGCACCTACAGTCGGGGTTGTTCATGCCCATGCTCTTCCCTGCCTTTTTTTTGGCCACATTTTGCTGCACAAAACGCCATTAGACATGTGCGCATCTTGGAGAAGAAGGGCAGAGCGCCGGGAGGAGGCGTGGCCCCCTGTCAACTGGCTGTCAAAGGTGGAGCCAAGGATCCCTCATCAACCAATCAGGGCTGAGGCCAGCTCACCGGTAGGCGGATCCAAAAGGCAAGCGGCTTAATACGTGAATGGGCAATATAAGCGGCTGCGTGGGACTACTTCAGGAGATGAGAGGAGAGGTGCCCGGGAGAACGACTCGAACAGATGAGAAAGGAGTCCTTGCTTGCCGTTTACGAACTGTTGGAGGCGTGCGCAACTGGCCGAAGGCTAAGGGCCAATTTATTACGTACGCCGCAGCCCAGTCTCCCCCCCCCCCCCCCCCGCGATATAATTGTCCGCTCATGTTAAACGCCATGCGAAGCTGCCGGCCGCTCGTGCCGCAGTACAAGTGAACACCTGGAGCGTGGACCAGAGCACGAGGTCGGAGCCAGACCTCACCGCCTACCTCGACGCCTACCAGCTGCCTGGACCCTTCTCTTCCTTCCCACCACCACCACCACCTTTTCGTGTAAGTGTGTTTGTTCTGTCCTGGGCATGTTAATTAAGAGTGTTTAAGGTTGCCCTGTGTCCTTTTATTTCCTTCTTTTGTATATTCTTCCTCTTTCGTTTCCTCTTCATTATTGTACAATAAATTCTGTGTTCTTCCTTTATCTGATTTCTTCTCATCCGATCGCTTTCGTCCTGTCCCCAATTGAATATCGGTGGCACGATATAGGAACTGCTTATAATCGGGTCTAGTCTTTGTTAACGGCCTGAGTCGTGGCTCGCTTTGCTCGGCGTGTCCATTACAGCCGCGGCTCGGGCGGGGCTCATTTCCTTGCTTAACGGGAGGTGCTGGTAATTAGGTAATAGGAGCAATTGGCCTACCACCCTATTCATCGCTGACCGGAAGTGACGTCATAGCTCCAGGACTCGGACGGCCAGCTTAATAGACGAGGGGATTAAACCCCCCTCGGTAAGGGGAGCGCCGTAATCTGAGATCCGCAACAGTATATTGTGTAAAACATGTTTTCAAGTGTATCCGGGTTAGGACTTAGGCACAACTGGAAAGCTCATTGCGCTTTCAGAGTAAACAGCACAGGCTTTTTGCCCGGCGCAACACAGGCCATGTTGGTGAAGTCGGTTGCGGAGCCTTGGAGAGGGAGCGTAAGACTATTTGTGCCGCCCCGTGGGGCGGGAAGGCCCGGAAGCCGACACACCCACAATCATGCTTGAAGGCGGTCCCAAAGTTGATGAGGGCTGCAGCCATGATGGTCGTGGCAGTTGGAGTTGGAGCCGGACCTTTTAAGAGGCAGAAATCCTCTATTCTTAGCCATACTTTTCTTTGCTAACCTCCCACCCTGTGCCGCACCAGCTCTGTGCAATGCCATCCTACACTGGACATAACGGAGGCAAAACCACCTCATGCCTAGCTCAAGCCATCACTCATTCCCCATTGTTGTGCCAGTCCCGATATTTATTTTTGGCACCATATTGGCTTATTTCTCTTCTTGTCCATAAGTTTGTGTGCCCACTCATCCCTACTTGCTTCTGTTGACCACTTGGTTCATCCCTTGTATTAATAGCTTCTTGTCTACCCTTATCCCCATATTTATTTTAATTAACCCCATTTTCATGATAAGACGTTTTCTGGAGATTTTCCTCCCACGGTGCATGAGTGCACCTCCCTTTCTTACTTTTTGCTCCCCTTCTTATCGCGCGTTGCGCCATCAAGTTCAGCCCCGGATTGGAGTGGTCCTTTGGGGTTTTACTAAATAAAAAAAATTGTTAATTGAATGCAGTGTGAATTTGGTAAGCTCGGCAATCTTCAGGAGTAGCAGAAGCTCCTGTTGTGACTTTAGACAGACCCGTCAATGTGACATTGTCTCTAACTTGTTTTTCTGGGGAATATCGAAAGAGACGTGAATTTCACGATGCGTTTATGGTTGCTTGTCATTTTTGAAAGTGTTTTGGAATGCACCATCCCTTAGCTGGAAGTCAACTGTGTGTCTAGTCTTGATCCCTTGGTGTCTTTCGTGAAGAGTAGGCGAGTTATCACGCCGGCACCCTAAAAAACATTTGTCCCCAAAACGTTCTCATCCAACCCCTAAGAAATGCAGTGAGAGTGTGGAGAGGAAGAGGGCGAGGGATAAATGGTGCTGTTAAATAAATTGTAGTTGTTGTTTTTGGAAGTGTGAGGCCCCAATAGCCTCCCTACCCCACAACTTTGCCTCCTTCCACAAATCCATATTCTCCTTCTGGCAAATGATCCAGGAAGTATTTGCAGTCTGGAGTCCTGCCCGAAGGCAAGTTCAGCGTTTCACTGGGTGGTTTGCCATTGCCTTCCGGCACAGAAGTAGTTAGGGTATGAATTTTGAATTTGTTCAGGTGCCGGTGATGGCTCAACTAGTCTTCGCAAATGGACACCATGACGTCCACCAACTAACGTTGACAGATGGGACGCCCGGTTTACCGAGGGATGGAACACACATTGATAAGTCACCCTGCCTGTCACCATGGGGATGACAGTTTATATCTGGATCAGGATTCGAACCCAGCTGCGTAGGACTGCGTCGGACAACTGCGTAGGACTACGTCTGGGTCTAGGCCACTCTGCCAACCCATCGAGGATGTAAACGTCATAAATATGCTTTCTTATCGCGCATTTCAAATACTGTACTTCCCACGATATTTGTGCCAGGTGTAACTTACTGGAGCCGCCACCCGTGGTAAAGAATCCCTCAAATAGAAACTTTATAAAGTCTATAAAATCATCGCCATCGAAGTGCACTATCTGGCAGAGCACTTTTCCAGCGAGGGCAGTCGCCTGTCGCCTCGCTTGTTTACTCAAGATAAGCCGGTTAACACGTCGTTGTGCTGCCGCGCCCCCGACGAGGATCTCATCGAAAGTTTTGACAGCAGTGCGAAGCTGGCAAATCTTCAGCGAGCGCGAGGCAGAGGTCAGAGCACCGAGCACCGAGTGCGTAAGAGCGAGCGCGGCTGGGGAGACGGCGCTCCTATCTGCAGGAAACACGCGGCCGGCGCGCTCGAGGAGTCTGCTCTCGGAGGCCGCGCAGACCCCCGCACCTCCCTCCCCCGCACTGCCCCACCTCCCATCCGCGCGCACCGCCCCTACCCTTCTCCGTACGGATATTTTGGGATCTGCTATAAAAGCTCGGACACCCAGGCGTCTAGCCAGAAACGCGCCGTGCTGCTTTGCTCGCTCTCTATACTTCTCACTTCGTTTTCCTTTTCGTGTTTCTTCACTAGACCTCTCTCTGTTTGTGCCTCTGCAAAAACTTTTCGATTCCTTTATCAAGCTTTAACCTTACTCTGCGGTGATGATCTGTGTTTTTGCGGCAGAAGGAACTCTTTCACAATCATTCCTTGACACGGTTCTTATAAACACTGGTTGTTGGGTTAAGAGTATATTATAATCCCAAATAACCGTTACACGAGCAACTATAGCTATATGGAGTGCATTTCCAACCCTCCACCTATAAACCTCAATTCTCCCTTTCAATCCCTTATTTCCAATTTATAGAAATGCTCGTATTTTCTAGTAAAGTGGAAGAAACAACTTTCAATTACCGCAACTGATTGCTCCATGACTGAATAATCTTCGAGTTGGTTGTAATCTCGTCAAGTGGATGTTAAAAAGCTGAATGAGTAACCTCCAATGACCGAAGTATCCGTCTTCTGTTTTTTTTTTTTGGTTTACGTTTTGAGAATAAAGTTAATATATTGCAAGCTTAAACATAGGACAGTTTTAATGTTTTCCTGAACACAACATCTTTACTCTGAGAGTTATTTTAAGGATTGTGACTAGCTGAACCCAAGAACAATTTGAAGGATTGTGACTAACCGAAGCACTTTCTAAAGAAATGTTACTGAACCCAATAGCTCCTTTAATGATTGACACTGAATCCAAGAGCTCCTTTAATTATTGACACTGAATCCAGGAGCTCCTTTAAGGATTGTCACTGAACCCAAGAGCTGCTTTTGTGATTGACACTGAACCCAAGAGCGGCTTTTGTGATTGATACTGAACTCAAGAGTTTCTTTAAGGATTGTCGCTGAACCCACAAACTCTTTAAATGATTGTGACTGAACCCACCAACTCTTTTAAGGATTGTCATTGAACCCACCAACTCTTTTAAGGATTGTTATTGAACCCAGGAACTCTTTCAAGGATTGTCACTGAACCCACAAATTATTTTAATGATTGTCACTGAACCCACAAACTCTTTTAAGGATTGTTATTGAACCCAGGAACTCTTTTAAGGATTGTCACTGAACCCACAAATTATTTTAATGATTGTCACTGAACCCACAAACTCTTTTAAGGATTGTCACTGAACCCACCAACTCTTTTAAGGATTGTCACTGAACCCAGCAACTCTTTTAAGGATTGTTACTGAACCCACAAACTCTTTTAATGATTGTCACGAAACCCACCAACTCTTTTAAGGATTGCGACTGAACCCACAAACTATTTTAAGGATTGTAACTGAACCCACAAACTCTTTTAAGGATTGTCACTGAACCCACAAACTCTTTTAAGGATTGTCACTGAACCCACCAACTCTTTTAAGGATTGTCACTGAACCCAGCAACTCTTTTAAGGATTGTTACTGAACCCACAAACTCTTTTAATGATTGTCACGAAACCCACCAACTCTTTTAAGGATTGCGACTGAACCCACAAACTATTTTAAGGATTGTAACTGAACCCACAAACTCTTTTAAGGATTGTCATTGAACCCACCAACTCTTTTAAGGATTGTTATTGAACCCAGGAACTCTTTCAAGGATTGTCACTGAACCCACAAATTATTTTAATGATTGTCACTGAACCCACAAACTCTTTTAAGGATTGTTATTGAACCCAGGAACTCTTTTAAGGATTGTCACTGAACCCACAAATTATTTTAATGATTGTCACTGAACCCACAAACTCTTTTAAGGATTGTCACTGAACTCACCAACTCTTTTAAGGATTGTCACTGAACCCAGCAACTCTTTTAAGGATTGTTACTGAACCCACAAACTCTTTTAATGATTGTCACGAAACCCACCAACTCTTTTAAGGATTGCGACTGAACCCACAAACTATTTTAAGGATTGTAACTGAACCCACAAACTCTTTTAAGGATTGTCACTGAACCCAATAACTCTTTTAAGGATTGTCATTGAACCCACAAACTCTTTTAAGGATTGTCATTGAACCCAGGAACTCTTTTAAGGATTGTCACTGAACCTACAAACTCTTTTAAGGATTGTCACTGAACCCACCAACTCTTTTAAGGATTGTCACTGAACCCACAAACTCTTTTAATGATTGTCACGAAACCCACCAACTATTTTAAGGATAGTCATTGAATGCACCAACTCTTTTAAGGATTGCGGCTGAACCCACAAACTCTTTTAAAGATTGTAACTGAACCCGCAAACTCTTTTAAGGATTGCCATTGAACCCACAAACTATTTTAAGGATTGTTACTGAACCCACAAACTGTTTTAAGGATTGTGACTGAACCCACAAACTGTTTTAAGGATTGTGACTGAACCCACAAACTCTTTTAAGGGTGTCACTGAACCCACAAACTCTTCTAAGGATTGTGACTGAACCCACCAACTCTTTTAATGATTGTTTCTGAACCCACAAACTCTTTTAAGGATTGTCATTGAACCCACAAACTATTTTAAGGATTGCAACTGAACCCACAAACTGTTTTAAGGATTGTGACTGAACCCACAAACTGTTTTAAGGATTGTGACTGAACCCACAAACTGTTTTAAGGATTGTGACTGAACCCACAAACTGTTTTAAGGATTGTCACTGAACCCACCAACTCTTTTAATGATTGTTACTGAACCCACAAACTCTTTTAAGGATTGTCACTGAACCCACCTACGCTTTTAAGGATTGTCACTGAATGCACAAACTCTTATAAGGATTGTCACTGGATCCACAAACTCTTTTAATGATTGTTACTGAACCCACAAACTCTTTTAAAGATTGTCACTGAACCCACAAACTCTTTTAATGATTGTCACGAAACCCACCAACTATTTTAAGGATAGTCATTGAACGCACAAACTCTTTTAAAGATTGTAACTGAACCCGCAAACTCTTTTAAGGATTGCCATTGAACCCACAAACTATTTTAAGGATTGTTACTGAACCCACAAACTGTTTTAAGGATTGTGACTGAACCCACAAACTGTTTTAAGGATTGTGACTGAACCCACCAACTCTTTTAATGATTGTTTCTGAACCCACAAACTCTTTTAAGGATTGTCATTGAACCCACAAACTATTTTAAGGATTGCAACTGAACCCACAAACTGTTTTAAGGATTGTGACTGAACCCACAAACTGTTTTAAGGATTGTGACTGAACCCTTAAACTGTTTTAAGGATTGTCACTGAACCCACCAACTCTTTTAATGATTGTTACTGAACCCACAAACTCTTTTAAGGATTGTCACTGAACCCACCTACGCTTTTAAGGATTGTCACTGAATGCACAAACTCTTTTAATGATTGTTACTGAACCCACCTACTCTTTTGAAGATTGTCTTTGAACCCACAAACTCTTATAAGGATTGTCACTGAACCCACAAACTCTTCTAAGCATTGGTGACTGAACCAACAAACTTTTTAAAAGGATTGTCATTGAAGTCACGAGCAGTTTTTAAAGCTTTTAAAAGTTCCAACAATGCAAGGATGATGTTTCTCAAGTTTCATATTCTCTCCAAATCACGAGTTCCAGGCACGTAAACGCTTCACTTCTTTCTGTTTCATTATGACTAGCCAATGAATACTGGCACTTCAGTGAACGAATACCTCTTTTCTGTTGCTATTGACTATATCGAGTCACATTGACTTGTTTTACTGTTCAGGCGACATGTTCAAACAAAGCGATGTGCTACTGTGGACAGGTTATTTGTGAATGTTATGCCATTATTTATTTGTCTTACTGGAACATGTTTCTACCACCTTTCCAAAATATGGGATGTTGAAGTTTTTGGGGATTTGCCAATGGATTACTCCACATACTGCATGTTGTTATGCCTTTTAAGCTTTTTTTTATTTTTTATTTTTTTGTATACAAGATTGAGGCTCCTGGAAGAGCTAACATTAATCACACAAAAAATCAAACAGACACATAAAACACATGAAAAGGGGAGCGGTAGACAAGATGGGGAGAGATGGGGAAGCACACATACACAACATTTGAGATCAGAGACATCAGGAGATCTGTGGGAGGGAGAGGGCTTGGAGGAAGAGGCGTGGGAAGGGGGGGGGGGGGGAGAAGTATAAAATACAAGGACACTGCAAGGACTTCCAGGAAAAGAAGTTGGTATTTCAAAAAAGTGGAGCTGGGGTGAATTAGTGGGGGGCAGATAAGATCAAGGTTTTGGATGGAGGAAGATAAGAGATGGTGGTGAATAGCTGTTTTAAAGACCTGGAGGGAGGAGTGGGATTGAAGAGAGTGAGGGAGTTTGTTCCAGAGGCGGGAGAAATGCGGAATGAAAAAGTGAAGGTGAGCAGCGAGTCTTGATTTTGGCAGTTTAACCATAAGAGGGTTGCTGACAGATATTGTGCGACCTGTAGGAATATTTGGGGGATACAGCCCAGACAGAGCTGGGGGAGCAAAGCCAGAGAGGAGTCGGTAGAAGATTCTGAAATGATTCTGAAATGATTCTGAAAGCTTTTGTTTCAACAGCGTGAAGCCGAGCTAGGTGTGAGGCAGGAGCACCGGCCCAGAGGGGAGAACAGTATTCCATTGAGCTGCGGCTGAATGCCTTGTATGTGGTGAGGAGCTCAGGTGTGCCAAGGAAGGACTTCACACGATGGAGGATGCCCAGTAGACGACTGGCTTTGGAGGCCAGATTGGAAATGTTGTTTTCCCAGAAAAGATCATGGCAGATAGTGAGACCCAAAAGCTTGAGTGACAGAACTTCTTTGAGAGAATTGTTCAGAAAGTAGATGGGAGGGTTGTCCAGTCGGTCTTTATGGAGAGACATAGTAAGAGTGTGAGATTTGTCAGGATTGAAAGACATGTTCCACTTATTTGACCAGTCTGTGACTTTGCCCAGGTCTGCAGAGAGTGAGGAGGCTGCAGACTGCCAATCTGAGGGATGAGGAATGGAGCGGCAGAGAGTGGAGTCATCAGCAAAGAGATAGAGAGGATTTTCAAGAGAGTCAGAGAGATCATTGATGAAGATCAGAAAAAGCACAGGGTGCAGAACACTGTCCTGGGGAACTCCAGCCTGCACAGGAAGGGGAGATGAGAGAACCCCATTCAGGGCCACACGTTGACTATGACGATAGAGGAAGTCTGCAAGACATGCGTGGAGATTTCCATGGATACCATAGGAGGAGAGTTTGGTGAGTAGAGCGGGGTGCCAGACCGTATCAAAGGCACGTGATATGTCAAGGGAGACAGCTCTAATTTCCTGTTTGGCATTGAGGACCTCCATCTATTGTTGAGACAGCAGAAGCAGCATGTCCAGAGTGGAGTGACCTGGTCTGATTCCAAGTTGATATAATCAGAGATCAAGCCATTGGATAAGAGGAAAGATTTGATATCCGAAGCAATGATGGATTCCATGACTTTGCTGATAATTGGGAGAAGGCTGATTGGTCTGTCGTTGCAAGGATCTGTTTTTGCACATTTTTTGTGTAAAGCGGTGATGTTGGCTGATTTCCAAGCTGATGGCAGTTGACCTTGAGCAAAAGAGAGGGTGAAGAGAACAGAGAGAAGGAGTGAAAGAGCGGCAGAGCAGGATTTTAGGACCCGTGGGCTGATGCCGTCTGGTCCAGTTGCCGAATCAGAGTCGAGGATTGACAGAAACTTCTCCACCTTGTCAGGAGAAAAGGACACAGAGTCCAGGAGCAGCTGGGTACGACTGGGTACGGTGGGGACAGAGAGGGATGGGTTTAGGACACAATATTTTGAGGTAAACACAGAGTTGAGGCATTCAGCTTTTTCATGTGCGGAGTCAGCTGTGTAGCCGTTTCAGGTCAGGGAGGGGATGGAGGGGGAACAAACACCAGAAACATATTTGACCAGACGCCACCAAGATTTGGAATAGAGAGACAGGTTTGATAGTTTGGTCTTGAGAGTGGAGAGATATTGTTTCCTGGCTCTCCTGAGGGTGGACACACACTTGTTTCGGGCTTTGTGTAAGGAAATGACATTTCTTCCATTGGATTTGCTTTCCAGGAGGCGAAGGCAAGTTGTTTCTGGGCAACTGCCTCACCACAAGATTCCGTGTACCATGGACGGAAGGAAGGGTATGACAACTGGAGACGAGATGGGATAAATCTGTGCATGAGAGAGAGCAATTTACTTTGGAAGAAATCCCAGGATGAGTTGTTGTCAGAGGCAATAGAGATGGGAGACCAGTCCAAATGATTGATGGCTGCTTGAAGACCGTGCCAGTTGGCCTGAGTGAAATGCCAGACTTATCACCGCTGAGCAGGCTCTCTGAGAATGGTCAGAGAGATGTCCACTTTAACAAGAACATGATCAGATGAGCCGATTGGAGTGGAAGAAGAACAGCAGATATTTGCATTGAAGTTAGTCATAACCAAGTCTAGAAAAGAAGATGCTCCGTTGAGTGAGATCCGGGTCGGGAAATTGACAAATTGTATCAGTCCCAATGAGTCGCAGAGGTCCTTTGCTTGAGGAGCCATGGCTGGTGAGAGAGGTACCCACAAACAGCCAACTGGCATGGCGACAATTGAAATCACCACATATGAGGAAGAGAGCGTTGGGATGGGTCGATAGAAGTTGGTCCATATTATCAGACAGCGAGATGTAGATGGAGTCATCACTGTTTGGTGGATGGTACAACACACGTATGAACAAAAGGTGGGAGCGAAGGGGAAGCCGTCGCCAGAGGTACTCCTGGGCGTGAGGTGGAGAGAGGGCAGTGCAGGGAGAGTGAGGAAGAGTTTTTGATAAAGATAGCAACCCCACCTCCAGGCGAGGCTCAGGTCTATCATACCAGAGAAGGGAGTAACCGGGGAGAGATATTAAGGAATCAGAGACATCATGAAGGAGGAAAGTTTCTGTTCAGCAGATCAAGTCTGGTTTGTCAGAATCAACCTGTATGGAGAGATCAGTCAAGTTTGAGTGAAGGCCCCGGATGTTTGAGGTCAATACCGTTAATGAAGAATAAGGGGGAGCTTCGGAAACAGAACAGGGGAGGAGGAGGGGTAGGGTAAGATGTGGAAGAGGAGGAATAGGTAGGGAGAGCTGTTGAAAGTGTGTCAGAGATTTTAGAATAGCTCGGAGAAAGGGAAGGATGGGGTGGACAAAAGGTTTGATGGTGATTGGGTGAGGACGGTGAGGTGTTGTTTGAGGGAGGGAGGGAGCAGAGCAAGGAAGAAGGTTGGGGGAGATGGAGGTTTTAGTTGGAAGGGAGAAGAAGCAGGGAGGATGCTTGAGGAGGAGGGGTGAGAGGGGGGACTTGGAGAAAAAAGGAGGGTGGGGAGAGTTGAAGGGGAGGGATGAGGGGAGTTTGGGAGGGGAGGGGTGAGAGGGGAGTTTTTGGAGGTGAGGGGTGAGGGGGGAGTTTGGGAGGGGAGGGTGAGGGGGGAGTGTAGGAGGGGAGGGGTGATGGGTGAGTTTCGGAGGGGAGGGTTGAGGGGTGAGTTTTGGAGGGAAGGGGCGGGTGGTAGATTTGAAAGGGATGAGTGATCAGGGAGATTAGGATGGAGGGGCAAGGGGGGAGTTTGGGTGGGGAGGGGCTAGGGGGGAGTTTATGAGGGGAGGGTGAGGGGGGAGTTTAGGAGAGAGGGGGCAAGGGGGGGATTTGAAAGGGATGGGAGATGGGGGAGATTTGGAGGGGAGGAGTGAGGGGGAGTTTAGGAGGGGCAGGGTGAGGGGGGAGTCCAGGAGGGAAGGGGCAAGAGGGGAGATTTGAGAGGGATGGGTGATGGGGAAGATTAGGAGGGGAGGGGTGAGTTTGGATTTTAGAAAGTGTTGTACGCTTAATGGAAACGAACATTTATTGCAAAATGAGTTTCTTGTGACCTTCGAGTCAGAGATACGTTTGAGAACACTGGAGGAGGGGTGGAATGCAGGTGAGTTTAGGGAATGTAGGAAGGAGGAACTGTAAGAGATGGAATGTTTTTTTGAAATTAAGCGATTTGGTGAGCAAGTCGAAAGCAACTTTTTAAAGAAGAAGAAGAAAAAGGTGTTATAATATACGACAGAATACATCACTTCAGGGGAAAGTTTAAACATTTTTAAATTGAACAGTGAAAACTATCTGGAGAAATGGGGGTGAAACACGTGGTCGAAGAACGAACAAACGAATAAGAACTATGAATAAATTAATAAGAAAAACAAATAAGGACAAAGAAGGAAATGTTTTTTTTTTTTGAGTTTTTGAGGTTTTAAACAAGGAAGAATGGGGTGAAAAGACTGGGAAAAACTGAGAGAACGAAAGTAAATGGACCACAATCGACCGCTGAGAGAAAAACAAAGCCTCAAGGTAGGAAACAAAGTACGAGCCTGAAAAAAACGCGGCACAAAATAACCGACGATTTTATACAGGTATGAACAATTTACACCGATAATCTTCCTAGGGACACACTGTAGGTTCACACCCGTAAGATAAATACAGTTTTGACAAAAATACAAATGGGAACAATTATTTAACTTCGATAGCGTGGAGAGCGTGGACAGCTTCGAAAAAAACGAAATCTCACCGGCAAGACCGGAAGTGTGGAGCAAGAAGAAGAGTTTGGAGTTTTCCTTTGTTTGCCTTTGCAAGTGTTGAAGTTGTGTTCGCTGCCATTGGATTTTCTAATCATAACTGTTATTGGTATAACCTCTAGGCAGGTCGCTTAGAGGTTTGCGCAATTACCTTTGAGCAAGTCTATTATAGGTTCATTATCTTGGTGTTTTGCTGCTATAAATTTTCACCATGATAGTGATGCATCAGTGTTAGTGCTGTCTAATGGACATTAATCTGGTGGACCATTCTGCTTAATGTTGGTTATTGGTGGACGTTGGTAACAGTGAAGCTTGGGAAATATGACCGTTCAAATTACATCGCTGGAACTGCCATTCGCCAGATATAAGTGCCACAAAGTACAATGTATACTCTTCCATTAAGAGCACATACAAACTCTTTGAAGTCAAAAACTTTTAAAGTTGTTTTAGTCGAAAACGATCATCATATGTGACGCCTATGCTAGACTTGTAGAGCTCAGTATTGTACTTAGGTATGTGTTACGGATCCGTCACTTCCACCTTTGTTGTTATCATATACTTGTAGGATTTTTAGTTTCAGGTAATATTGTTGTTAAGATTTTTGTGTGATATGGAGATGACTTTAGTAAAAGGTAAAAATAAATGTTTGTGAAGGAGGAAGGAAGATGCGGCAAAGAGACTGGAAGAGGAGAGAGAAATGTCGGCAGGAGAGAGGAGGAGACGGCCATGAGAGAGATACAGCCGTGAGTTGCATTGAGGCTGCAAGCGGACTTTTTTTTTTATATTGGTCGCGAATGAGTTGAGGCTTCCCAGGAAAGGGATTGCCCACAACATTGTCACATAATGCGATTGCAATTAAACCTGCGTCAGGTTTTATCACCCAGTGTGAGTTATTGTTGGAGGGGGAGCAAGCGCCTCCATTACAGGCCGATACGCCATTTTGTCCCCGAAGAGGCTGTCCACTTGGTGCATCTTGTTTTGTCGTTGGGATTCCCATATCGACATCATTGTGTTGATTGCCGTTGGTTTCCATATCGGCTTAATTCCCATGTCGACCTCTCACCTCATAACTCCTCGGCCGCCGCCGTACCGATACCTGCCTGTTCTCGTCGTTCTGCACGGATTCAACCAGCATGGAGATTAGTGCACGGACTTTGGGGAATGTTACGTTCCACTCACGTTTGTTGTATCGTGAGGTTATTGCTTTGAGAGCATTGGGGAATGATGGTACCATCATATGTATTGTTCATTTGATGCAAGTGACATTTTCATTGTACTTTCTTTAATAGTGTAATTATTGTGTATGTGAGAGTTCTTAATACAATTACTTGTTTTATTCTACAATTGCATTGGTGTGGTTTTACCATGGTTTATTAGAACACTCAAAATAACAAATCTTTCTGCTATGTTCCCGCTCCAGACTCTGAGGTGCACCGTAACCGGGGTTTGGGGAGGAACACGTAACAGTAGGGCTAAGCTAAGGAAAGCTATCGTGAAGGCTTGGTTTGTTCGTTTCAATTGCTGCTCCATTTTAACTTAGATTTAGGATTTTATCATTGATTAAATAATAATGAGTTCCCTTTCGAGGGACTTTGACGCAGGAGGATGCCATTAGGCCTATCAAAGCCTGCACTGTTATCAACAACATATGGTTGTTTGTCAATGCTCTATCCTTTCTAAATGTTGAGCATCAAGCGAGGAAGCAGCACATACCATTTTTAAGTCGTTAATGGTATTACTCAGTCAAAGTTTGATTTCCAGACTCAGAGCGGACGCTCTAACCATTATGCCACCGGGATGGTTAAAGATTATATAGGCATCCATTTTTGTAATAAAGGATGGTACTGTGTCCAATTTTGATATCGTATATTCTGTTGTTTTCCGCTTACTAAGTTTTAGACCAAACTTTGGTCAAAAACTATGAGTATGAAAAACTTTTTGGAAAACCAACATGGCAATCCAACGTCTAAAATTATGAGTAAGGCAAACTTATGTCTAAAACTATGAGTAAGGCAAATTTATGTCTAAAACTATGAGTAAGACAAACTTATGTCTAAAACTATGAGTAAGGCAAACTTTGGTCGAATACTATGAGTATGGCAAACTTAGATTTAAAACTGAGTATGGCAAACTTATATTTAAAACTATGAGTATGGCAACCTTAGATTTAAAACTATGAGTATGGCAAACTTATGTCTAAAACTATGAGTATGGCAAATTTATGTCTAAAACTATGCGTAAGGCAAACTTTGGTCTAAAACTATGAGTATGGCAACCTTAGATTTAAAACTATGAGTATGGCAAACTTATATT
Organism: Myxine glutinosa; assembly: GCF_964187855.1. NCBI lineage: Eukaryota > Metazoa > Chordata > Myxini > Myxiniformes > Myxinidae > Myxine > Myxine glutinosa. Next base: position 313,388,564 of record NC_136261.1, on the reverse strand, counting down.
TAAAACTATGAGTATGGCAACCTTAGATTTAAAACTATGAGTATGGCAAATTTATGTCTAAAACTATGAGTAAGGCAAACTTAGATTTAATACTATGAGTATGGCAACCTTAGATTTAAAACTATGAATATGGCAAACTTATATTTAAAAGTATGAGTATGGCAACCTTGGATTTAAAACCATGAGTATGGCAATCTTAGATTTAAAATTGAGTATGGCAACCTTAGATTTAAAACTATGAGTATGTCAACCTTAGATTTAAAACTATGAGTATGACAAACTTAGGTTTGAAACTATGAGTATGGCAACCTTTGGTCTAAAACTATGAGTATGGCAACCTTTGGTCTAAAACTATGAGTATGGCAAACTTTGTTCTAAAACGATGAGTATGGCAAACCTATGTCTAAAACTATGAGTATGGCAAACTTCGATTTAAAACTATAAGTATGACAAACTTAGCTTTAAAACTATGAGTATGGCAACCTTAGATTTAAAACTAAGAGTATGGCAAACTTCGATTTAAAACTATAAGTATGACAAACTTAGCTTTAAAACTATGAGTATGGCAACCTTAGATTTAAAACTATGAGTATGGCAACCTTAGATTTAAATCTATGAGTATGGTAAAGTTAGATTTAAAACTACTAGGGCGTGCCCGCACGTACGTGCTTGCCCGTACGTGCTTGCCCGTACGTGCGTGCAAAAAAACATGCGTGCAAACAACAACAACAAAAAAAAACTTTGAAACCACGTGGCAGTAACGACCACAGAACCCCCCCCCTCTATTTACATGAAATGGTTTGGTCCATTCGCAAAGCCAAAGCGAACGACCACAGAACCCCCCCCCCCCCTCTATTTACATGAAATGGTTTGGTCCATTCGCAAAGCCAAAGCGAACGGCTTGCGAGTACGGTGACCATACCTTGGGAACCACTTATCCGATTAATTTCAAACCTTGAAAAGGCACATCCTCGGGTCCCCAGCAATATACCTGGCAAGTTTCAAGTATATCGGACCGGTAGTTGTCGAGAAACAGCGGTCACAGACAAACACACACACACACACACAGACACACAGAGATTACTGGAATTATAGATAGACTAGGGCATGCCCGTACTATATATATATCTAAAATTATATCCCCCCCCCTCTATTTACATGAAATGGTTTGGTCCAAAGCGAACGGCTTGCGAGTACGGTGACAATCCCCCCCCTCTATTTACATGAAATGGTTTGGTCCAAAGCGAACGGCTTGCGAGTACGGTGACAATCCCCCCCCCCCCCTCTATTTACATGAAATGGTTTGGTCCAAAGCGAACGGCTTGCGGAGTTTGGTAAAGAAATCGCCATAGCGTGCACAAACGCGCAGGAAAGCGAATGAATCGCAAATTAGTTTTAATTAGTTGTAAAACATAGTTTAACGCCAACATAGTTTGCCAACGTGAAATAAATGAATACGCTCTCAAATGTGCCGTCCGAGGCAGAGTCTGTTCGCCACGTTCGGCACACGTGATAACTCGCTGCTCTCTGATTGGTTGAATCGTTTTTTGGACATAGCTCGGTAACTACTTGTCCGATTAATATGAAACCTTGAAAAGGCACATCCTCGGGTCCCCAGCAATATACCTGGCAAGTTTCAAGTATATCGGACCCGTGGTTGTCGAGAAACAGCGGTCACAGACAAACACACAGACATACACACATACACACACACAGAGATTACTGGAATTATAGATAGATGAGTATGGCAAATTTAGATTTAAAACTATGAGTATGGTAAAGTTAGATTTAAAACTATGAGTATGGCAAACTTGGATTCAAAACTGAGTGCGGCAAAGTTATGTCTAAAACCTATGGCAAACTTTGGTCCATAATTTTGAGTATGGAAAACATGTCTAAAACTATGAGTATGGAAAACTTTGGTCTAACACGATGAGTATGGCAAACTCAGATTTAAAAGTATGAGTACGGTACTAGATGTCCCTGTCTCTTTTCAGAGGCTGAGCTGAGTTAAAAGATTTACTGTTGTTCAGAAGTTTGGAAAGTGCTGATGTCCATTTACTTCCCTTTTGAGAGGCCGAGTTCAAAGGGGGTACTCTCCATGAAAGAGGGATCACTATTGTGATTGAGCAATTTTGTTTTGTTGTTTCGACCATGAGGTTGACTCTACAGGGAGCTTGGGTGAAAGCTGCTTGACAAGTGTCACCAATGAGACTCAGGAGAGTCGTGCCAAGAAGTAAATTTCAAGAATGCTTGTTTGTTACCTTTCTCCTTGCAGGCTTGTCTTACAGTTCACAGTTTACTTGAGATTGTAATTGGAGTGCAGGGGTAGTGGAGGTGCGTGAAGTGGGCGGCACGTACAAACCAAAACCCCCAATATCACTCCAAAAATCCCAAACAATCTTTCATTGTGGATTTGTGGGTATAATATTTTGTGTAATTCGAAATAAAAAATGTAATTGTTGAATTTTGAATCCATATATTGTCCTTTGTCACATTTGCTCAGTCATTTTGATATCCTCTTGCCTGCCAAATACTCCAGCTAATCCTCGGAGAATTTCAGTGGCCAAGCGAAGGCTGCGGTTGTTGAAAGACTAACCATGGGGACAAACAGTTGACAGAATAATCCGTACAGACGCACTTGACACCAGAGAGACAGAAAAGCTGTTCAAAACGGTGCGACATTCATAGAGCAGCATAAAACACAGAACAAAGCAGCAAAGTGAGTTTTTCTGAAATAGATTCCATGCCGTTTTAAAAATAGTGCACAGTTTTTCCCTGCCATCCAAAACAGCCAGAAATACAATCACGCCCTTTAACTATGAAATATTCAAGTCTTACTGCCCTACCTTTCAATAGCAACGTGAAGACAATATTGACTTAGCCAACTCTGAGATGTTAATACTGACCGGGCATGTGGGGGACTGTGTGCGGTGCACACGCCTCGGGTTTGCCGAGCATGAGATCGGGTGTCAGGAGGGAACGTGCATGAACTTTCCCATTCCTCAAGTGTTCATATCCCTGGCCTTCTCACTATCTGTCTCTCCAAGAAGGGAATGTAATCGCTGTAGGTAGGTGCAGCATTTGCAGTGTGTTAAATGTCCATCCATGCTAAGATCGTGCTTTCTCATGGTGAAGCAATGGAGGAGATGGAGGAGAGGAATTTTCTGATGGAGGAGAGGGAGGAGGAGAAGAAACACTGAAACTAGTAAGCAAGATGGATCATGGGTCAGATTTGGGGGTGACAAAAGATGGTGGTGCACTGCTTGCCTGTAGCTTTGGAGAGAAGAGTGAGAAAACAACCTCTGAAAGGTGATTCCGCAGATGGCAGAAGCGAGGAATAAAAGAGCTGAGATTGTGCAATTGACCTGGATTTTGGAAGCTTAACAAGGAGGGGGTTCGTGGAAGAACACGTCCATCCTGGAGTATGTATGGAGGGTCGGAGAACCGATAGAGCAGAGGGAACAATATTGGAAAATAGACGGTAAAAATCAGAGATACCTCTGACTGGCTTGGGATGTGTTAGCAACCGACACTGTGCTTCAGCCTCATCACGGAAGATTCCAATAATTTTGAGAGCTTTAAATTCCACAGAATCCAGGAGAGACAGACATGACGCCGGGGTGCCAGCTCATGGTGGAGAGCAGTACTCCATGGAGTTACGGACAAATGTTATTCTCATGAATATAAATGGACAATCACCGTTAGCCCTTATCCGACGTGTGATATACGTGCAAGCTTCTCCAAGAGCCTCAATCACTGAAGAGGTGGAAAACTTTTTGACTCCCAATGTATGTACATCAATTGTTAATACATATGTCTGTTTCAATACAACAAAATGAATAACAAGATATCGGGTTACTCCATATTAAACAATCTTTTCATGTTTGAAGAACATTTAACAAGTGAAAATGTAGGCCAGTGCTCTTTAAAGAAGGATTTTGGCCATTGCTTATCAGCAATATATAAAAACGAACTTGCTCAGAATTTATGAATGTACATACAGTCACGTGAAAAAGTAAGTACACCCCATGTAAAGTTTTGACTTTTTCAACATATTTCAACATACAGCTATTTGATCTTCATTTCAACAATATTGAAAGATAAAGGTGATATAATATAACAAATATCATGAAACATTTACATTTTGTAGTCCATTGTATAATTTAAATAAACATAAATGCAAATTTTGCATGTGGAAAAAGTAAATACACCCCTACATTTATCACTACTTCAAATACCTAACATTAGAATCAGGTGCACCAGCTCAGGTGCAAATGATTAGAACATCGTTAGAGAGGACCTTGGAGGAACCTGTGTTATTTAAACCTCAGACATTTAGTTTGGTTTGCTCTTTGTTGTTGAGGTGTGCAGCGTCACCATGCCGAGATCAAAAGAGTTCTCTGAGGCCTTCAGAAAGAAGGTTATATATGCGTACGAGTCTAGGAAGGGATTTAAAAAGATCTCCAAACAATTTGAAATCAATCATTCGACTGTCCGGAAGATCATCTACAAGTGGAGAAGATTCCAAGCAACTGCCAACTTGTTCAGGCCACGCCGCCCCAGCAAGTTCAGCCCGAGAGCAGACCGCAAGATGCTGAAATAAGTCTCTAAGAACCCCAGAATCTCATCACGGGACCGACAGGTAGCTCTTGCCACTGTTGATGTCAAAGTGCACGTGACTACCATTAGAAAGAGGCTGCACAAATTTGATCGACATGGGAGGTGTGCCAGGAGGAAACCTTTGCTGTCCAGAAAGAACATCAGGGCAAGACTAAAGTTTGCCAATGAACACCGGGGCAAAGACCAGCACTTTTGGAACAATGTGCTCTGGACAGAAGAGTCAAAGGTAGAGCTATTTGGTCACAGTACCAGAAGACATGTTTGGCGAAAACCAACGACAGCATTTGACCACAAGAACCTGATACCAACTGTAAAGCACAGTGGTGGAAATATTATGGTTTGGGGCAGCTTTGCTGCATCAGGGCCTGGGCAGCTCACTATCATAGAATCCACGATGAATTCTTCATTGTACCAGAGGGTGCTTGAGGATAATGTGAGGCCATCTGTCGGAAAGTTGAAGCTCAACCGAAGGTGGACCTTGCAACATGACAATCACCATAAACATACCAGTAAATCCACCAAGGAATGGCTGAAAAAAAAAGAAATGGAGGGTTCTGGAATGGCCAAGTCAAAGCCCGGATCTAAATCCCATCGAGATGTTGTGGGGGGATTTGAAACGAGCTGTGCATGCAAGAAACCCCTCAAACATCGCACACCTGAAAGAATTCTGCATGGAGGAGTGGGCAAACATTTCTCCCAGTCGATGTCAGAGACTGCTCGACAGTTATAAGAAACACCTACTTGATGTCGTTTCTGCCAACGGGGGCAATACCACCTATTGGAGCCAAGGGTGTACTTACTTTTTCCACATGCGAAATTTGCATTTATGTTTATTTAAATTATACAATGGACTAGAAAATGTAAATGTTTCATGATATTTGTTATATTATATCACCTTTATCTATCAATATTTTTGAAATGAAGATCAAATAGCTGTATGTTGAAATATGTTGAAAAAGTCAAAACTTTACATGGGGTGTATTTACTTTTTCACGTGACTGTACCTCTGCCAGGCAGAACAGTTTATGTTTTGTATCCAAAAGAAAGAACTTTATTTGTACGGTATATATATATTGTTACGGTTTTTAGAACCTTCACTAGTAAATTTTAGTAAATGTTTCCCTTATAATTGATCCCCTGTAAAAATCCCCATCATTTGGCTGATTAAAGATCGCACCCTAGTTAGTCCATGTACAACACGTAGAGAACCATAGGACCTCTCTGTAGTTATTTCATTGTTATGTGTTTCAGTTAAGGATCTGTTCCCAATAGTTGAATCTGCGTTGCATTAATCAAATAAGATAGGCCCCTTTCAATTTCCCCAATCATCTCACCCGCTCTTCAAAGTAGCAGTAGGGCGGCGTTCGCTGCTCCTTGCCTTGATTCGGTTGTTGGCCCCAACGCGCCATTAAACACGCGGTCTCAAACTGAGGAGAAAGGGGCGGAACCACAAGAACAAGGTGTGGCACTTCGACTCGTCATCAGAGGTGGAGCCAGCGGGCCCTTGCCGGCCAACCATCTCCGAGGTGAGCCGACCTGTAGGCATGTCATCGGAGCCGGCGGCTTGATTTCTACACGGACAATAAAAGCGGCTGCGAGGGACTGCTTGGGCAGATGAGGTGAGAAGGAGTTCGGGTCGATGAGCTGGAGCGGAGCTGGGGTGTGCCACGGACTGCTTTTGGTACTAGCTGCGCCACGAACTGCTGATGGTAACGGACTGCGCAGGGGACCGTTGATCATACGAACCTTGTTCAAGAAGCGAGGGAGGCGTTGATTGGTGCACGTATGTAGGCGATCCTAATGCGCACGTGTGAATTTTTTCCAAACATTGGTACATGCAGTTCACAATGCGAACTGCATGTACCAATGCAGAGGGCGTTGGCACGAGCCACATATTACGTACGCCGTATCCCAGTTTACCCGATATATATAACGTCCCCTCGCGGTCCACGATATGCGCTCGCTGCCTTCCAGGGTTTCCCGCCACGATGCGAGTCCACTCCTGGAGCCGGACCTCGATGCCTACCATCTGCCTGGACCCTTCTTCTCCTTCCAGCCATTCCTTCTTGCCATTCCCTGTCGTGTAAGTCTGTTTGTTTGTCCGGGGTTATAATATAAGACTGTCTTAAGGCTGCCCTGTGTCCTGCTTCTTCTTCTTCACTGTACATTCCCTTTCATTTCTTCCTTGGTTTTGGTGTAAATAATTAATAAATACCTGGTGTTCCTTTACTTTGGTTTCTTCTTCCCCCCGATCGCTTTTGTCCTGTCTCCAATTGAGTACCTGTGGCGCGATTTTGGCCAACCGCTATAATCGGGTTAGTCTATTTGCTAACGGCTCGGATCTTGGATTGCTAAACCGCTCGGCAATCTACCATCACATCCGCGGTTCGAGCAGGGACTCATTTCCCTGCATTGCGGAGAGATTGGTGAAGGTATTTGAGAAATCCTTGACCAATCACCCTGGCCAATCTTATCCCGCAAAGGAGCGAGATAGTTCCAGGACTCGGACGGCCAGCTTAAAAGAGGAAGGGATTAAACCCCCCTCGGTAAGGGGAGCGCCGAAACCGAGATCCCTAACAATTGGTGTCGAGGAGTTGGGATTTGGACCCGAACTAAATTTTTGAAACATCTTAAAAATTTGGTCAAAAATTTACGAGCGGCCGAAATTTATTATTTAATATCCTAATTATAATCGTGCCATGGATGATCAAGGCGATCAGGTGCCGGTAGGGGAGGATGAGGAGTTAGAGTCAACCCAGGACCCCAGGGAGGAGATGGGGGAGATAGAGGAGGAGGCCGAAGAAGGCGCGGCAGCGGGGGTTGCAGGAGCACAAGATGGCGGCGCCTCGCACGAGGTTAGAGGGGCACAAAATGGCACCTCGCACATGGTTGCGGCAGCCGAGCCCGCAGCACTGGTGGATATGAACCTCTTCATGATACAAATGGAGGCCCTTATGGTCAAGATGAGTGAGCGATTGAGAAATGACTTGGGAGGCCAAATTGGAGCAATTTTGGACGAAGCAAGGGGTACCAGTGACCAAATTGGGAAGTTAGACAGCAAATTGGAGCAAATAAGTAAATTTGGGGACAGAATGGGTGACCGCATACAAAAATATGGGGAGAACATAGACCGCATGGCGGGCGGGAGAGGGACATCGGTACGCGACGAGGTAACGCTACTTGAGAAGCGCGGAGAAAGCGAGGTGGAGCAAAGCGCGGGTAACTGGACCGGGGTAGAGATCGCGACCCAGGGTATGGGGAAGACGGCGACCGCTGAGGTAGAAAGGAAAATTTTGTTAGTGCCAGCGGCCGTCGAGAGAAAAGAAATTAAAGAATTAATTCAAATTGGCAAAGAAACCGAACCAATAATGGAAATAGTCGAAATTGAAAAGACGACGGAGGTAGCCCAGGAATTGAAGGGAGACGTGGATAATGCACAAAGTCTGGATTCGCATTGTGATGCTGTGCTTATTAACCCCAATGAAAGTTTGCAGGTGGTGGAGGAACGAGGAAGAAGAAGCGCCCAGGTGTCGGCCTGTATATTGTGCGGGGAGATTTTGCAGGAGAATGTTTGGCGCGAGCGGGTCTCTCACGCGCTTGGGGTCGCGACGGCACCCGGGCATTGGTGGAGGGTCCCTTGTGAGTGGTGTGAGTGGAAATGGCTTGCTTGTGAGGAAAAAGTGTGCATCAGAGAGTGAGTGTGTGACAGAGTATGGAAGTGATACCGGGTGCGAGAGCGAATGCACGTCGGATGGTATGTGCGAAACCGAGTCTACGGAGTGTGACACGGAGAGTGAGCTGGTTGTGGCACGTGTGCGGGAGGGCACATCGGAGAGTGTGCGCAAGAGTTGGCGCGAGAGTGTGTGGTGAGCGTTATGAGTAGACCTGAGTATGGAGCGAAAGAGAATGCACGAGCGAGTACAGTGGTAGAATGCGTGGGATGTACGAGAGGGGCAGAGACATCTGGATGTGTGAGTGTAAAAGGCGTCGCGTATGCGTGTGAGCATGCGAGTAAAGCATCCACATTCACCGGGTTAGCGTCTCGCCCGACGTATAGCCGACGCGAGCCCTTGGTCCTTTGCCGGGCTTTGTGTATTGCGGGAGCTGGCGGGGAACGGTGTCGCGTCGCTCCTGTTCGGAGCGTCGTGCACGATTCGGGCCGGGCCCTGCCCCGCACGGTCGAGTCCACACTTTGCCGGGCAAGGCGACCGGCCCGGTTCGAGGGGAGGTAGGAGGGGTCGGCACGGCGCCCCCTTGTGGTGGCGGTGTTCCATCCGGGCAAGGCTAGGCCATCGCGCTTGGGAGCGCAAGGCCCCGCGCTGGGATGGTGCTTTAAACCTTGGCCCAACCAAACCTCCTCCTTTGAATCGGATGCCGGACGGACCCAACCGCAGGAGACCAAAACCACCCGTATTCATTGCTCGGCTTTGCGAAGCTGAGCTTTGAAAATGTAATGACGCACCGAGGCTCAGAATAATGGACGATTAGGGGTAGCAGTAAAAATGATTGGCAAATTTGATGGGTAAAATGATTGGCAATAATGATTGGCAAATTTGATTGGGAAAATTTGATTGGCAAAATTTGATGGGGGGAGTGATAATGGGAGATGCCCGATGTGGAGGGATGGCAAATCCACCATCCCTCACATCATAGCCAGGGCACATGAGCAATAGTTTATGGGGTTTTGGCTGTGCAAATTAGCCCGGGAGGGTTAGGGTATTGTTAGGATTTAGAAAGATGACCATAGGTAACTGTAGAGTTAAGTAGCGACATGTACCTGTAGAGGGGACATAGCAGATTAGTGGATTATAATGATGTGGGAGCGCTTAGTATAAGGGAAGACGGGGGAGCGCGAGTTTCAGAAGGGAGTAGTCAGCTTAGAGCCTTAGACGATGCAGTGTGTGTGCAGGAAGTTCTTTGTGGTGAGCATGATGATTGGCATGATTGTGCATTGAGAAGAGTATGGTGAAAGGTGTGATTGTGAGTTGTATTGAATGAATGGTCCTGGAGGAGAGACGGGTGCAAGTGCCACCAGGTGTACAGGTGACACCAGGTGTGTGGGCACAGGTGTGCAGGTGAAGCACAGGTGTATGGAGAATGGTTGGATGAAATGAATGGCATGGAATACATGGAGTATGGAATAGATGGTCTGGAGTGAATGGAGCATGGAGTGAATGGAGTATGGAATAGATGGAATGGTGTATGGAATGGATGGTGTGGAGTGAGTAGTGTGGAATACGTGGAGTGGAGTGGTTGGTGCGAAAGGAGTGGATGGGGAAGATGGACACCCTCACGAATACCCGGGGAGGGTAGTTTAAAAGTAGGTAGAGGGAGTAGGTAAATTGTGGTTGGATGTTGGCATCTGTGGTGCGTGTGGTAGAATGGTGTTTGGATGGATGCATTACAGGAGTGAAATGGCTGGGCGTGTGGCCTGTTAGTGTGTGGATGGTTAAACGGGCACTCCGCCACTGTTAGTCTGTCGGCCAGGTGAGGCCGCAGGTAGGCTCTGGGAGCCAGTAGAGTTGTGCAATGGGGCCCGAGGATCCGGAGGACGGATCTGGGTAGCCTGACGCCAGAGAGGGCGGTAGGGGGTGAGAGCGCCAGAGGGCCTTCCCCAGGTAGGTTAGGGTAAGGAGCAGGCAAGCTCAGGAGGCAACTGCAGTGGCGGAGGTGTGCAGGTGAGTAGACCTGCTGGTGAGCCACACGATCCAGCCATGAAATTGTGCAAGGGCACAGGGAGTTGAATCGGGGGAGTGAGACCCCAAATTGGTGAGCGCCACAGATGGTCAGTGGGAATTGGTTTTTAGAACCGCATAGAGTAAAATGGCCAATGGTTTTGCAGGGAAAGACCCTGGGTAGAGTAAAAGTGTTAAAGTCATTTAGAAGTATAGTTAGGATTGAAATCCCTTCACACCATATGCAGCCACTCACCTGAGGTGATGATATGACTCCACCCCATGTTTGTTTGTTTTTTTGTTGCAAATGTTTTGGGGATGTAAGACACATCATGACGTGGGGGTGACATTGTGCTTGTTGTTCCATCTCTTCCTCCTTAGGAGGAATTGATGAGAAATTGGGCTTGATGGCAAATTTGGTTAGAGGGATTGTTGATGAATTTGGTATTAGGGGAGATATGGGGAAGACGAGACAGTAGTGGCGAATTTGTAAATGTGTAGAGTTTTGTAAGTACGGCGTAAGGGAAAGGGTAGGGTAGGTGACAGGGGGGGTGATGTACGGTAGGGACGAGCTTTCTCCGCTCGCTCCCATGCGCACCTCACCTTGCGTTACCTTGTTTTGATGTGTACCCTTGCGACCTTGCCCCGATGCTTGCTGTGTCCTTCCTTCCCCACTCATGGCTTGTTCTTTTGGGTCCGGGGGGAGTGCGCAGGTAGCCGCACTTGTGTGCCCGAGCCACCGCTGCACAGCCTTCCTGGACCGGTACACCACCTTATGGACCGCACGACTTGCGGCCGAACACCACTTTATGGACCACATGTTTTTGTGGCCAAGCACCACACTGATGGACCCCACGTGTTGGGGCCTGGCCCCTCTGCTGGGACCGGCCATGATGGCCAGAGAAGAGTTTGCTTGCGGACCATGGTGAGGTGGCCCTCCCTTTGCCATACAGGTGGACCACCCTTAGTTGGCTCCTGTTGGCCATAAATAAAAAGTGGACACGTTGTGTGCCCTTTTTGTTATTCTCAAATAGGCAGCAAGCCACAAGAACAAGTCGACATCAGGAAACATCGGCCAGCAGAGCAGGAGCTGACAAGAAAGGTCATCAGTTTGTTTTTATGTGTGAAATGAGCACTGGATGGTGCTTTGTGTGTTTTATGGTGCTTTGGTGCTTATTGGTGCTGATTGGTGCTTTGGTGATTTGTAATGCTCTTGTGCTCGGGGGTGCACTGCAATATCAATTGTGCATCCCTGGGCATTTGAGTATGGTGTATCGGTGCAGTGCAGTGCATGCTTCTTCCTCTTCTCAAAAGTTCATCTTTTTGTCTCCCAAAATGACAGGTCCTGGGTTCGTATTGTAAATACCAATTAGTGTTTTGTAAATAATGCTCCCCACCGGCTCCATGTGTAGTTTGCGAATAATTCCGTGATTCGGTTATCCTGTGGGCGTGAGTCTGTTCGGTAGGATGCAACGTAGCAGGCGGGACATACTTAGTTGTTTTAAAACTGTCGCACTCAAGGGTAAGGGTAATAGTAGAGGGCTACTACACCTGAGTGTCACATTAAGTAAAGTTATTTCGGGCCGGAACAGCTCTAGAGGAAAGATGGGTGCTGTGTTACAGTTTTTAGAACCTTCACTAGTAAATTTTAGTAAATGTTTCCCATATAAATGATCCCCTGTAAATATCCACATCATTTGGCTTATTAAAGATCGCACCCTAGTTAGTCCATGTACAACACGTAGAGAACCATAGGACCTCTCTGTAGTTATTTCATTATTATGTGTTTCAGTTAAGGATCTGTTCCCAATAGTTGAATCTGCGTTGCATTACTCAAATAAGATAGGCCCCTTTCAATTTCCCCAATCGTCTCACCCGCTCTTCAAAGTAGCAGTAGGGCGGCGTTCACTGCTCCTTACCTTGATTCGGTTGTTGGCCCCAAAGCGCCATTAAACACGCGGTCTCAAACCGAGGAGAAAGGGGCGGAATCACAAGAACAAGGTGTGGCACGTCGACTCGTCATCAGAGGTGGACCCAGCGGGCCCTTGCCGGCCAACCAGCGCCGAGGTGAGCCGACCGGTAGGCGTGTCAGCCAGCGGCTTGATTTCTACACGGACAATAAAAGCGGCTGCGAGGGACTGCTTGGGCAGATGAGGTGAGAAGGAGTTCGGGTCGATGAGCTGGAGCGGAGCTGGGAGTGCGCCACGGACTGCTTTTGGTACGAGCTGCGCCATGAACTGCTGATGGTAACGGACTGCGCAGGGGACCGTTGATCATACGAACCTTGTTCAAGAGAGAGGGAGAGCGTTGGCATGAGCCACATATTACATACGCCGTATCCCAGTTTCCCCGATATATATAACGTCCACTCGCGGTCCACGATACACGCTCGCTGCCTGCCAGGGTTTCCCGCCATGACGTGAGTCCACTCCTGGAGCCGGACCTCGACGCCTACCATCTGCCTGGACCCTTCTTCTCCTTCCAACCATTCCTTCCTGCCATTCCCTGTCGTGTAAGTCTGTTTGTTTGTCCGGGTTATAATATAAGACTGTCTTAAGGCTGCCCTGTGTCCTGCTTCTTCTTCTTCACTGTACATTCCCTTTCGTTTCTTCCTTGGTTTTGGTGTAAATAATGAATAAATACCTGGTATTCCTTTACTTTGATTTCTTCTTCCCCCCGATTGCTTTTGTCCTGTCTCCAATTGAGTACCTGTGGCGCGATTTTGGCCAACCGCTATAATCGGGTTAGTCTATATGCTAACGGCTCGGATCGTGGATTGCTAAACCACTCGGCAATCTACCATCACATCCGCGGTTTGAGCAGGGACTCATTTCCCTGCTTTGTGGAGAGATTGGTGAAGGTATTTGGGAAATCCTTGACCAATCACCCTGACCATCTCATCCCGCAAAGGAGCGAGATAGTTCCAGGACTCGGACGGCCAGCTTAAAAGACGAGGGGATTAAACCCCCCTCGGTAAGGGGAGCGCCGAAACCGAGATCCGTAACAATATATATATATATATATATATATATATATATATATATATATATATATATATATATATATATATACATACATATATATATATACATATATATATATATATATACATACATGTATATATATATATATATATATATATATATATATATATATATATTATATATATATATATATATATATATATATATATATATATATATATACATATGTCTGTATGAAATGTGTCGAAGAGGGTGTATATATCTCAGAAGGGTCGAAATGGATATGAAGAGGTTGAAAAGGGTATGAAGGGGTCTAAAGGTGTAAAGGAGTGAAGTTGGAGTAAATAAATTAGCTCGGGTTCAGTTCATAAATATATTAACTCGGGAGTGCAACACGACAATAATGGGCCACATGACCTCCTCATCACGGAATAAAACCCCTATTCAGATGCATCGTGGTTAAAAAATCTGACGGTAGAAAGTTTCTTTGTGATTACCTTTGGGAGCTCAAAGCAGTGAGGGCACAAACAACAGTTCCTCCCATAAACAAATTGACTCCTCCCATGTTCTTCTCGCATCTAGCTGAAGAAAGCTGCATAACTGCAACCAGGAAAGACTACACGAGATAAGCCTTTTGCTGTTTCAATCTCTTCCCAGAGTCCCTCCACAGCTGTAACGACATTTACACATAGTACATACAAGAGAAACCCAGTGCTCAGCTGCCGGACCGGTTTTATCACTAATTGGCGAGTCGTCAGCGATAGCATAGACAGAGACACATACCATTGTATGGTACCACATGAAAATGTCGAGCAGTCAACCGACAAATGAAAAACAAAGACCCACCCACATCTATTACATGTGAATGGAGGGAATAATCAATGAGCTCTCACCGAATCAATTACCCCAGGTAATGTATACATATATATATGTATGTATATATATATATATATATATATATATATATATATATATATATATATATATATATATATACATACATACATACACATATATATATATACATACATACATATATATATATATATATATATATATATATATATATATATATATATATATATATGTATATATGTATGTATATAAAATCGACAATACATACATCGACAATCCCAACGGGATTCTGGTCTCGATACGACATCGTACGGACGATCACTGGAGTGGATCGACTTTGGCTTGAAGCCGGGAAAGAGACATTGGGAATGTTATTTTCGCTCACTTGGAGCACAGTGAGTTATATTGTACGAACCTGATGGTACCGTCATAGGAAATATATATTGGTTGTACAATTGATTACTATTGTTGTTGTACTGTTATTCTTGTGTGATCTTAATACAATACTTGTTGGTTGGTAACAATTGGTGTGGTTTCGCCATTGATCTTTGACATACAGAATAACACATCTTTCTGCCATGACCCCTCTCGGGGCTCGGAGGTACACCATGACCGGGGTTTGGGGAGGAGCACGTAACAGAAATTGGGGGCTCGTCCGGGATAGAATTCCCTAACATCCTCGTCTGGGATTAAATTCCTCAACATCCTCGTCCGGGATTAATCATTCGGTCCAATTAAGAGCAATTCAAATGCTCTAATGGCAGCGAGGTGCTCCATTTGAAGCCTTTTTCGATGTGTAGCTTTTTGATCCCCAAGGTCTGGAATAAAAATTTGTATTGGTTTTAAAGCAAATGACCAATTGCAAATGAATAGTAGGATTATTGTAACTTGTTCCCAATAATGCATATATCATTGACAGCATTGTAGTTTGCATCATTTCACCTGTGGTTCCATGGTGTAATGGTTAGTGCTCTGGACTCTGAATCCAGCAATCTGAGTTCAAATCTCGGTGGAACCTCCAATTTATTTATACTTTTATAAACCTTGCTGTTTTCGTCTCTGGTTCTTGGGGAGAAAATTTAACTTCCTCTCTTTCATCAATTTATTCTATTGCGAAGTTTGTTTTATGCACACAACTCAATGTAATCATTCATATATACAGTATATATGGTATATATATATATATTGTTGCGGATTCGGGGGTCGTTGCTCCGCTTACCCAGGGGGGGTTAATCCCCTTGTCTTTTACACTGGCCGATCCTCCAGTCCTGGAAATTATAACGCTCCTTTGCTGGGTTGAGATTGGCCAGGGTGATTGGTCAAGATGGGCTCCCAAATACCTGCTTGCCAATCTCTCCGCAAAGCAGGGAGACAATTTCCACCCGAGCCGCAGCGTTAATGGATACGCCGAGCGAAGTGAGCTGCGACTCAGGCAGTTAACAAAAAGACTAAACCCGATTCTGAGCGGTTCTGCCAAATCGTGCCGCAGGTACTCAATTGAGGAAATCACGAAAGCGATCGGATGAGAGGAAACCAAAGTAAAGGAAGAACAGATATTTATTAATTATGTACACGGAACCCGAAGAGGAAATGAAAGAAGGACATATACAAGAAGAGGAAGAAGCAGATACACAGGGCAAGCTTAAACTACACAATCTTACTTAACAAACCCAGGACAGAACAAACAGACTTACACCGGAGTTGGTAATGGTAGGGATGGTAGGAGGAGAAGGGTCCAAGCAGAGGGTTCGGGTGATGGGATCCGTCCAGGCTCCGGCCCCGATCCACGCTCCAGCTTCGCGGTGAACCCGGCCGGTAGTGCTGATGATATTGGTTGCACGCGAGCGGACCTTACTCGGCGGGGTTATCAAATCGGGGAGGGTATATTGCTTTTGTCTCCACTCGTACTTCGGCTTCCTCACTCGCCTCCGACCCGTCACTGCTCTTGTCTCTTGGCTCACGACCCATGCACGACTCTCTCCTTACCACCCTCTTTGCTTCCCCAACCACTCATCTCCCAACCACATCTTCAAGTAGTCCATGCGCGGTGCTTATATTGGGTTTTTCGTATCAAGCCGTGGCTTTTTTAGGATACACCCACCGGTGAGCTCGCCTCGGCCCTGATTGGTCGCGAGGGCTCACTGGCTCCACCCCTTGATGGTGCGTTGATGGGGCCGGGCACGCCTTACTCCTGGCGCTCTGAGGACTCCTCCCCCTTCTTCTCCGAGATGAAGCACATGGGCAATGGCTTCTTGTGGGGAGATAGAAAACCACTCGCACCGCTTTTGAAGGGAACTTTGGGGCCTACTCTTATTTCATTAATGCAACGTAGATTCAACGATTGGGAACAGATCCTTACCTGAAACACATACTAATGAGATAACTGAAGAAGGTCCTATGGTGTCCTACGTGTTGCAAAATGGACTAGCTGTGGTGCGACCTTTGACCTTTGGAAGATGGGGATATTTTTCAGGGAATTATTTACAAGGCTTATTATTCTACAAGTGAAGGTTCTAAAAACCGTAACAATATATATATATATATATATATATATATATATATATATATATATATATATATATAATATATATATATATATATATATATATATATATATATATATATATATATATATATATATATGTTTTGGGAGTATATCTATCTATAATTCCAGTAATCTCTGTGTGTTTGTTTGTTTGTACGTTTGTTTGTTTGTACGTTTGTTTGTTTGTCTGTGACCGCTGTTTCTCGACAACCACGGGTCCGATATACTTTAAACTTGCCAGGTATATTGCTGGGGACCCGAGGATGTGCCTTTTCAAGGTTTCATATTAATCGGACAATTACTTACCGAGCTATGTCCAAAAAACGATTCAACCAATCAGAGAGCAGCGAGCTATCGCGTGTGCCGAACGTGGTGAACACACTCTGCCTCGGATGGCACATTTGAGAGCGTATTCATTTATTTCCCGTCGGCAAACTATGTTGGCGCTATGTTGGCGTTAAACGATGTTTTAAAACTAATTAAAACCCCGGGGGGATTGTCACTGTACTCGCAAGCCGTTCGCCGTTCGCTTTGGCGTTGCGAATGGACCAAAACATTTCATGGACCAAACCATTTCATGTAAAGCGTTCGCCGTTCGCTTTGGCGTTGCGAATGGACCAAAACATTTCATGTACCAAACCATTTCATGTAAATAGAGGGGGGGATATAATTTTAGATATAGATATAGTACGGGCATGCCCTAGTATATCGTAATGTGTGCAATAAAATGGTTCGGTTTTACATGCACCCACAATCCTCTGCTCCCAACCTCACCACCAACCTTGCACCATCACACCCTTTGTGTTCCCTGTACATACATTTGCACCTACTCTCCCTCCACTCATATTTCCTCCAAACCTCCTTCCCGTTGTTTCTCGTATCCCCATTCGCTTATCTTCATTTTTTCAATTTTAACCACAGTTCACCAATTTAACAATTCGCCAATCTTCTCTGTGCCCAAGAATATATAGTTGATAACTATTATTATTAAGGATGACAATTATCTATCTATAATTCCAGTAATCTCTGTGTGTATGTGTGTGTGTATGTGTGTGTGTGTGTGTATGTGTGTGTGTCTGTGTGTCTGTGACCGCTGTTTCTCGACAACCACGGGTCCGATATACTTGAAACTTGCCAGGTATATTGCTGGGGACCTGAGGATGTGCCTTTTCAAGGCTTCATATTAATCGGAGAAGTAGTTACCGAGCTATGGCGATTTATTTACCAAACTAATCACAGAACAGGTTGCGGGGTAGGCCAGCCAATCACAGAAGACGTTGTTGCGTAGGCGTGGCCGATGTGAGAGCGCATGCGCGGAGAGTAATTCGAGGCGTAGCGGGCGCCATTTGGAGGAGCTGGGAGGACTCAGTCGTGATAGAGTGAGCCTGAGTGAGTATATCAAGACAAGAACAAGATCTAGAAGGAGGTATGTACGGTGCGATTCATATAATATATTGTTTAGTTATCGTCGATGAGGAATTTGGGGTCGGAATGGGTGATCGGCCTGGGTGACTGGGTCTCGACTAGATGCTGGGCCGCACCAAGGAACGGGCACCCATGTACGGGCACGTCCTAGTCTATCTATAATTCCAGTAATCTCTGTGTGTATGTGTGTGTGTATGTGTGTGTGTATGTGTGTGTGTATGTGTGTGTGTCTGTGTGTCTGTGACCGCTGTTTCTCGACAACCACGGGTCCGATATACTTGAAACCTGCCAGGTATATTGCTGGGGACCCGAGGATGTGCCTTTTCAAGGTTTCATATTAATCGGACAAGTAGTTACCGAGCTATGGCGATTTATTTACCAAACTCCGCAAGCCGTTCGCTTTGGCTTTGCGAATGGACCAAACCATTTCATGTAAATAGAGGGGGGGGGGGGGATTGTCACCGTACTCGCAAGCCGTTCGCTTTGGCTTTGCGAATGGACCAAACCATTTCATGTAAATAGAGGGGGGGGGGGGATTGTCACCGTACTCGCAAGCCGTTCGCTTTGGCTTTGCGAATGGACCAAACCATTTCATGTAAATAGAGGGGGGGGGGGGGGGGGATTGTCACCGTACTCGCAAGCCGTTCGCTTTGGCTTTGCGAATGGACCAAACCATTTCATGTAAATAGAGGGGGGGGATATAATTTTAGATATATATATAGTACGGGCATGCCCTAGTAATAATAAATTTAAATTCCATTTAGTTCTCCAAATAACGTTTCATTTCAATTTACCGGGAAAGATGGCCGCAAGTTGCTTCCAAGTGCAGTGATAGACAGCAGAACTCCCCAAGCAGAAAAATCGTGGAATTGGAGATCCAAAAAAAACATTATTTATCTTGCAAAATTACCTGCCAAGATGTTACATTAATATAAATGTAAGGTAATATATGTTGAGGATGTACTTAAGTCACATCCAGACTCTGCACCTAAAATCGAAATTTGAAATATTGAGAGTGCAAACTACAAGATGCTCTCACTCTCAGTCTTGGCAAACATTTTGAATGTTGCAACTGCAGCAAGCAGCAATGATCAAAGGATGATCAAAGTCGAACTTTGTAGGATTCATCGAACATCGAACATGTAGGAATCGGTGTTCATCGAACAAACCATGATCATGAGCAAAGGAACTGCTTATATGGGGCAGCTCAATTGAATCTTCACTCCAAGGATCAAAGCAGGTGATGGACCACCTTTGCCCCCACTCCTACACCTGCGGTATATTTTACCCCCATTAACCCTTCCTAACTCAACCGTCAACCCTCTTGCAGGTTGCTCTGTTTCCTGTCTTCTCTCTCAGTACTTTTTTCCTGCTTGTTGGGTCCAAATGGCCCACTGTCAATTCATTGTTTCCTACCGAATGTGAACTCACCCTTCCTTGAGCCTCGATATGGATATATATATATATATAATATATATATATATATATGTATATATATATATATATATATATATATATATATATATATATATATATATATATATATATATATATATATATATATATATATATATATATATATACAGACTTGGCATTTAATATGGAATATTTTTTTTGTGGGGGTGAACTTACTTTTCAAGATGTCTTAGAACCAAAAGTTCATTGGAATTATGTTTAAATTATTCTAGATTTTGTTAATGTGACCTTTAAAAGAAACAAAAACCACATTTGACATTTCGAAACAAATAAATTGATCCTTGAAAGTGATGTAAACTGATATCGAACTCAATTCATGGACAGTACTGTGTTAAACTTCTGTACGTTTTCCAGAAGTATCTCTTTATTTTGCACATTAGCCAAAATTTTTTTTAACAAAAACAAAAGTTAAATTACGACTGGGATTACGGACAGTAAAATTACAGTTCAGTACTTCGTGTAACCCCCACGAGCATTCAGGAGAGCACGTACATGTTGAGGCATGCTGTTCACGAGATTTGCCAAGGTTTGGACAGGAATCGCTTTCCATGCAGTGACAATAGCCTGCTGCAATTCATGCACAGAGGTCGGCTGCTGGTCCAAGTGGTCGATTTGACGCGTTAATTCTGCCCACAAGTTCTCTATCGGATACATATCCGGGGACATAGCAGGCCACTCCATATGCTCTACACCACGGTCAGCAAGAAAGTGTTGGATCATGCGAGCACGATGAGGCTGTGCATTGTCATCATGGAAGACAAAGTTTCCTCGAAAGGCTGCACGAGCAAATGGAAGCAATGTTTCTTCCAGAATGACCCTGTGCTTGAACTGGTTCAGGTTTCCATTCAGAACAACCAGGTCAGTTTTGCCCCCTGCATGAAAAGCAGCCCAAATAGTCACCCCACCACCTCCAGCTTGGACTCTTGGCACTATACAATCTTTGTTGTAGGCTTCCTGCACTTGTCTGCACACTCGGACGCGGCCATCTTGACGATAGACCAGAAATCTAGACTCGTCACTGAAGATCACGTGATTCCAGTGTCCTGGCTGCCATTGACGGTGCTCTCTGGCCCACTGCAATCGGCGCTGGCGGTGTTGTCTGGTCAGGCATGGCTTTCTCAGGGAACGCCTGGCACGATAGCCTGCTTGAACCAGTCGTTGGTTGACTAGCCTTCTGGATACAGGCACATTTGTCAGTTGCTGCCACTCAGCCCTAAGCCGAATAGCTGACTTGGTACGGCCATTGCGGATTAACCGGTGCAGCTGGCGATCATCCCTCCTTGTGGTTCTGCGGGGACGTCCTGGCCTCGGTATTGGAGTAGGGACACCCCTCTGAGCATTACGTTTCAGGATCTTTGTCACCTGACCTTGAGTGATGCCATACTGCCGAGCAATAGCATGCTGTTTCATGCCGTAATTTCGTAAAGCCACCACTCCATGACAAACAGCATTGTCGAGTTGACGGACCATCTCCAGAGGAAGCGGCAATAACTTTTGGAGACATGCAGCAGTTGTTTTCCACTAATACAGAACGCAACAACCCTTGTATACCCAACTGTGAAGCCAATCATCAAATGCACCTGTCCATACATTTTGCCACGCACCTGTGATATAATCCTGTTGTTGAATTCTTACTGCGACAGACAATCAGACATGGTTCTTTTAACAAATAAATCACCACCAAAATGTAAAAGAACCTCACTGGATTGATATACTGAGTTAAGAAAGTAAACCCAAGTCAAGAAAAAAAAAATATTCCATATTAAATGCCAAGTCTGTATATACATACATACATACATACATATATACATGTATGTGTGTATACATACATATATACACACATATATACATATATACATATATATATATATGTACAGTCATGTGAAAAAGTAAGAACACCCCATGTAAAGTTTTGACTTTTTCAACATATTTCAACATACAGCTATTTGATCTTCATTTCAACAATATTGAAAGATAAAGGTGATATAATACAACAAATATCATGAAACATTTACATTTTGTAGTCCATTGTGTAATTTAATTAAACATAAATGCAAATTTCGCATGTGGAAAAAGTAAGTACACCCCGACATTTATCACTACTTCAAATACCTAAAATTAGAATCAGGTGCACCAGCTCAGGTGCAAATGATGAGAACATCGTCAGAGAGGAACTTGGAGGAACCCGTCTTATTTAAACCTCAGACATTTAGTTTGGTTTGCTCTTTGTTGTTGAAGTGTGAGGGGTCACCATGCCTAGATCAAAAGAGCTCTCTGAGGCCTTCAGAAAGAAGGTTATAGATGCCTACGAGTCTGGGAAGGGATTTTAAAAGATCTCCAAACAATTTGAAATCAATCATTCGACTGTCCGGAAGATCATCCACAAGTGGAGAAGACTCCAAACAACTGCCAACTTGTTCAGGCCAGGCTGCCCCAGCAAGTTCAGCCCGAGGGCAGACCGCAAGATGCTGAAAGAAGTCTCTAAGAACCCCGGAATGTCATCACGGGACCTACAGGTAGCTCTTGCCACTGTTGATGTCAAATTGCACGAGTCTACCATTAGAAAGAGGCTGCACAAATTTGATCTACACGGGAGGTGTGCCAGGAGGAAACCTTTGCTGTCCAGAAAGAACATCAGGGCAAGACTAAAGTTTGCCAATGACCACCTAGGCAAAGACCAGCACTTCTGGAACAATGTGCTCTGGACAGATGAGTCAACGGTAGAGCTATTTGGCCACAGTACCAGAAGACATGTTTGGCGGAAACCAAAGACAGCATTTGACGACAAGAACCTGATACCAACTGTAAAGCATGGTGGTGGAAATATTATGGTTTGGGGCAGCTTTGCTGCATCAGGGCCTGGGCAGCTCACCATCATAGAATCCACTATGAATTCTTCATTGTACCAGAGGGTGCTTGAGGATAATGTGAGGCCATCTGTCGGAAAGTTGAAGCTCAACCGAATGTGGACGTTGCAACATGACAATGACCCTAAACATACCAGTAAATCCACCAAGGAATGGCTGAAAAGAAAGATATGGAGGGTTCTGGAATGGCCAAGTCAAAGCCCGGATCTAAATCCCATCGAGATGTTGTGGGGGGATTTGAAACGAGCTATGCATGCAAGAAACCCCTCAAACATCGCACAGCTGAAAGAATTCTGCAAGGAGGAGTGGGCAAAAATTTCTCCCAGTCGATGTCAGAGACTGGTAGACAGTTATAAGAAACGCCGACTTGAGGTTGTTTCTGCCAAAGGGGGCACTACCACCTATTAGAGCCAAGGGTGTACTTACTTTTTCCACATGCGAAATTTGCATTTATGTTTATTTAAATTATACAATGGACTACAAAGTGCAAATGTTTCATGATATTTGTTATATTATATCACCTTTATCTATCAATATTGTTGAAATGAAGATCAAATAGCTGTATGTTAAAATATGTTTAAAAAGTCAAAACTTTACATGGGGTGCACTTACTTTTTCACGTCACTGTATGTATGTATATATATATATGTATATATGTATGTATATATGTATGTATATATATATATATATATATATATATATATATATATATATATATATATATATATATACATACATACATATATACATACATATATACATACATATATACATACATACATATATATATATACATACACATATATATATACATACATACATATATATATGTATGTATGTATATATGTATGTATACATACATACATGTATATATGTATGTATATATGTATGTATGTATATATATATATATATATATATATATATACATATATATATATATATATATATATATATATATATATATATATATATATATATATATATATATATATATATATATATATTGTTGCGGATATGAGGACTGTATATTTTTTTGATTGTGTGAATTATTATTATTGTTTATTCTGCGCCCCCTGCCTCCGGAGCTGTGTAAAGGTGAAAGGGCATCCCATAATTAGTCCACAAGCATACACGTCAGCCAATAATAGAATACCCCTGTTCGATAGTTATATCTTATTCTGTGTTTTAGGGTAAGGCTGTGTCTCCCATTAATTGAAGTACTCCATTGCACCAGTGAAAGAGAATAGATCCCCTTTCATTCCCATCCCCAAAATCTCCATTTCCTTTCACATCCCCTTTCGTCATTGCCAAGCCTCGATTGCCAATTACATCCCCTCCAAAACCACCATTGAACATGTGCTCGGGTCGGGGAAGAGGGGCGTGCCCGCCCGTCGTCATCAAGGGCGGAGCCAGAGGGTCGCGTGACCAACCAGGGCCGAGGTGAGCACACCGATGGGCGTGTCCTGAAGGCCGGCGGCTTGATCGCCTGAGGCGCTATAAAGGCGCGCGCGCAAGTGGCGTTGGGGAGTCGGTAGTGAGGAGTGAGTGGACCAAGAGAGAGAAAGAGTGGTTGGACCAAGAAAGAGAAAGAGTGGTTGGACCAAGAGAGAAAGAGTGGTTGGACAGGGAGACGTGCAAGAGTGTTGTTGAGTTGAGGGTTTGGACCAGACGAGTCAGACGAGTCCTGGCAAAGCAAGCGGCGGCCACAGCAGCAACAACACCCAACAGCCGCTTGGGGCCTGGACGGCGGTTTTGAGCAGGGCCGCGAAGGAACGGCGGCTGCTAAACGCGCCGATCGTGCTGCAGGACCCCCTTGGACCTTCCTCTCCCTCCAGCCATCCACCTCCTGCCTTTCCACCCTTCTTGTGTACGTGAGTTTGTGCTGTGTGTCTTGTCCCTGGGTATTTAATTAAGTCTGTATAAGCTAGTATTTGCACTGTGTCACCTGCGTCTTATGTGTTGTAAATAAACGTGACTGCTTTCTTTTTGCTTGTGTGTATAATAAATCCAATTACTCTTCTGTCCGTCTTCTCGTCTTATTCCTTTTCCTCTTTGCATTTCGTCGTTTTAGTCTTTTCCAGATTGGGCAGCTGCGGTGCGATACGGCCAAAGTTCTGGGTGAATCGGGTGAGTCGGGGAACAACTGTTCGGTCGCGGAGCCTTCGCTCCGCAAACAACATCCTAAACCGCGATCAGTAACAATTGGTGTCGGGAAGTGAGATTGGACCCGAAGCGCGCTTAACGCGCTCAAAATTACAAAGTACCGAAATTGCTTTTGTTTTACAAAACCCGAATTTTGAAATTGCGCCATGGCTGGTCAAGGCGACGGGATGCCGGTGGGAGAGATAGACGGGGTATAATCGACCCAGGACCTCGGGGAAATGTATGCGGATGAAAGAGAGGAGGAGAACATTGGCAATGTGGTTGAGGGGGTATCAGGCGCACAAAATGGCGCTCTCGCGCACGAGGTTACGGGCGCGCAAAATGGCGCATCGCAAATGGCTACGGCGACGGCGCCCGTGACCGTAGTATTGTTGGATTCGAACCTTTTGCTACAAATGGAGGTCCTCATGCTAGAAATGGAAAACAGAATAAACGGAATGAGGGCCGATAGGGAGGAAAGGGAGCAGAGGGACAGAGACCGCAAGTTGGGTGAAAGGGTCCCAGGGGTGCACGACGAGGTAACGCGGGTCGAGAAGCACTGGTTGAACGAAGCGGAGAAAAGCACGGGTACAATGACCGGGGTAGAAATCGCGACCCGGGGTTTGGAAAAGCCGGCAACCGATGAGGTAGAGGGAATTTTATTAAAGCCAACGGTCGTCGAGGTGAACAAAGAAATTATGGGTATAGTTGAAATTGGAGAGACCGGGGACTTAAAGTTAAAAGAGCAACAATCGGAGGAAGGAATGGAAATTGCTCAAAGTCTAAATGCACATCCTGATGCTGTACTTGCTAATCCGTATAAAGATTTGCAGGTTTTGGTGCAGGGAGGAAGAAGAACCCCGAAGGTGAGACATGCTGTGTGTTGTGTGGGGAGATTTTGTAAGAGGATGTTTGGCGACAAAAGAATTTTCGCGCGCTTGGGATCGAGGAGGCATCCGGGCGTTGGTGAAGGGTCCCGTGTGAGTGGAAATGGCACGCGTGGGAGGAAAAAGTGTGCGTCGGTGAGTGGGTGTGTTATAAAGTGTACGGAGTGTACGTGCGAGGGTGAGAGTGACACGAGGAGTGAGTTGGTGGTGGAGCGGGTGCGAGAATGCACGCTTGGAATGGTTGAGGGTGTGCGAGGAAGCACACCTGAGTTGGTCATGGCGCGAGTGTGGGAGAGCCCATCTGAGCGCGTTAGTGGGTGGATGCCAGAGTGCACGCCCATGGTGAGTGTTACGGAGGACGTAACGGAGGAGAGGTGTGGACCGAGGTGTGCGCAAGAGTGTGCGCGAGAGGGCTGGTGTGTAACAGGGAGAGCGTTGGTGGAATGTACGGACGGCGTTGGAACGCCAGGTTTTGTGAGGGTGAAAGGGGTAGCGTATGCGTGTGAGCATGCAAGTGAAGCATCGACGGTAACCGGGTTAGTGGTTAGGGCGACGGATAGCCGATGCGAGCACTCGGGGCGCGGTGTGCTTTGTTGGGTGCGAGGCCCGGCGCGGATCGATGCTGCGTCGCTTCTCTTCGAAGCGTCGTTGCCGATTCGGGCTTGGCCCCGCCCCGCACGGTCGAGTCCGGGCCTTGTCGGGCCAGGCGACCGGTCCGGTTCAAGGGCGAGTGGGAGGGAGCGGAACGGTGCCCCCTCGCGGGGACGGGGTTCCGACCGGGGGAGATTGAGCCATCGGGCCCGGGACCGCAAGGTGCCGCGCCGAGATGGTGCGTGGAACCTCGGTCCAACCAAACCACCTCCCTTGAACCGAAAGCCGGACGGATTCAACCTGCAGGCAACCAAACCACCCGAATTCATTGCTCGGCTTTGCGAAGCCGAGTTTAATGATGTCATGACGCACCGAGGCTAGGATATAGCAGACTGTGATGATGGTGATCGTGATAGTGATAGTGTTTTGATCCGAAATTTATAATAGTGGGTAGAATTGGCAGTAAATGGAAAATTTTTGAATTGGTTGGAATTTGGACGAGCAAAATTGATAGTGGGACCTCCCCGATGTGGTGGGATGGGCAATCCACCATCCCTCACGGCGAGGGGGGGCAAAGGAGCACTAGCTTATGGGGTGTATGGCAGTGAAAACTAGCCCGGGTGGGTTAGGATATCGTGTGTAGGGATCTCGCGAAGATGACATTAGGTGACGTTAAGATTAGTTAGTGACAATGATACCTGTAGTGGGGACGCAGGTAGATTAGAGTGGATGATAATGACGTGGTATGTGCTTAGTTTAAAGGGAAGACGGGGAGCACTAAGTTAGCAGGGCAACAGGTAGTTCAGATGATGCCGTGTGTTTGAGGATTGAACAGGTGAGATTGCACAGGTGTGCAACTGAACAGGTGTGTGGAGCAGTGTATGAGTGAGTGATGGTGATGTGTGTTGTGTTGACCAACTGGTCCAGGAAGAGGAGGAGGGTGCAGGTGGCACCAGGTATGATTGCACAGGTGTGCAACGACAGGTGAATGGAGGACAGGTGTATGGAATAAATGGTATGGAGTATTGGAATGGATGGTCGTGGAGTGAGTATGGTGGAAATTGTGGAGTGGAGTGGATGGTGCGAAGGTGTGAATGGGGGAAGAGTGGACCCCCATCACGGATACCCGGGGCGTGTAGTGTAAGTGTTAGGTAGAGGGTACAGGTAAATTGTGGTTGGATATTGGCATCTGTGGTGCGGGTGAAAGAATGGTCTTTGGATGGGTGCATTAGTGTTGTGGAAATGGCTGGGCGTGTAGCCTGTGAGTGTGTGTAGTTGGTTGGGCGCTCCACCACTGTGAGGATGTTGGCCAGGTGAGGCCGCAGGTGGGCTCTGGGAGCCGGTAGTAGTTGTTGTGGATGGGGCCCGAGGATCCGGAGGACGGACCCGGGTATCCCAGTGCCAGAGGGCACCGAGTGGGGTGACAGAGCCAGGAGGGGGCCTTCCCCAGCTAGATAGGTGAGGGTGAGGAGCTAGGTAAGCTCGGGTGGCAACTGCAGTGGTGGAGGTGTGCAGGTGGGTAGACCTGCTGAGAGAGCTACACGTCACAGCCCAGAAATTGTGCAAGGGCACCGGGAGATGAATCGGGGGAGTGAGACCCCAAAATGAGAAGCACCACAGTTTGGTCAATGGGAATTGGTTTTTAGAACCCATAGTGTAAGTTGGCCAATGGATTGGCAGGGAAAGTCCCCGGGTAGTGTAAAGTGTGTTAAAGTCATTTAGAGGATAGTTAGGAAGAAGGATCTCCTCGCACCATCTGCATCCACTCACCTGAGGTGACAGGTACTCCACACCATGCCATGTTTTGATTATTTTTTACTGTGCAAATGTTTTGGATTGTGAGACGCATCATGACGTGGGTGTGACATTGTGTGTAATTCCATCTCTCCCTCCTTAGGAGGATTGATGATGAATTTGGTGATGGCAAATTTTGAAGTAGAGGGATTGTGGAGACGAATTTGGTATAGGAGAAATATGGGGAAGACGTGACAGTAGTGACGAATTTGTAAATGGGTAGATTTTGTAAATATGGGGTAAGGGCAAGGGTAGTGTAGGTGACAGGGGGGTGACGTACGGTAGGGACGAGCTTTCTCACTTCGCCCTCCGTACGCATTTCGCCTTGCATTGCCTTATTGATGTGTACCCTTGTGACCTTACCCCTCGCTCAATTGTCTCTTTTGTCTCCCACATGACCTGTGCGCCATTGGGCGCCGAGGGGAGCGTGCGTGAGTCGGCCATTGTGCGCCCGGCACTCTCAGAACCAGCTGTCTGCATCGATGCACCACATTATGGACCACATGTCTGTGGCCGAGCACCACCTATGGACCCCATGGGTTGGGGCATGGCCCCTCTGCTGGAACCGGCCATGAGGGCCCGAAATCTTGCTGGCGGACCTTGGCCACAGGGCACCGATGCCACACAGGTGAAGCACACGTAGTCGGCCTGTGGGCCATAAATAAAAGAAAATAAAAAGGACACATTGGGCACACTTTATTGCAAATAGGCCGCCAGTAAGAAAATGAAAGAATGACAACAACTGGAAGACAATAATAATAACCAGCAGAGGGAGCCGAAGAGCAAGAGACCACCTGCAGGGTTAGGGGTTGTTGATTTTATTTTGATTGAACATTGATGAACAATGGTGACTGCACCGATTGGTGCTTGGGTGTGTATTGGTGCGTTTTTAGGTGTTTTGATGGTGCATTGATGCAGAGCAGACTGTCTCCCCCCCCAGAAAGAACAATCACAGGTCCTGGGTTAGTTTTGTAAATAAAAATAGCGTCATTGTAAATAATGCTTCCCACCGTCAGTGTATAGTTTGAAGACCATTCCGCAATTCGGTTAACTGTGGGCGTAAGTCTGTTAGGCAGGGTGCAATGGAGCAGCGGGACACATTTATTTATGTTTTAAAACTGTCGCACTCAGGGTTAGGTTAAAAGTAGAGGGAACTACACCTACGTGTCACACTAAATAAAAGTTGTAGGCCCGCGACGTGCCTAAGAGGAGGAGGGTGCAGTGTTGCGGATATGAGGACTGTATATTTTTTTGATTGTGTGAATTATTATTATTGTTTATTCTGCGCCCCCTGCCTCCGGAGCTGTGTAAAGATGAAAGGGCATCCCATAATTAGTCCACAAGCATACACGTCAGCCAATAATAGAATACCCCTGTTCGATAGTTATATCTTATTCTGTGTTTTAGGGTAAGGCTGTGTCTCCCATTAATTGAAGTACTCCATTGCACCAGTGAAAGAGAATAGATCCCCTTTCATTCACATCCCCAAAATCTCCATTTCCTTTCACATCCCCTTTCATCATTGCCAAGCCTCGATTGCCAATTACATCCCCTCCAAAACCACCATTGAACATGTGCTCGGGTCGGGGAAGAGGGGCGTGCCCGTCCGTCTTCATCAAGGGCGGAGCCAGAGGGTCACGTGACCAACCAGGGCCGAGGTGAGCACACCGATGGGCGTATCCTGAAGGCCGGCGGCTTGATCGCCGGAGGCGCTATAAAGGCGCGCGCGCAAGTGGCGTTGGGGAGTCGGTAGTGAGGAGTGAGTGGACCAAGAGAGAGAAAGAGTGGTTGGACCAAGAAAGAGAAAGAGTGGTTGGACCAAGAGAGAAAGAGTGGTTGGACAGGGAGACGTGCAAGAGTGTTGTTGAGTTGAGGGTTTGGACCAGACGAGTCAGACGAGTCCTGGCAAAGCAAGCGGCGGCCACAGCAGCAACAACACCCAACAGCCGCTTGGGGCCTGGACGGCGGTTTTGAGCAGGGCCGCGAAGGAACGGCGGCTGCTAAACGTGCCGATCGTGCTGCAGGACCCCCTTGGACCTTCCTCTCCCTCCAGCCATCCACCTCCTGCCTTTCCACCCTTCTTGTGTACGTGAGTTTGTTCTGTGTGTCTTGTCCCTGGGTATTTAATTAAGTCTGTATAAGCTAGTATTTGCACTGTGTCACCTGCGTCTTATGTGTTGTAAATAAACGTGACTGCTTTCTTTTTGCTTGTGTGTATAATAAATCCAATTACTCTTCTGTCCGTCTTCTCGTCTTATTCCTTTTCCTCTTTGCATTTCGTCATTTTAGTCTTTTCCAGATTGGGCAGCTGCGGTGCGATACGGCCAAAGTTCTGGGTGAATCGGGTGAGTCGGGGAACAACTGTTCGGTCGCGGAGCCTTCGCTCGGCAAACAACATCCTAAACCGCGATCAGTAACAATATATATATATAATTATATATATATATATATATATATATAATATGTATATATATTATATATATATATATATATATATCCATATCGAGGCTCGTGTGCAACCAATATCATCAGCGCCACCGGCCGGATTCGCCGCAAAGCTGGAGCGTGGATCGGGGCCGGAGCCTGGATGGAGCCCATCACCCGAACCCTTTGCTTGGACCCTTCTCCTCCTACCATCCCTACCATTACCAACTCCCGTGTAAGTCTGTTTGTTCTTTCCTGGGGTTGTTAAGTAAGATTGTGTCGTTTAAGCTTGCCCTGTGTATCTGCTTCTTCCTATTCTTGTATATGCCCTTTTTTCATTTCCTCTTCGGGTTCCGTGTACATAATTAATAAATATCTGTTCCTCCTTTACTTTGGTTTCCTCTCATCCGATCGCTTTGGTGATATCCTCAATTGAGTACCTGCGGCGCGATTTGGCAGAAGCGCTCAGAATCGGGTTTAGTCTTTATGTTAACGGCCCGAGTCGCAGCTCGCTTCGCTCGGCGTATCCATTAACGCTGCGGCTCGGGTGGAAATTATCTCCCTGCTTTGCGGAGAGATTGGCAAGTAGGTATTTGGGAGCCCATCTTGACCAATCACCCTGGCCAATCTCAACCCCCGCAAAGGAGCGTTGTAATTTCCAGGACTGGGGGATCGGCCAGTGTAAAAGACAAGGGGATTAACCCCCCTTGGTAAGGGGAGCGCCGACCCCCGAATCCACAACAATATATATATACCGTATATACTGTATATATGAATGATTACATTGAGTTGTGTGCATAAAACAAACTTCGCAATGGAATAAATTGATGAAAGAGAGGAAGTTAAATTTTCTCCCCAAGAACCAGAGACGAAAACAGCAAGGTTTATAAAAGTATAAATAAATTGGAGGTTCCACCGAGATTTGAACTCGGATCGCTGGATTCAGGGTCCAGAGTGCTAACCATTACACCATGGAACCACATGTGAAATGATGCAAACTACAATTCTGTCAATGATATATGCAATATTGGGAACAGGTTACAATAATCCCACTATTCATTTGCAATCGGTCATTTGCTTTAAAACCAATACAAATTTTTATTCCAGACCTTGGGGATCAAAAAGCTACACATCGAAAAAGGCTTCAAATGGAGCACCTCGCTGCCATTAGAGCATTTGAATTGCATCAGTTTTTTTTTTTTTCATGATTGAAGGCTCCAGACACGGCCTCCATTGTCCTCATTGAGGCCAGCCCTGAAATAAAATAACTGCATAAAGACAAATGAAAGAGAGGGAATGTGAAGGTGAGAATTGAAAATGAGGATGAAAAGTGTGTGATGAAAAGTGTACGATGAAAAATGTGTGATGAAAAGTGTACGATGAAAAATGTATGATGAAAAGTGTACGATGAAAAGTGTACGATGAAAAGTGTATGATGAAACGTGTATGATGAAAAGTGCATGATGAAAAGTGTATGATGAAAAGTGTGTGATGAAAAGTGTATGATGAAAAGTGTGTGATGAAAAGTGTGTGATGAAAAGTGTGTGATGAAAAGTGTATGATGAAAAGTGTATGAAGAAAAGTGTGTGATGAAAAGTGTATGATGAAAAGTGTGTGATGAAAAGTGTGTGATGAAAAGTGTATGATGAAAAGTGTATGATGAAAGATGAAAAGTGTGTGATGAAAAGTACAAGATGAAAAGTGTATGATGAAAAGTATGAAATGAAAAGTATATGATGAAAAGTGTATGATGAAAAGGGTATGATGAAAAGTGTACGATGAAACGTGCATGATGAAAAGTGTATGATGAAAAGTGTATGATGAAAAGTATAAGATGAAAAGTGTATGATGAAAAGTGTATGATGAAAAGTGTGTGATGAAAAGTGTATGATGAAAAGTGTGTGATGAAAATTGTATGATGAAAAGTGTATGATGAAAAGTATAAGATGAAAAGTGTATGATGAAAAGTGTATGATGAAAAGTGTATGATGAAAAGTGTGTGATGAAAAGTGTATGATGAAAAGTGTATGATGAAAATGTATGATGAAAAGTGTATGATGAAAAGTGTGTGATGAAAAGTGTACGATGAAAAGTGTATGATGACAAGTGTCCGATGAAAAGTGTACGATGAAAAGTGTGTGATGAAAAGTGTATGATGAAAAGTGTATGATGAAAAGTGTATGATGAAAAGTGTATGATGAAAAGTGTATGATGAAAAGTGTGTGATGAAAAGTACAAGATGAAAAGTGTATGATGAAAAGTATGAAATGAAAAGTATATGATGAAAATGTATGATGAAAAGGGTATGATGAAAAGTGTACGATGAAACGTGCATGATGAAAAGTGTATGATGAAAAGTGTATGATGAAAAGTATAAGATGAAAAGTGTATGATGAAAAGTGTATGATGAAAAGTGTGTGATGAAAAGTGTATGATGAAAAGTGTGTGATGAAAAGTGTATGATGAAAAGTGTATGATGAAAAGTATAAGATGAAAAGTGTATGATGAAAAGTGTATGATGAAAAGTGTATGATGAAAAGTGTGTGATGAAAAGTGTATGATGAAAAGTGTATGATGAAAATGTATGATGAAAAGTGTATGATGAAAAGTGTGTGATGAAAAGTGTACGATGAAAAGTGTATGATGACAAGTGTCCGATGAAAAGTGTACGATGAAAAGTGTGTGATGAAAAGTGTATGATGAAAAGTGTATGATGAAAAGTGTATGATGAAAAGTGTATGATGAAAAGTGTATGCTGAAAAATGTATGATGAAAAGTGTATGATGAAAAGTGTACGATGAAAAGTGTACGATGAAAAGTGTACGATGAAAAGTGTATGATGACAAGTGTCCGATGAAAAGTGTACGATGAAAAGTGTGTGATGAAAAGTGTATGATGAAAAGTGTATGATGAAAAGTGTATGATGAAAAGTGTATGATGAAAAATGTATGCTGAAAAATGTATGATGAAAAGTGTATGATGAAAAGTGTACGATGAAAAGTGTACGATGAAAAGTGTATGATGAAAAGTGTACGATGAAAAGTGTGTGATGAAAAGTGTATGATGAAAAGTGTATGATGAAAAGTGTATGATGATAAGTGTGTGATGAAAAGTGTATGATGAAAAGTGTATGATGAAAAATGTGTGATGAAAAGTGTATGATGAAATGTGTACGATGAAAAGTGTACGATGAAAAGTGTGTGATGAAAAGTGTACGATGAAAAGTGTATGATGAAAAGTGTATGATGATAAGTGTATGATGAAAAGTGTATGATGAAAAGTGTATGATGAAAAATGTGTGATGAAAAGTGTATGATGAAAAGTGTACGATGAAAAGTGTGCGATGAAAAGTGTACGATGAAAAGTGGACAATGAAAAGTGTACGATGAAAAGTGTACGATGAAAAGTGTACGATGAAAAGTGTATGATGAAAAGTGTATGATGAAAAGTGCATGATGAAAAGTTTATGATGAAAAGTGTGTGATGAAAAGTATGATGAAAAATGAAAAGTGTGTGATGAAAAGTGTATGATGAAATGTGTGTGATGAAAAGAGTATGATGATAAGTGTATGATGAAAAGTGTATGATGAAAAGTGTCTGATGAAAAGTGTGTGATGAAAAGTGTACGATGAAAAGTGTACGATGAAAAGTGTACGATGAAAAGTGTACGATGAAAAGTGTACGATGAAAAGTGTACGATGAAAAGTGTACGATGAAAAGTGTACGATGAAAAATGTGTGATGAAAAGTGTATGATGAAAAGTGTACGATGAAAAGTGTACGATGAAAAGTGTACGATGAAAAGTGTGTGATGAAAAGTGTATGATGAAAAGTGTATGATGAAAAGTGTATGATGATAAGTGTATGATGAAAAGTGTATGATGAAAAGTGTATGATGAAAAGTGTATGATGAAAAGTGTGTGATGAAAAGTTTATGATGAAAAGTGTATGATGAAAAGTGTATGATGAAAAGTGTATGATGAAAAGTTTATGATGAAAAGTGTGTGATGAAAAGTATGATGAAAAATGAAAAGTGTGTGATGAAAAGAGTATGATGATAAGTGTATGATGAAAAGTGTATGATGAAAAGTGTATGATGAAAAGTGTGTGATGAAAAGTGTACGATGAAAAGTGTACGATGAAAAGTGTACGATGAAAAGTGTACGATGAAAAATGTGTGATGAAAAGTGTATGATGAAAAGTGTATGATGAAAAGTGTGTGATGAAAAGTGTACGATGAAAAGTGTACGATGAAAAGTGTACGATGAAAAGTGTGTGATGAAAAGTACAAGATGAAAAGTGTATGATGAAAAGTATGAAATGAAAAGTATATGATGAAAAGTGTATGATGAAAAGGGTATGATGAAAAGTGTATGATGAAAAGTGTATGATGAAAAGTGTATGATGAAAAATGTGTGATGAAAAGTGTATGATGAAAAGTGTGTGATGAAAAGTGTACGATGAAAAGTGTACGATGAAAAGTGTATGATGAAAAGTGTGTGATGAAAAGTACAAGATGAAAAGTGTATGATGAAAAGTATGAAATGAAAAGTATATGATGAAAAGTGTATGATGAAAAGTGTATGATGATAAGTGTATGATGAAAAGTGTATGATGAAAAGTGTATGATGAAAAATGTGTGATGAAAAGTGTATGATGAAAAGTGTATGATGAAAAGTGTACGATGAAAAGTGTACGATGAAAAGTGTATGATGAAAAGTGTGTGATGAAAAGTACAAGATGAAAAGTGTATGATTAAAAGTATGAAATGAAAAGTATATGATGAAAAGTGTATGATGAAAAGGGTATGATGAAAAGTGTACGATGAAACGTGCATGATGAAAAGTGTATGATGAAAAGTGTATGATGAAAAGTATAAGATGAAAAGTGTATGATGAAAAGTGTATGATGAAAAGTGTGTGATGAAAAGTGTATGATGAAAAGTGTGTGATGAAAAGTGTATGATGAAAAGTGTATGATGAAAAGTATAAGATGAAAAGTGTATAATGAAAAGTGTATGATGAAAAGTGTATGATGAAAAGTGTATGATGAAAAGTGTATGATGAAAATGTATGATGAAAAGTGTATGATGAAAAGTGTATGATGAAAAGTGTATGATGAAAAGTGTATGATGAAAAGTGTATGATGAAAATGTATGATGAAAAGTGTATGATGAAAAGTGTATGATGAAAAGTGTATGATGAAAAGTGTGTGATGAAAAGTGTATGATGAAAAGTGTATGATGAAAATGTATGATGAAAAGTGTATGATGAAAAGTGTGTGATGAAAAGTGTACGATGAAAAGTGTATGATGACAAGTGTCCGATGAAAAGTGTATGATGAAAAGTGTCTGCTGAAAAATGTATGATGAAAAGTGTACGATGAAAAGTGTGTGATGAAAAGTGTATGATGTTTGTTTGTAAAAAAAAATTTAAAAAATGAGAGGTTGAAGCTGGCCCTTATCTATAGTTTGAGTGAGACAGAAAGTGAGACCAGCAATCCCGACACGGAGAGTGTAAGATGGTTCCGGGCACCACTTTATCGCTCCTAAGTCAGGATGGTAGTATGACCCTGAGCGGTTGCTGTCTACAGCCTACTGCCTAAAAAATAGGTCCAACTGGATGGGTGTTTTTTTTAGAAGACACCATCTCCTTTCCGGATGGCGGTTGGCTCATGAGAGGAGCTCATCCGCCCTTTGACAGGTATTGTTTTTAGTCCTGCAGGGTGTCACAGTCACCCTCCCCACTGGCAAGCCAGTGAGGATAGTCGGTTTAGTCGTCGACTACCCGACCAAACGGCAGGTCGCACTGGGTTACATATGTTACTCGTGGCATTCAATGTACTGTCATGATGTCATGGGCGATGTGGCAATAAATGTAAATTGTTGCTCCCAGTTTGCCAGTTCAATGACAGAAGATGCCATTTGTATTTTTCCCGCCTACATCCCCACCTCGTTTAGAATCCCATGAAGGTTCGGACAACTTGCTGGTTGTTATTATGGTAGAACTGATCTGGTGGAGAGCCACACTTGATGCAGAATGGCTCTCGATATTATGACACCTTTACAATTGCGTTTGAAAAGAAAATCATTGCCATTTAATGAGCCATCCTAGATTGGAATATCTGGAGTCACCAAAAACGGTACCAAAGAGGTATTTGTGGTCAACCTCACACTCACCTGTGCGGAGCGTTCAATATTGTCAGCCTGCAATTGGTGGTGTTTCGCGTTTGTATTTGAAACGACAGCAGAAATGTATGACTAATGGCATTTAAAGGATTGATGATGAAGATAATGACTTATGATAACTTCTTCTGAACTTCTTCACCGAGCTACCTTCTGCGTGGAGAAAGGAACTGTCGATGCGATTTGCTTTGAACAATTGCAGCTTAAGTTGTGACTCACAACTCGCACTTTGACAGAACATCCCTCTGAACGCCCCCGCCCTTTTTTTTAAACGCAAACACAGCGCGTGCAGGAAGCAACAACAGGTCGCTGCGCAAGCCCTTCAAAAGGCAACAAGCGCGCGTTTTGTTCGAGCGTCCGACGGACGTTTCCGCGCACAGAAACTGAGCACGTGTTGGGGAAAGAGAGCTCGACTGTGTTGAAATTCGCCCAAATTGCTATTTATTTCATCCTTTCTTAAAGCAAAGAAATAACCTTTGTGTCGCCGCAGGCAATGCGCCTTTCCGCGTGTGGGTGGGAAAGCCACCGAGTGTATCACTTGCAGAAACATGATGCGGAAACGCTGTCACACTCCGATTGTGATTGTGCTCATCATGGCGACAGACACTTCATGAAATATGGAAACTTATTTTACAGTCGTGGCCAAAAATATTGGCACCCTTGCACTTTTTTCAAATAACTCACACTTTTCTCCAAAAATAAGTTGAAATTGACAAAAGTATTTGGTCTCCACAATTCTTTATTTCACTGTTAATATTACAGAACCTTTGTTTTTGATTCAGAACTTGATATATCCTTTTAAATCAGAAAATAAAAACAAATAGTATTGACAAAATTACTGACAGCCTAGACTTAATATTTGGTAGCACAACCTTTGGACAAAATAACTGCAGTCAAACGCTTCCTATAGCCATGAACGAGCTTCCTACACCTCTCTACTGGCAGTTTGGCCCACTCTTATTGTGCAAAATGCTCCAGTTCTCCCAGATTTGAAGAGTGCCTTCTCCCAACTGCTGTTTTCAGATCTCCCCACAGGTGTTCAATGGGATTTAGATCGGGACTCATTGCTGGCCACTTCAGAACAGTCCAGCGTTTTATCTTGAACCATTCCTGGGTGCTTTTTGATGTGTGTTTGGGGTCATTGTTCTGCTGCAAGACCCATGACCTTTGAAGGAGACCCAGCTTTCTGACACTGGGTGGAACATTGCACTCCAAAATGCCTTGGTAATCTCCTGATTTCATGATGCCGTGCACACATTCAAGGTGCCCAGTGCCAGAGGCAGCACAGCAACCACAAAACATCACTGAACCTCCTCCATGTTTGACTGTAGTGAAGGTGTTCTTTTCCTTGAAGGCTTCATTTTGTTTTCTGTAAACATGGAGATGATGTGCTTTACAAAAAAGCACTAATTCGGTCTCATCTGTCCACAGAATTTCTCCCAGAAGGATTTTGGCTTGTTCAGGTGTGGTTTGGCAAACTCCAGTCGGGCTTTCTTATGTCTCACTCTCAGCCTGGGTCTCATAGCATAGAACCCCATTTCATTGAGTTGGTGATGGATGGTGCGAGTTGAAACTGTCGTATCTTGTGTCTGAAGGTCAGCTTGAATCTGTTTGGCAATTGATCGAGGTGCTGTCTCCAAAATTCGAACAATCCTTCACTGCAATCTTCGATCAAGTTTTCACTTGCGTCCACGTCCAGGGAGGTTAGCTACAGTGCCATGGGCCTTAAACTTCCTGATAACATTGGTATAGGGACCCAGGAACATCAAGGTCTCTGGAGATGGACTTGTAGCCTTGAGGTTGTCCATGCTTGGCTACAATCTTGTGTCTGACCTCATCAGACAATTCTCTGGTTTTCTTTCTTTTCTCCATGCTCATTATGGTGCACACAGTGACACAAAACAGCAGAATGACCCCTTTTATCTATTCAAACTGGTTGAATGAGTGATTTTTACATTGCAGGCACCTGCAACTCAAAACAGGTGAGTTCAATTCCAAAGTAAAGGAGAATCACCTGCTTGGAATCTAATTATTTCGAACAACTTCTGAAAGGTGCCAATAATATTGGCCAGGCCTTTTTAGGATTTCTGTGTAGAATAAGCTATGATTTCGTCTTTTTCCTTTTTTTTTTTTGTTCCACTGCAAACCAACGAAATACATATGTGGAGAACAAAAGATCTTTTAATTTCACCAATTTTCTGGAAGAAATGGTGCATTATTTGAAAAAAGTGCAAGGGTGCCAATATTTTTGGCTATGACTGTACAATCACCATGGCCATGACATCCACAGGGTTAAAATACCTTAAGGCGACATATTTGGCCGAATTAAATTATTCCTTTAAGTTTGGAATGCAACTTGACAACTAGTGCACACTTTCAGGGTGGGAGTGAACTTTCTTGTAATACAGGAATCCATAAGGTATGATATTTAAGGTTGTGTTGTAGGATGATTGTGCTGTGCTATTTAATCCAGGGACTTTGGTCAACTTAAGTGAATCTACACAACCAACTTAACAACAACTTAATTATACTATACAGGGACATAGGTCAACTTAAGTGAAACGACACAACCAACTTAACAACAACTTAATTATACTAAACAGGGATGAAGGTCAACTTAAGTGAAACTGCACAACCAACTTAACAACAATTTAATTATACTATACAGGGACTTAGGTCAACTTAAGTGAAACTACACAACTAACTTAACACCAACTTAAGTATACTATACAGTGACCTAGGTCAGCTTAAGTGAAACTACACAAACAACTTAACAGCAACTTAAGTATACTGTCATGCGAATCCGTCAAGGTTAACACCAGGGAGCGCGGAAGACCGAACGGCTTTAACTGAGGCGACGACCAAATACGGATTTTGCTATCAACCGTGGGAAGAAGAAGTGAAGAGGAAGAGGCGGAAGCGCCTACCTAGAGCGAACCGACGGCAGCTCCGATCCTGCAGGGGATTGACTCAAACGAACACGGGTTTAACAAGGAATGGAAAGTAATGCAAGGGTTTATTTTAAATAAAGGTCGGGACAGGGAAACGTGATGATGAATCCAATAATGATCCTAAATTGGGATCCCACACACCGACTTCCAAATACGAGACAGGGAAAATGAATTACGAAAAGAACACGTTCGTCGTGTATGGGGAAATGTGGTGCGTCCTTATCTGTTTGTCGTTCAACGCGGTCCCGTCCGGCTACAAGCTCCGAGCACGAAGAATCCTCAGCCTTCTCGCTCGCACGCTCCACCCGGCCTCGATGTGACTCGCTCCGCGGCACACCACGAGGTCCCTCGCTCCAGTACCAACTGCACCAGATCCCGCTCCAAGCACCATGACGAACCGTCACCCAGCACGAAGCATGAAGGTCCAGCATGCAAGAAGGAAGAGCCAATGAAGACCAGGGACAAGAAGGGCAAGAGCTTCAAGCACAGAGAGATCTCCAATACGAAGGGGTCCAGCACGCAGAGTCCAAGAGAGAGAGAGCCAAGAGCCAAAATGTCGTCCAGCGCAACCATTTGTAACCTTCCCTCTGACGTCAGTCTTGGCGCGCCACCCAATCAGCGCCTCATAGCTTCCCGCCGTCTACCGAACCTTCTCGCGCCTTCCCTCCAATGAACAACCTCCTTCTCAGTTGCGTCTTCGTGCCTCCTGTCCTGATTGGCTGGAGGTTCGCGCCTTCCGCGCCAACCAATCACACGTTGCCTGTGGTGTGGTTACAACTCGTCTCACACAATGTTGCGAGGCCAGCTGGTGGTGCGGCTGGCGGCGGCCATCCGGCAGTGCCCCTATCTGGTTTCCTGCCGGTCTTCTTCCAAAGTCGTTGTAAGGGAAGGGAACTAATTAATGTGTGCACTAAGGACCTATCTAAGTGTTTATATGTGTGTGTTGCCATAAGGGACAGAGGAATGATTACCAGGTCTGACACACAGGGGTTTGTCTTAGTCCCTACAATTATTTAACACCCGGACATCCTTGTATGTTCACAGGTGTAC
This sequence comes from Myxine glutinosa, assembly GCF_964187855.1. Taxonomy (NCBI): domain Eukaryota; kingdom Metazoa; phylum Chordata; class Myxini; order Myxiniformes; family Myxinidae; genus Myxine; species Myxine glutinosa. The sequence goes on along the minus strand of NC_136261.1, from coordinate 313,348,092 downwards.
ACTTCCCCGACAAACCACCTAAAACATAGAACTTATTACAGGGTAGATTCCCTATCACAACAGTGGAAGCATGTTACCTATACAGATCTAACTGGCTCTAGATATTCCTTTACCCCCTGACATAACAATACTATACAGTGACTGAGGTCAACTTAAGTGAAACTACACAAACAACTTAACAACAACTTAAGTATACTATACAGGGACTTCGATCAACTTAAGTGAAACTACACAACCAACTTAACAACAACTTAAGTATACTATACAGGGACTTCGGTCAACTTAAGTGAAACTACACAACCAACTTAACAACAACGTAAGTAATCTATACAGTGACTTCGGTCAACTTAAGTGACACTACACAACCAACTTAACAACAACTTAATTATACTATACAGGGACTTAGGACAACTTAAGTGAAACTACAGAATCAACTTAACAACAACACAATTATACTATACAGGGACTTAGGTCAGCTTAAGTGAAACTACAGAACCAACTTAACAACAACTTAAGTATACTTTACAGGGACTTTGGTCAGCTTAAGTGAAACTACCGAATCAACTTATAGGCAGGTTCACTATGTATTTTTGTTCAAAATGTATGGAGATTAGCAAACCAGTACATTTTTGAGAAGCTTATTGCATCAGGTATATGAAAATCAATATTTACATTTGCGCAGATGCCTGCATAGCCGCCATTTTGGATTTTCAAAATGGCCGCCATAAAATAAGAAATTCCGAATATCTCAGCTTGTAATTGACATAGAAACTTATCGATTTATTAAGGACTTATTTATTTTCTTTCTCATCCGGGCAATATCTCAATCTCAGGCACCTTTTGAGTGAGGAAGCTGATATTTGGACATGACAATGACCAAGTGATTTGGCTGTAAAAGGTATTTGTGATTTATTGATTAATCAATTAATTATTTGATTATTCGATTAATCAGCTGATTAATTAATTTTCAAAAAGTTACAGTTTTGGATGAAATGGTGCTGGTTTAGGTATGCTATTTGCCAATTGATTAATACATTAATTATTTCAGGATTTTCATTATTAATTTAATTATTATTTATTTATTTTCATTATTAATCACTTATTTATTTTCTTTTTCATCTGGGCAATATCTCAGGCACCTTTTGAGATAAGCTGATATTTGGGCACAACAGTGATCAAGTGATTTGGCTATAAAGGATATTTTTTATTTATTGATTAATCAATTAATTATTTATTGATTATTCAATTAATCAATTATTTTATTTTTTTGATTAATTGATTATTATGACGTCATAGGTCACATCATAGGTCACGTGGTATGTACGCCATCTTGGAAAAACGTTGCACCTTTTGCCTCTTAACCTTTTATCTCTTAATTGACCTCACTGCACCTTTTACTTTTACCTCGTTGCACCTTTTACCTCTCGTTGCACCTTTTACCTCTCGTTGCACCTTTTACCTCTCGTTGCACCTTTTACCTCTCATTGCACCTTTTACCTCTCGTTACACCTTTGACCTCTTTTACCACGTTGCACTTTACCTCTTGAACTTTTACCTCTTAATTGATTATTCAATTTATCCATTTTTTTTGATTAATCCATTGTTTAGTTAATTTTCAAAAAGTTGCAGCTTCGGATGAAACACTGGTGGTTTAGGTATGCTATTAGCCAATTGATTAAGAAATTATTTTACGATTTTCACCCTGCGCTCGCGAAGCAAAAAGCAAGGTTAAGCGATTGGTTGCATGCGTACGTACGTGTGTGTCTGCATTTTAAAAATTCATTTTCTCGGCAATCGTTGGTGCGTTTGATATGAAATTTTCACCATAGGAGTGCCTCCGCCTGTATAATTTTTTCATTCATAAGTATGACGTCATAGGTCATGTGGAACAGACGGCATCTTGGAAAAAGGTTACACCTCTATATTACCGAAACCACTGAATGGAAAAAATTGAAACATGACTCATTGTGAAGTACTCCCCATGGGGAATAATATAAGTCAATGAGGATGTCATCAGCGCCTTCTTTATGACGTCATAGTTTGACAAGTACAACGTTTCATCCAATCACTATTAACAAAAATAATTTTCTCTGCAAGTTAGTTCGATGGACAGGAATGTTTCAGCATAGGAGCAACTCATCATGTAGAATTATTTAATGATAATTATGACATCATCGACCATGTGGTACAAGCGCCATCCTGGAAAAACCGAAAAATATTGAACCTCTCTATCTCTGAAACTGCCCCATAGAAAAAATTGAAACAGTGCGTTGTCAATACTCCCCATGGGGAATAAGATATGTTCATGATGATGTCATCATTACCTCCATTATGACGTCATAACTTGACAAATGCAACATTTCATCCAATCAGTATGAATTTTTTTTTCTCTGTAACTGTTAGTCTGATGAACACAAAAGTTTCACGATAGGAGCACCTCCTCCTGTATAATTTTTGAATGATAATTACGATGTCATAGGTCATGTGGTACAGGTGCCATCTTGAAAAAAACCCGAAAAACGTTGCACCTCTATATCTCCGAAACCACTCCATGGAAAAAATTGAAACGTAGCTCATTGTAAAGAACTCCGCATGTAGAATAAGTGGTGTTAAGCATGACATCATAATTCGACAGGGACAATGCTTTTTAAGTTTGATCAGTTTGAAATTTATTGAGCGTGATCCATGCAACAATTATATTAGAGAATATAAATTTATGATGTCATCGCTCACGTGGTCTAGCAGCCATATTGGATTAAATAAAAAAAACCATCAAAAACAGAAGAGTTGGCTTGCACCAAGTTTACTGTGTTGAGTAAGTATTCTATGAATACCGTCTAGTTATTGATATATTTTAATTACACAATTGATCAATCAATTATTGTACACCTCTCCCTCCCAATACCATCATCTCTATGCACTGCACGGCGGCCTCGCCGGGTGCCGAGGGCGCCCCGCCAATGTTATTTATTTATTGATAAATACTGGACTATACCATTGGAGGATATGTCATTTATTTATTTGGCATGAATGTATCTGTACTTGTTTTACTTTCATTTATTCCAATGCCCAAGAAATGCAGGTTTCAGTTCACAATGTCCTTCACCCCCGCCCTCCCCCCCCCCCCCCCCCCATTAACCATATTCAGATACACACACAAAAGAGGAAAATCATTGGATAAAGGTATTTTAATACTCACTTTAGTAGGAATATCCTGGGCCACATAATAATAATACATACATACATACATACACACACATACATACGTACGTACATACATACATACATACGTACGTACATACATACGTACGTACATACATAAATACATACGTACATACATACATACATACATACGTACGTACGTACATACATACATACATACGTACATACATACATACATACATACATACGTACATACATACATACATACATACGTACGTACATACGTACGTACATACATACATACATACATACGTACATAGTTTCACATGTGGTTCCATGGTGTAATGGTTAGCACTCTGGACTCTGAATCCAGCGATCCGAGTTCAAATCTCGGTGGAACCTTCAATTTCTTTCTTATTTTTATAAACCTTGCTGTTTTCATTTCTACTTCTTGGGGAGAAAATTTAACTTCCTCTCTTTCACCAATTTATTCCATTGCGAATGATAACTTTTAATCATGATGATAATTCATGTAATAATTAATTTAAAATTCCATTTAACTCTCCTAATTGCATTTCATTTAAATTTTCTGCGAAAGGCTTTATTGTACAAGATGGCCACAAGCTGCCTCCAAGTGCAGTGATAGATGTCAGGACTCCCCAAGCTGAAAATATTTGATAATATAATGAATTTTTATGTATTAATTATATGGATTATTAGGCTGAAATTGTTTCAAGTACAGTTTTATGCAGTTGTGAAGTTTTACTGTTCGCATATCCTTGTTTCAAGGGTTCTTTTCAGGATTGTCACTGAACTCCAAATTACAGCCTCGTATTGTGGTTCGTTTGTATAAATATTCCCTGGTATAGTTTTCAAAATTCCATCGAGGTTCTGTTATTATTCTTATGTGGGAGGATTAAGGTGGGAGAGCACTCTGCCAAGAGAATACACAGTTCTGTGGGATAAATATATAATCGTAGGCCTACATCAGTGGTTAACATGTGTGTTAATCCTCCTGTTATGACAATAGGTTGTGCAGCGAAATGATGTTGGTTTTTTATTTTACATCTCATAACTTGTACATATTACATATTAACCTCATAACAACAATAACAACAACAATACGATCGCTTCGGGGAAATAAAAACCACCAAGGCAGGATTCAATGTAAAATATTCACAACAACAACAACAACAACAGCAACAACAACAACAACAACACAATCGCTTCAGAGAAATAAAAAACACTGAGGCAGGGTTCAACATATTATCTTTACGACAACAACATATACACGATCGCTTAAGAGAAAGAAGCCGTTCAAGGCATGAAGGCCAAAAGCCTGAGGCCCACATCTCCTATGGCTTTCTAAAGACCGGTGAAGGCTGTCGGTTGCATCCTTTCGATATATATTTGATGATCCTTGCTTTACACTGAAGATAAAACGGAATTGTGTGTTTTCCTTCTTCTCAGCGAAATTGGCAATGCTGTTGCGTATTTGCTGAGCTGTCTTGTATATCATCATTGTGTTGTCCATTTCACTTGTGGCATCTTGCATCAAGGAAGTGTAGACCATATCTTCTTCGCAGGCTTCAGTACAGTAAAGAACAGATGGTTTTCTTCTGTCTTTCTGCCTCACTGACTTCACACTTGGTAACTCTGCAAGAATTTGATCCTTTAGCCACTGTCGTGTCAGTGTCAGAGTGTGCTTCTGTGCCTCATCACCACCACCAAGCATAGATATGTAGGTTTTTTCGATGGCATCCATGGGTAGATGAGCCTCATTTTGGGTTTGATATTCAATGAGATTGATCAGCTCAATCAAAAATGGTACTTGCATTGGTAGGTCTGTCTTTGTAGACTTGGCCCGGTTGCTGGCATCATCCCTCAGGACATGGAACACATGTCGTGTCCAGCATGGTTTGTGGTATCTTACATCTATCGCATGGGCATCACTTGGTGAGAGTGCATTGCTTCGTCTTGTCATCAATACTGGATCTTGTGAAATTTCCACAGCTCGTCTGGGTGCCTTCCCCGCATTTTCAGTTTGTACAGTGAAGAGACGCTGTCATGCTGGTCATCATCTTCTTGACATAAGAAGCAGTGATTCCTTGTCAACGGTTCTGTAGCAGATCTAGTGAAAGGTGCTGAGGTGCCTGGGGTTGCTGATTGCTCCATTTCAGAGCTTGTTCTTTTATGCCCACGCTTTTTCACAGCATAAGTTCCTGTAGACATGGCATGCTGCAAGCGGTCTCTCGCTCGCTGTATGGATATTTGATTTGTCGCATCAGAATAACAACTCCGATGCCACATGGGTTTCCTTTCAATCAATATTTCTTTGGTAAAGTCTTTGAGGCGACTTTGGATGTCAACATATTTTCCATCCTGTAAGCTCGCTCTTTCTTCCACTACATCGAGTAGTTTCTGGTATGAATCTGTTCTGTGATATTGAACAAGTGTTTCTTTGCTGGCAGTGGACTCCTGACAAAGAATGCACTGCTTCCAGTCTACTGTGTCCATGGACGACTTCACCGAACTCAACTTGCTGGTTCCCGGGTCTTCACTCATGATGACTCGGGCACTGAAAATAAAGAGAAAGCCACCACTATATTAACCAACACCAAGATAATTGTGTACTAGTTGTGTTAACATAATTTTTTATCGTATAAAATCAAATATTGAAAAATGCTGCGAAAATACTGCAAAATTTTACCCAAGTATTTAAATTTAACAGAAACTTTCCTCCTTCAGGATGTCTCTGATTCCTTAATATCTCTCCCAGGTTACTCCCTCCTCTGGTGTGATAGACCTGAGCCTTGTCCTGGAGGTGGGGTTGCTATCTTCATCAAAAACTCTCTTCCTCACTCTCCCTGCACTGCAGCCCCTCTCTCCACCTCACCCCAGGAGTACCTGTGGCTACGGCTTCCCCTTCACTCCCACCTTTTGTTCATATGTGTGTTGTACCATCCACCAAACAGTGATGACTCCATCTACATCTCGCTGTCTGATAATATGGACCAACTTCTATCTACCCATCCCAACTCTCTCTTCCTCATATGTGGTGATTTCAATTGTCGCCATGCCAGTTGGCTGGGTGTGGGTACCTCTCTCACCAGCCATGGCTCCTCAAGCAAAGGACCTCTGCGACTCATTGGGACTGATACAATCTGTCAATTTCCCGACCCGGATCTCACTCAACGGAGCATCTTCTTTTCTAGACTTGGTTATGACTAACTTCCCTGCAAATATCTGCTGTTCTTCTTCCACTCCAATCGGCTCATCTGATCATGTTCTTGTTAAAGTGGACATCTCTCTGACCATTCTCAGAGAGCCTCCTCAGCGTTGACAAGTCTGGCATTTCACTCAGGCCAACTGGCACGGTCTTCAAGCAGCCATCAATCATCTGGACTGGTCTCCCATCTCTCCCGCCTCTGACATCAACTCATCCTGGGAATTCTTCCAAAGTAAATTGCTCTCTCTCATGCACAGATTTATCCCTTCTCGTCTTCAGCTGTCATACCCTTCCTCCCATCCATGGTACTTGCCTTCGCCTCCTGGAAAGCAAATCAAACAGAAGGAAATCTCATTTCCTTTCACACAGCCCGAAACAAGTGTGCGTCCACATTCAGGAGAGCCAGGAAACAATATCTCTCCTCTCTCAAGACTGAACTCTCAAATCTGTCTCCTTCTTCCAAATCCTAGTGGTGTCTGGTCAAATCTGTTTCTGGTGTTTGTTCCCCTCTTCATCCCCTCCCTTACCTCAAACGGCAAAACAGCTGACTCCGAACGTGAAAAAGCTGAATGCCTCAACTCTGTGTTTGCCTCGAAATCTTGTGTCCCAAACCCATCCCTCTCTGTACCCACCGTACCCAGTCGTACCCAGCTGATCCTGGACTCTGTGTCCTTTCCTCCTGACAAGGTGGAAAAGTTTCTGTCATCCCACGACTCTTGATTCTGCAACTGGACCTGACGGCATCAGCCCACGGGTCCTAAAATCCTGCTCTGCCGCTCTTTCGCTCCCTCTCTCTGTTCTCTTCACCCTCTCTTTTGCTCAAGGTCATCTGCCATCAGCTTGGAAATCAGCCAACATCACCGCTTTACACAAAAAATGTGCAAAAACAGATCCTTGCAACGACAGACCAATCAGCCTTCTCCCAATTATCAGCAAAGTCATGGAATCAATCATTGCTTCGGATATCAAATCTTTCCTCTTCTCCAATGGCTTGATCTCTGACCATCAATTTGGTTTCAGACCAGGTCACTCTTCTCTGGACATGCTGCTTCTGCTGTCTCAACAATGGATGGAGGTCCTCAATGCCAAACAGGAAATTAGAGCTGTCTCCCTTGACATATCACGTGCCTTCGATACGGTCTGGCACCCCGCTCTGCTCATCAAACTCTCCTCCTATGGTATCCATGGAAATCTCCATGCATGTCTTGCGGACTTCCTCTCTAGTCGTAGTCAATGTGTGGCCCTGAATGGGTTTCTCTCATCTCCCCTTCATGTTCAGGCTGGAGTTCTCCAAGGCAGTGTTCTGGGCCCGGTGCTTTTTCTGGTCTTCATCAATGATCTCTCTCGTCGGTTCAGACTCGGCAACGGTTGCTCGAGTGAGATGTGCATGGAAGAAGTTTCGGGAACTGAGTGGCGTGCTGATGAGGAGGGGAGTGTCGTTGAAGCTGAAGGGAAAGGTGTATGCTGCATGTGTGAGAAGTGTTATGATTTATGGGAGCGAGACATGGGTAATGAACGTAGAGCAGCAACGAAGGTTGGAAAGGGTGGAAATGCGAATGGTTCGATGGATGTGCGGAGTATCGTTGAGAGAGAGGAAGACAAATGATGAATTGCGAAAAATGATGGGAATAGAGCCTGTGATTGATGTTGTGAAGAGGAACAGGTTGAGATGGTTTGGTCATGTGTTGAGGAAGGATGAAAGTGACTGGTTGAGAAGAGTGATGGAAATGAATGTAGAAGGAAGTAGAGGACGGGGAAGACCGAGAAAGACTTGGCCAAAGATGGTGGAAGAAGAAATGCGGGCAAGGGGTTAACAAGGAGAGATGCAGAAAATAGGGCAAGAAGGAGAAGATTGTCATGGGGACCGCCAGGCTAACCCCCGCTCTACCAGGGAAAATGGCCTTAAAATGCATGTTGTTGTTGTGTTGTTGTATCAATGATCTCTCTGACTCTCTTGAAAATCCTCTCTACCTCTTTGTGACCTGGAGGGAGGAAGTGCAAGTGATCTGGAGGGAGGAGTTGTATTGAATAGAGTGCGGGAGTTTGTTCCAGAGGCGGGAGAAAAGAGGAATGAAAGAGTGAAGGTAAGCAGAGATTCTTGATTTTGGCAGTTTCACCACAAGAGGGTTGCTGACAGATCTTGTGCATCCTGCAGGAATATTTTGGGGACAGAGCACAGATAGAGGCAGGGGGAGCTAGGCCGGAGAGGAGTCAGTAGAAGACAGAAAGACCACCAACCTGCCTGCGGTGAGTGAGTGAAAGGCCCTCAGAATCAGCTTCATCGCGGGAGATTCCAATGATTCTAAAAGCTTTGGTTTCTACAGCGTGAAGCCGAGTTAGGAGTGAGGCAGGAGCACCAGCCCAGAGGGGAGAGCAGTATTCCATTGAGCTTTGGATGAAAGTCTTGGATGTGGTGAGGAGCTCAGGTGTGCCAAGGAAGAACTTTGCACGATGGAGGATGCCCAGTCGGCGACTGGCTTTGGAGGCCAGCTTGGAAATGTGGTTTTCCCAGGAAAGATCATGGCAGATAGTGAGACCCAAAAGCTTGAGTGACAGAACTTCTTGGAAAGGATTGTTGAGAAAGTAGATGGGAGGGTTGTCCAGACAGTCTTTTCGGAGAGACATGGTGAGAGTGTGAGATTTGTCAGGATTGAAGGACATGTTCCACTTGTTTGACCAGTTTGTGATTTTTATCATGGTCTGCAGAGAGTGAGGAGGCTGCAGACTGCCGATCTGAGGGATGAGGAATGGAGCGGCAGATAGTGGAGTTATCAGCAAAATGTTAAAGAGGATTTTCCATAGTGTCAGAGAGATCATTAATGAATCATACATACACACATACACACACGTGCACAGATGAAAAAGTGTATTATTAGCTCACCTGTAACGAAGCTCACCTGTAACGAATCGGCGCGTCATCTGTCAGCCCGTCAGTCCGTAGACACTTGCAACTTCTTCTCCGAAAGCGCTGAAGAGATTGTGACCAAACTTGGCACAAATGATAATTGTTGTGTTGCGACTAAAGTTGCTTCACGGCATAAAAAAAAAATCAGGGTCTAAGGGTGTCTACCGGGGATCAAAGTGGATCCAGGTTTGACCCCTAAAATAGGAATTTGCTCTTTCCTCTGAAACTACACACACTATTTCGATGAAACTTGAACACAACCTTCATCCCCCATGATGTACCGAAGCTTGTTCATGGCACGAAGAAAATTGAAGTCTAAGGGAGTCTACGGGGGGTCAAAGCGGGTCTGGGTTTGGCCCCCCAAAATAGGTATTTTCGTTCTCCTCTGAAATTACACATGCGATTTCGATGAAACTTCTCCACAACCTTCACCACCCGTGATATACCAATGTTTGTTCATGGCATTAGAAAAAGTGGGGTCTGAGGAGTTATTAAAAAGTTCCCATCTGGTTGTAAGTGGTGGGAGATGGGGGTGGGGGGGAGTAGTCTGTGCATGCGTCCACAACCATTTCCTGGACATGTATGAACCAGTTTTGTTCATACTTGGACATTTTTTACATTTTTCATACTGTTAACATTTTTTGTTATGTGTTCTAGTGTTATTATATAAAATACACGAGAACACATAATAAACCCCCAAAATAGGTCTGTTTTTTGTTTGTTTGTTTAAAGTCTTATGATTATGTTAGTATGATTCTACATGCTGCCCTGTCTTCGAGTTAATATACACTTTCTTGCTGCGGCATGCTTTTCTTGTGTTGTAAATTTTGCACAATGGATGACCGTTGGTGCATGTTTCTCCACATTCTGATGTACAAGCCCAGATTGCACTGACCACTTTAGTTTTACCAACCGAGAGTTCATGCATATTAGTGGCATTTTCTCCAGATTGTCGACCTGCATGAACACAGTTTTTCATGGACCATCACTATTTATCATTTATGGAGGAATGAAACCCATCATTGCATAGTGCTTACATTCAGAAAGGTCACTGGGTCAAATACTCATAATCAGTTTTATAACAACAACACAAGGCTCACATAGAAGAATGAGATGAGGAGACCTAATTGTGCTTTTACATGAACTCCCATACAGGGAGGGATATTGAAAGACATGAAAAAAACCTATATTTCAACCTAAGATTGCAGCCTACATGATGAGTTACTCACTCAGATGGGAACAATAAACAGGCCAACCCAATGGGAAAGTGGTGTCAGGAACATGTTATTTTTCCAGACATTTCACCAACATCTAGAAAGAAGGTACGTACGGTAACTTTCAGTGAAATGCAATTTCGATTGTATGGCAGGAGGTCACATAACATTTTGGACGATGTTCATCAGTGAATCAAATCACTCTCCAGCTGAAAGATTTTGTCAATAATATTGTACAGGCCTATTTATAAAGAATAGGCTTTGCGTTACCACTAAGATGGATTTGGCACAGCAACAAAAGAGAGATAAATAAATAAATAAAAACAACCAGTGACTTTGGTCATGATTTGTGCCAAATGCTTCCCTCAACAATGGCCGCCTTCATCTAAACACTTCATTGTAAACAAGCAATGATAATAAATGTCCTCTGTCAAACAAACTTCCCATCTCTATGATTCACTTAACCGCTCCGCCTTGTGTAACCACATTAAAAGGAAGCATGTTTAATTTACTCTGCCAAGAAAGACTCTAAACATGAGAAATTGTCAACACAAACATGATTTGTCTGCATTTAATTTTTTTAATTTATGTTATTTTTAATTTATTTTTATTCTTTTGGCTCCTTGAGTCCATCAATATCCCAAAAGGTGTAAATAATTACGTGTGATAACAGCAATATGCCAATGCTGAGAGGTGAAAGGTAACTATTTGATGAACATTTTCAAGAAAGCCATAAAATTAAATCAAATAGCTAACGAACAAAAACTTCCCATTTTTGATAAGCATTTAATATTTTTATTTAAAATCTTTAATTTGACCTCAATATTATTTTATATTAAAACAGTTAAACATGTCTTCGAATCGATATGGCCGTGCAAATGCAGTGACGTTATTAAATTATATCTTAATACGAGCGACATTTATAACCAACATCATAGAGGGAATAAATCTGATTCTTGATGGGAGAGAATGTTTTTGCCAGCTCCTGGAAAGAATGAGGAATAAAAGGAAAGTGTTTCAATGAGACACCAACACAAAACATCTGTCGCAGCACAAAACATCTGTCGCAGCATATAGTCGTCCCAATGCTTGTTACGAGCCGTTGTCGCACGGAATACGATTCTGCAGAAATGTCATCAAACCTCGACGATATATTAATGTTTTAATAAAACTTATGATTATTGTGAAGTTGTACAAATGAGAAAGAATTTTGAGTTTAATTGGCAGGTCAGCTGAGCATTTGTGGTTTTGTCATCGTTTCAGATGCGTGTGGGTGTAGACGTGGTCATGTGCAGTGTCTTGGCACACACATCAATTCCGGGCCAGAAATTTATTGCTTCCATAACGCCTACACACAGCTTTTTCTGGTAAGGGTCACCAAATGATTTTTGAAATTTTGCAATTTACAACATTTTCAAACATTGAGCTGGCTAACCGCTGCATCTGTATTAGCAATTGGATTTCCCCATAAGTTAGAAACTGGTCTTGTGGTGCAGGCCATGACTGTCGCTCTGCATATATAATTGCATTGTAGATTTGTGGTTTCATTTTGATTCTTGGTTTTTTTTGCAGTTATTTCACTCGACTCTAACCACAGTATTGCAGTTGAAAGGGTTTTTTTTTTTTTTTTTTTTTTGTATACAACATCGAGGCTCGTGTAAGAGCTAAGCTCATAGTTTATGAGGGGTACTCATAGCTTATCAAACAAAATCTCCAAACTCCAGTACGACGACGTGCATCCATTAATACGCAGGCGGAGAATTGAGCAGATGAAGCCGAGGTGATCGAGTTGTGCACCCAAGAGACAGTTGGATGTAGAACAGATCAAATGTGATTAATACACGAATTCCTAAACCCACAGTGCAGGCATTATTCCACAGTGCAATCCTCAGCAGAACCTCCAAAGTGACCACAGGCTGACAGAGGAATCTCCATTCCGATGGAGCTCGGCCACCATGCATCTCCGACTCGGCTCCCTCTCCGTCCTGTCATAACAGGGCCGGCCACGTGTCTGGCACACTGGCACAGCTGCAGGGGTGTTTCGGTTCCAGCGCTGCGCACAGCATAATCCCACATGGCATGTGTTTATGCGTGTGTCCTTTGGTTTCCATGGCAACCTTTCATACTGCGAATCGTCGTCACAAAAAGCACGGCAGATGCAATATCGCTAACGAGATAAGCTCGGACGATTGCGGTTCCCCAGCTGACGACGTTCGGAGTGCTTATTAACGTCTGCCCGAATAATTGACATCGCAATCTAATAAACCAACCAGAAAAGCGAATGAGCAAAGACGTATGCGGAGTTGTCTTCGACCAGATTTCAAAATGAGCGAATGTCTGGCAACGTCATCTGCTCTAAAGTTTTCATGTTTGTTTCTTGATTCATCCAAGAGTTTCTAAATCGTTTATTTATTTATATTTCAATTTTTTTTTTTTTTTTTTGTGAACGTGTAACACAGTCTTTATTACTGAATTGTAATCACAATCTGATACAAGTATTCATCAAATAGTGCATGTTTATATAAAATACACGAGAACACTTAGTGCTTTTAGAAATGTCTCCAAAACTTTTTTCTTGCCAGATGAATTATAAAAACTTTAAAAAAGAAAAACTAAACCTATTTGTTGAATGACAGAAAAGTGAACATCACTTGTCTCATTCACTTATTCATTCTGTTCGGCTCAGGCTTTGAGCTGGTGTTATTGTATTTACCTACTTGCAAAGGGAAAAGCTCATAAAACCTAACAAGAGCTTTTCTTTAATTTACAATAAGTGTTTCTGACAAATCAGCTGTAATTGTTTAACTCTGCACTATTTCGTTTTTGACACATTAATCGATTTGTTTGAAACCAAAAGTTATGGAAAGTACAACAAGTGTTCTGTTTCTGTAGTAACATTCCATATTTTGGAAACTTCTTTCAGTGATGAACTTGTCATGATGCAAGGATATAATTTATTAAATAATATACTCAAGCAACAGCCGAACAGAGAGAAATATAATGAAAGCAAGGAAACATCACCACTTTTGATTTACAGACGAGCACATGGAGATTAGAGATTATCCAGCATTAGAATTAGAAAATCCAGCATTAGATTAGAAAATTAATTAGAAATTAAAAAGAAAAAATTAGATTAGAAAATCCAGCATTAAAGCTTCCATGTTCACAACAGTAAATGCAGCAACACAGTCAGCACAGGATGACGTAGAGGTACGCACAATCGCCTACAAGCCATCTACCCTGGGTTTGAATCCCTACCCATCTATAAACTGTCATCCCGGTGTTTCACAGAGTGGGTGAATCATCAATGTGTGTACCGTTCCTCGGATGGACGTTAAACTTGGCGTCGCATCTGAAGGCATTAGTTCGTGGATGTTAAAGATCACACGGTGTCCTTTGTGAAGAGTAGGTGAGCTATCACCGGCACCATGACCAAATTCCAAAATACTGCCCTAACTACTGCTGGGAGAGAGATGGCAAACTGGGCAAGCACGACTCTTGGCAAGAAACTGCTTTGGCAGAACTAACGCCGCTCTGGAACACAGAGTATGGTACATCAGAGCAGAAACAGCACAACAGAATTTTCCCAGTCTTTACATTGCATCTCTCTCTCTCTCTCTGGTTGCTGTATTTTAAGTACGATGAGGAAACTTCTAGAAAAGTTTGACCAGGAAATACCGGCCACCCATAGAAACGGCCATCATTCTTCTTGGTTCAGCCTCTGATAAAAAAAAAACACCCAACAACTGCTTATTAGCTCCACCACTGAAGGTGGATGGAGATTATGTTTTCACCCCTGTCTGTCTGTGCATCTGCCTGCCAACAGGATATCTCAAAACGTTGTGGACGGATTGAGACGACATTTGGTGGAGTGTTTGGCTTTGTGACAAGGACGAAATTATTATATTTTGGTGAAGATCCGAATCTGGATCTGAGAATTTTAAAAGTGATTCTTCACCATTGAGTGAAACAGCCAAACCGATATATAGCAAGATATTTCAAAAAGTTGTGGACGACTTATGACAAAACTTGCTGGATGAGTTGGGTAGGTGACAAGAACAAGGTGTTACATATTTATGTGAATGTATGTGAATTACCATTCAGGTCTTTGCTTATCCGTGTGTAGTAGATTAAGGGTTGTTGTGGTTGGAGGGTCAGGAGCCCTTCTGAAAAAGAGACCGGAAACGGAAGAGGAAAAGACACGAGGAAGAAAAGCGACGAGGATTCTTCTTCCTCGCCCCGCTCCGACGAAAGGTGGGATCGACCTTGCGCCGCGTGGAAAAGCGGCGTTCCGAAGCCCGTCTGGCGAGAGGAGTTACCGGGACGTGTACCTACCTGGTGGAGACGTCAAGTTGACGTGGGGCCGTTCACCGACCCCGCGTCTGGCACCGTTCGCGGCACCGTCTAAAAAGACGCGTACGGGTCGCACGTTGGGGCCTAACACGCGTTGCAAGCGGCGTGGGGCTTTTGCTTGCTTTACCGTACCCGCTTCGCGTGGCCACGAGGGGCTGCAGCCGTGGTGCCTGGTACGATACCTGCCCGGTGGAAACACGTCCACCCGTGGTTCGTTCAACCGCCCGAGTGCGGCGACGCCGACCATCATCTTGGTCCGGAGGGGCCCAGAGACATTGTGAGGGGCAGAGACCAAAAGGGGGTCGTGAGTACAAAAAGGGGACACACATATATAAGATGGCCATCTTAAACCTCTAGGGGATTGATTGATTGTTGAGTGTGAATTGTGGATGGTGGATTGCTCGGGGAATATACCCTTGATTGTATCATTGAAATTGTTTGGTATCATTACCCTTGAAATATATCGTTGAACATCAGTTTTCTCTTGGGTGGAATTCATAGGGATTGTGTTGCGAAAGCGCATATATACTACTACTTTCTGGCGAAGTTCCTCTCACGGTCCGGGGGTCACCGAGACCAGGTAGTCACCGAGGGGACCACGTAACAAAGGTGATTAGTTTTTGGTTCGTGTCTGGATCGACATGTAGCCTAACCCTAACCCTAACAACTCGGGATACAAAACGTAAACTGTTCAGCCTGGTAGAGGTATGCTCTCTACCGAGAGTTGTTCTAGTTAGATGATGTTATTTCTCTGTGGGCTTCCCACAGTAGAATCTACCACATCCTTTTATAATATCCAACCTCCAAGTTACAGATATGTGGTAAATTGAATTTTACAAAAACTTAATAATTTGACAACTACTTTTTTTTAGCTTAAAATGGGAAGATTTTTTTTCAAAAAGAATTCATGATCAAAATAAAGACCAGTTACTGCACTGTAGTTACAAAAAGGAAGCCAGACATTAACAATACATACATACACACACATGCATGCACACATACATAAGCACACACACACATGCACACGCACACATGCACATTGTTACGGATTCATCACTTCCGTTGTGGTGGCTTTCATCCACTTGAGACATTTCTGGTTCCATGTATTATTATTATTGTAGTTTGAGGGAAATAGCAATTATTATTGTCAAAAGGTAAAAGGAATGTTTTAAAATGAAACAGGAACCGGACGTCGATGAAGCGGAAGGAGAAGAAAGAGGGCGGAGCGAGAGAGGTCGGACAAGAAAGCCGAGTTGCTCCGGGTTCTGAAGTGAACGTTGGCAAGCAAGAGTCACTAGCGTGCCGTGCACCGGCACGTCTTGTCAGGTACCCAAAAACTAAGAGTCAGCACACACAAGTCATGGATGGAGGCAATATTGGCAAGCTCTTTGTCAGTGGACTGAACTTCAAAACAAGGGAAGTTGTTCTGGACTCTGTCTTCAGCAAATATGGACCGCTCTTGGAAGTGCTGCTGATAAAAGACAGGGAGACGCAAAAGTCAAGAGGGTTTGGCTTTGTCACATTTGAAAACACAAAGGACGCCAAAGATGCAGAAAAGGATTTGGATGGCAAGGATTTGGATGGTCGGACCATAACAGTAGAGAAGGCAGGCCATAGGCGTCGACGGGGCTACAGAGGAGGAAAACGTGGAGGTAGTTTCAGGGGTGGCTATGGCTCCCAGAGTTACGGCAGCTACTGAAAGGATGATTATCAGGGTAGTGGCCGAGAAGGAGACCGCTATTCACATGACTACAGCGACAAGCGTTCCAACCGTGATTATTATGAAAGTTAGGAAGAGTTTGAAGCACTGAATGCTGCGGAGCAGCCGAGCGAAGATTCCTACATGGATTAACCGTGAACTCCACGTTCCTAAAGGCGTCCATGTAGTGAACTTTCCTACACGGATTAACCGTGAACTCCACGTTCCTAAAGGCGTCCATGTAGTGAACTTTCCTACATGGATTAACCTTGAACTCCACGTTCCTAAAGACATCCATGTAGTGAATACTTCCAGGCCTCACCACCCAACCACCATGAAACCTGGCTCTCAGCTCGGCCTCCCTAAAAAAGTGCTATAGATTTGCTTGACTTTTGATTTTTGATCACACCCCCCTTAACCGTCATTAAAAAAAAATGGAAAATAAAATTAGAGGTGGATGAGATGTAATTTGGCTTTGCAGGAGTTCAACTGGGAAATTGAGCATGTAAAGGGCAGGGACAATGTTGTTGCTGATGATTTGTCCAGAGTGAACTAACTTTGGAATTCTCTGTAGGTTGTTTGAAGTTCTGTTGCTTTATTTTTGGGAAATATTGATTATCGTTGCTCACGGGAATTGATGATTTGGGTGTGAGTTTACTTTTGTTTGTTGGGAGAATTTTGCCTACAAAGAAAGTTTTCACTATGTTCGGAAGGATGGCAGGCTGAGTCAACCCACATGGTGTTATTTAATAACACTAGTACACCCACAGACTCCGGGAAGGGCAGGAAGGGTAATTCCTTTTTGGGGTATATAGATTACAGTCGATCTATGGTCGGGTCTCAAGAACATTGGGTGTGTGTTCATTTACCAAGTTTCTTGTGAAGAGATTGTCAAGTAGTTTAAGCATTTGCGCAAGCACCCCATTCAAAACCGTTAAGGAATGGCCGGCTTGGCAAGCGCTAGCTAGCTGCTTGGTAAAGGAGCACAACCCGAGCTTCTACCTTTCAGTTTCGTATAAAACAGCAGGAGCGAGTTTCAAAGGTTCGTGACGAAAAATGCCACGGTAGCGGCAGAAAGGGCCATGTTATTAACACAACATTTGTGGGTTATATAGAGTACAGCAGATCTTCGCTCAGTTCTGTAAGTAAACCTTACTTCACGAATGTCGGGATTCCTCCAAATTTCTTCATTTTGTGTTATAAAGAGCATTGGCGACTGTTTAAAAAGCTAAGCATATGTGTTTGTGGTTTATAATATTTTTACTTCCTGTAGAAGCCCACGGAAACACCATTATAACTATAAGCTATTTATACACCATTATAACTATTATCATTGCGGGAACGCCTTGGGGAAGTGGGACATTATTAGTATTAATATTGTTTTGTAATAACATTAACAATATGCGACTATCATTCATTTTGTTATTAAAAGCGTCTTTGGACGTACGTGCAAATTCCGGATATTAACGGGTAAATTGGGAAACATTTAGTGTCATTTTTTATTGCTCGCACACAAACTTTTTTCCGTTAGTATAGAATAAAATGGTTCTTTTCGAAGTGAAAAAGATTCACCAAAGACGACAAGCCTGATTGTCCCAAATATTGTGCAATAGTGAGGAATGAATGATCGAGTATCAACTGTAGCATTGCATAAAACACACGACTTAAAGACGAAATTGAGTGAAGACAGAAGCATGCCACAAAGTGCTCGATAATCGGGATTCTTTAGAAAAATAAAGTCTGGAGTGTTTTGGAAGATACTGCACTGAGAAAGCGGGAGATTTGACCAAGGAACACAGAAAATTGGGAGAACTCCCAGTAAAAGGGGAGAGATTGAGCCCATGGGGTTAGGATTATAGTTTGGAATGTTGTTGTTAGCCAAGCACATTGTTGATCAGTAATATATTGTTTTTGATGAAAAAAATGACAACGATAGAAGTACCATGGCATTACTGTAAGGTGATATAAAGCAGGCAACACTATTAAACACAAATGATGAACCAGATTAATGCGGCTTTAAAGGACATTGAGCCCGAGTGAATTGGCTAAGACGCAAATGGTAATCAATCTGCGCACTCATACAATGTTGAACAGTGATGACATTGGGAGATGTTTTCTTTTTGCATATGTATCCTTTTCTCTTACACACTATTTTGTTTCTCTCTAAAAGTTACATTCTATCTCGAGAGACAAATTAAAGGAAACGGTTTGTGAGGAGGTGGTTTGTAAGTTGGGGACAGCAGTAGACCAAACGGATTTATGAAAAAAAGGCCATGTATAAGCTTCGAGGTGCATTTTGGGGTAAAATTTGTAAAGTTAAAGTAAAAGAGCTGCATGTATATACATGATATATAAATGCTTGTTCAAAGAAATTGTCTAAAAATGACAATTTGACGGCCATTTTGTTTATGCTAATTAGAAGGTAAAAAACTCAAAATTCGGCTTGGGATTAATCGAATTCAGCAGTTTCATTCAGGTAATTTCATTCAGTTAATTCATTCATTCAGTTAATCGAATTCAGCATACACTAATTAATTTAAAAAGTGAGGTTCCCAACTTTTACCCAAAAATGCACCTAACATTCACATTTCTCAGAAATCCGTCCAGTCTACAGGGGAAGATGAGGACTTGAACCCACATTTTACATAAAGTGAGATTTTCACGACATTTTTGTGAGACCCAAGAGCACGACACGCCTCTGCCATTTCCTAAATAATATTGTCTGAATCATCTATTCACATGTTAATATTTCCAAGGAAGTTGCCTGTGCGCATACGGGATTCTAAACATAGGTCCCGTAATAAAAGTTCGTATTGGTGTCAAAGCCAGCGACCAATATTAAGAGTAGATTACAAAGCATCTGAAAATGCAAAGCCCATCCCATGAATTCCATCGTGACGGAATCACCATGTGCACTCTAATTTTGAACATATAAGGTAATTATCTTGAATGCTAAGAACAGCAGAGAGAATTCAATTATATGTATTGAACCAGAACTGTCACATGGCTACAGACGAGTACTACTCTCAGTGAGGCTTACCCCGGTTAACAAAATTTGTTACCTAGAATAGTCTTGTGACGGAATCACACTATGTGGACATGGTAAACAGACTAATGAGATTTGATATAAAAACTCTGCTCTGTTAGTGAACACAAGGTCTAGAAAAAAAAATTCGGACGTCAACAATAGTACTGCTTTCCTATCGCAGTCTTATTGGTAATGCAATGCAGAAACTGCAAACTATAGGTGGCAGACCAGGTAATGTGACGGAATCACACGTAATGTGACGGAATCACAAGTGCGCTTGTGACATGTTAACACAGCTGAAATGACAAAGTATCCAAAATAGGATTGGAAATCTTAGTAGAGAAAGTTGTGGATATACAGAACTCAGATGGAGGAACAAATAATAAGCAATTAAACAAATTAACAAATTTATTTTAATTTCATCATTGAACATGTAACGGTTATTATTAAGCTACTCTGACCGCTAGGCCTAGTTATCTCCTTGATACACAACAACACACAACATGCATTTTAAAGGCCATTTTCCCTACTAGAGCGGGGGTTAGCCAAATTAAATAGCCAAATATCCAAAAGCGGGGGTTAGCCAAGCCAAATATCCTTGATACAAAACGAAATTAAAAGTTAGCGTTTCTTTTTGTTTATAACCAAAACCTACGAGATATATGGCACAATAAAATCAGCACAAGGAATTTTAAATTAATGGATTTAATTTTTTACACGTGGGTGACGATTTTCATGGATTTCATGATCCGCGTCTGCTTTGTGTTTGGACTTCTTCTTCTTTCATATGCTAAACATGACGAAAACAGCTAAAATAATAATAATAATAATAAACATGCAAGCGTTAATAAACCAGCGGTTGTGCAAACTGAACAAGCCTGTTGTCATGGATACTGTTGACATGTCAAAACAGCAAAATCAATCGCTGATTTTTGATTGACAAATTGAATGATGCAATGTGCACATTTTGTTTAGATTTCGAGTTAATCAGATGCAAATTGACAATTTTATGCAACCTTAACCTTTGACCTTTTGATCTAAAAAAACAATTGGTTTCTAGCTTTTGATTGGTGAACTCAATATGCAAATTCTTAAAATTTCAGGTCAATCAGATGAAAATTGACGATTTGATTTATGCAACCGTGACATTTGATATTTTGATCTAAAAAAAACAAAACAATCGGTTTCTAGCTTTTGATTGGTGGAATCAATATGCAAATTCTTCAAATTCCAGGTTAATCAGATAAAAATTGATGATTTATGCAACCATGACCTTTCACCTTTTGATCTAAAAAAAAAACAATCGGCTTCTAGCTTTTGATTGGTGAACTCAATATGCAAATTTCTACAATTTTAGGTCAATCAGATAAAAATTGATGATTTTATGCAATCTTACCCTTTAACCTTTTGATCTAAAAAAACAATCGGCTTCTAGCTTTTGATTGGTGAACCCAATATGCAAATTCTTTAAATTTCAGATCAATCAGATGAAAATCGATGATTTATGCAACTGTGACCTTTGATCTTTTGATATAAAAAAAACCTATCAGCTTCTAGCTTTTGATTGGTGAACTCAATATGCAAATTCCTAAAATGTCAAGTCAATGAGATGAAAATTGATGATTTTATGCAATCTTGACCTTTAACCTTTTGATCTAAAAAAAAAAATCGGCTTCTACCTTTTGATTGGTTAACCAATTCAGTGACCCAATATGCAAATTCTTAAAATTTCAGGTCAATTGAAGGAAAATTAACGATTTTATGTGATGCTGACCTTTGACCTTTTGAACAAATTATTAATTTGACTTCTCAATATTCTCATAATAAAGCCTTGTTGAAAATTTGATGACAAAAACTCAAATGGCAAAAACGTTACGGCCCAGAGAGACACACACCCAGACACAGGTTATTGCAAAACCCCATCACCTTTATAGTGTCATAGCCACATTTCTGCAGGGCTCCGGTACCTCAACATTTGGGACTACACCACTGCTAGGTGTCCAATCTGAGTTAAAAGATGTGGATATATAGATAGATATAGATCTCATTTCTCATCTATATATATAAAACACAGTTTGTGTGTGTGTGTGTGTGTAATGTTACCGATAGACTCCTAAACGGAGAGGCTCACGTGCTTGATATTTGGCATAGACATGGCCATTGAGCCTGGGAAGAACATGGCCAACCTAAAAAAAATTATTTCATAATATTTTTTTACCATATTTTTACCTCAGCACATTTCAGCGAGGAATATTATGCACGGAATCTGAGGCGGTGGCAGAGCAGCGCGCTGATTCACTCAGAGCGATCACGTGATGTTCCTTGCCGCCATAAACTCAGTTACGCGTTCGCATGTATTTCAGAGCGAAAAGCGATTGCGTTTTTTCACATTTCAGCGAGGAACATTGCCATTCACACCACATAGGTTTTTTTTTCTTTCATCTTTATGAGATCCATATTTTTTATTCATATTTACCTCAGCGCATTTCAGCGAGGAATATTATACACGTAATCTGAGCAGGTGGCAGAGCAGCACTCTGATTCGCTCAGAGCGATCACGTGATGTTCCTTGCCGCCATAAACTCAGTTATGCGTTCGCATGTATTTCAGAGCGAAAAGCGATTGCGTTTTTTCACATTTCAGCGAGGAACATTGCCATTCACACCACATCGGTTTTTTTTTCTTTCATCTTTACGAGATACATATTTTTTATTCATATTTACCTCAGCGCATTTCAGCGAGGAATATTATACACGGAATCTGAGCAGGTGGCAGAGCAGCGTGCTGATTCGCTCAGAGCGATCACGTGATGTTCCTTGCTGCCATAAACTCACAGTTACGCATTCGCACGTAATTCACACGTTCAAAACAAACGAGATCCGCGAAGCGAGTTGGTCGAGTCGTGCTAACCAAGATGGCGACACGGCGGCTTCACTTTTCACGGAGTATGAGCGTTCTATATATTTTCAATTCAGTGCGCCCGACTCGCTCACGTACTTGATTTGTGGCATAGACATGGCCATTAGGCCTTCACGGTGTAATTTGTGTGAGGCTTTTGTCCGAGTGAGCTTGAGTCGAGAGGGCGAATGTACGGGTTGGAAATGTATGGGTCTCCCTTCCCCCACCCGACAACGCCGGTACTGGAGGGCGTCACAGGATCGGTGAGTCTCCAAAATCTGCTTCGTGCTGTTGCGAAGATGCAGGACGATGTCGCGATTGTTGTGCTGGTCTCCGACCATGAGAACTGCAACGTCATTGTTGACTGGCCCTCCCCTTCCCTCCCCCTTACCCCTCCCCCTCCCCCCTCCCCTCCCTCTCCATTCCTCCTCCACCCTACCCTCTCCCCCTCACTTCCCCCTCCACCCTACCCCCTCTCCATCCCCCCTCCCCCTCCCCCCTCCCCATCCCTTCCCCCCTCCCCCTCCCACCTACCCTCCCCCTCCCCCCTCCCACCCTCCCTCCCCCTCCCCCCTCCCACCCTCCCCCCTCCACCCTCCCACTCCCCCCTCCCCCTCCCCCTCCCCCTTCCACCCCCCCTCCCCCCTCCCCCTCCCCCTCTCCTCCCCCTCTTCTCCCCTCTCCTCCCCTCCCCTCCCCCACCCCTCCCCTTCCCCACCCGGCAATGCCGGGTACTTCTGCTAGTTCTCTATATATCTCATTCTTTTGAAAAGAGTCGGTCATTGCGTATCGTACCCTGGCCATATTGAAATGTGATGGAGCACTGGCATGATGAGCTCCTTTTATCAATGTTTTGTCGAATGTTTTATCAAATGGTCAAATGGGCTCCTCTTGTGACCAAGTATCTTTGCAAATATTTCTGGTAACAACCTGCATCAACCATTTAGTAAGAGCCACATGATTCTTCGTATTTCAGATACTAATAACCATAACCCTCAACTCTCTGCTTGTATGATGTGATCAACTCCTGTCAGAAACTCAGTATCTAGAGCTATTTCGATCAATTATTTCGATCAATTTCAATAGAGCTTGCCCAATGCTAGTTAGTAGTTATGGCTGATAATTATCAGCCATAACTAGCATTGGCAAGCTCCATTTCAGAAGTGACATTCAAATGTACATGGCAAATGAGATTTTGCTGTGCCAAGTCCTTAAATGGCACTTCCAACTTCTTTGTAGCAATACAAGGTCTTCATACACAATGTCATAAAGCCACTTGTTACTACTATCGGCTTGAATCTTGATCTCTAGTCCACCACTTATTTACAACCTGAAGCTTTGCAGTTTACACAGAGCTTGTGTATCTCGCTTTGACACCAACCCCATATACAGTATATCAGTGTACAACTTGGTTAAGAGTGGAGGAATGGTTGATCAGAGTAGTGATGGCAATGTAGGAGAGAGCAAACACAGCTGTAAGGACGAACGGACGGGAACAGTGGTGAGTTTGAGGTGAAGGTGGAGTGCATCAGGCGTCAGTACTAAATCCACTACTTTTTGTAGCTGTGATGGAGGTGCTGGCTCAGAACGTAAAGGAGGGTTTACCGTGGGAGTTGTTGTATGCAGATGATCTGGTGTTGATTGGGGAGAGTATGCATGGACTGAAGGAGAAGATGAACAAGTGGAAGGAGGCAAAAGTATGGAGGCAAAAGGTCTGAAGGTGAATATCGGAAAGACGAAGGTGATGTCAAGTGGTAAAGCATGTGGTGAGGTGGAAAGAACTGGGAAGTGCGCCTGTGCTGTGTGCAGGAAGGGTGTCGGAGTGAACTCCATTCAATGTACAATGTGTGCTGAGTGGGTTCATCAAAAATGCAGTGGTCTGAGGAGGGTCATTAACCAGTGTGGCAGCTACATTCAAGTGTAAGGTGTGCACAGAGGGAGCTGCAGATGGAGGACTGTGAGTTGGATCTTGGAGACGGCGTGAAGCTGAAACGTGTGAAAACATGTTTGCTACCTAGGAGACATGCTGAATGGAGAAGGTGGATCAGACTCAGCAACGGTTGCTAGAGTGAGGTGTACATGGAAGAAGTTTCGGGAACTGAGTGGCATGCTGATGAGGAGGGAGTGTCGTTGAAGCTGAAGGGAAAGGTGTATGCTGTATGTGTGAGAAGTGTTATGATTTATGGAGCGAGACATGGGTAATGAACGTAGAGCAGCAACGAAGGCTGGAAAGGGTGGAAATGCGAATGGTTCGGTGGATGTGCAGGTGTATCGTTGAGAAAGAGTAAGATAAATGATAAATTGTGAAAGATGATGGGAATAGAGCCTGTGATGGATGCTGTGAAGAGCAACAGGTTGAGATGGTCTGGTTATGTGTTGAGGAAGGATGAAAGTGACTGGTTGAGAAGAATGATGGAAATGAATGTAGAAGGAAGTAGAGGACGAGAAAGACAGAGAAAGACTTGGCTAAAGGTGGTGGAAGAAGAAATGCAGGCAAGGGGGTTAACAAGGGGAGATGTAGAAAATAGGGCAAAATGGAGAAGATTGTCATGGGGACCGCAAGGCTAACCCCCGCTCAAGCAGGAAAAATGGCCTTAAAATGCCTGTTGTTGTTGTTGTTGTCGCACAACTATCGGGGATGCATCTTGGTGGTGGTTTAACTCCCAAAGCAAGTCGAGGGCCAAATCTTCCCCATTCTTCCCTGTTGCCCTGGATTCGTCAGGACAACGCAGTCACAGTCAGAGTGCTGATTGGTCCCCATGGACTGGGCCTTTCCGTCTTTTTTTTCTTTTTTTTTTCTCTCTCTCTCTCTCTCACTCACTCTCTCACTCACTCACTCACTCACTCACTCACTCACTCACTCTCTCACTCTCTCACTCATTGTCCCCATGGCCAAAATCGCTCTCTCTCTCTCTCTCTCTCTCTCTCTCTCTCGCGCCCCCTGCTGGTCGTTTGCATGCTGGTTGTACTGTCATGGCGTCTGCTTGTGGAGGCCTGTGAGTGCTCTGTGTTGTTGCTCCATTCCCCCCCCCCCCCGTTTTCCCCCCTCCCCCCCCCGTTTTCCCCCCTCCCCCCCCGTTTTCCCCCCTCTGTGTCCTTGTACCTGTTCGTGGAGTCTTCCTGGTGATTCCCATATACGTTGAGACGGGAGAGAGAGCCGGAGAGCACAGGGTGATCGCTGGTAAGGGTTCGCCGTTTTTGGGCGTCGCCCGATCGGTGTTTGCTCCTTCATCTTAAACCTCTATTTCCTTTTTTTCCTTTCGTTTATCCTTCCTTCAGTTTGTTTTGTTGCCTCCCTTTTCCGAAGTTAGGGAAATCGGAGAGGTCTGATTGCTTCCCATTCCCGGAGTTCGGGTAGGGAAGATTGTATTATATATTCACCCTCCCCGAGTTGGGGAGGGGTTGTAAGTGCAGCTGTTCCAGCATGGCAGCTGCACTATCTCGATTTACGGCCTTTCAGAGCCTGACCCGTAAGCACGGGTTCTTTTGTGTACCTCCGGAACGTGAGGTTAGTGTCGAGGACGTTGTCCTCGCAACCGGTCGTGTTGTCGGGATCGACAAGGTTGTTGCCGCTTCGCGGATGAACAAGCGGATCGTTATTTTTTTGTCCGACGTGGATTGTGTCCCACAAATTGTCGAACAGGGTTTGACAATCGATCCAGATTTATTTGTAATGATTTCCCCACTAGATAGCCCAGCGATAAAAGTCGTGATATCAAATTGCCCCCCATTTGTATCCGACGATGTACTAATTAAAGAGTTGTCCCGATACGGTACCATCGTGTCTCGTATCTCCATGATTCCCTTCGGGTCACGAAACAACGATTTAAGGCACGTGGTTTCATTCCGACGGCAAGTGTTTATGATTTTAAAAAATTCCCAGAAGGATTTAAACCTTATAATAAAATTAAAACATCAACAGAACGAATATACAGTGTACGTGTCCACCAACGTTCTAAAATGTTTTGGCTGCGGACAATTTGGGCATGTTAAGCATGACTGCCCCCGAAAAGAGAATTCTCCACAAGTGCAACCTCCCCTCCGAACCGGGAATAAGCAACCCCCCCACCTCCCCACCACCGGTCCAAACCCTCCCACCACTGACCCAAGCCCTCCCACCACCGACCCAAGCCTTCCCACCACCGAACCAAACCTTCCCACCACCGAACCAAGCCCTCCCGCCGCCGAACCAAGCCCTCCCACCACCGACCCCAACCTTCCCGCCATCGACCCAAGCCTTACCACCACTGATCCCAATCTGTCCACCACCGACCCAAGCCCTCTTACCACCAATCCAAACCCCCCCGCCGTACCCCCTCCCCTCCCCTTGAAACAGGGGCCCCTCCCTCTACTGAAGGATCTAATTGCAGCCATCTCCTGTTAACTATAGATCTCACCCCCCAGGCGACATCGTCCAATCACAGCTTGTTGCCTGCTATAACTGACCCTACCTCTCCCGCCGTGGTAGCCGATGGGATCCCCCTCCCGATGATCACGTCCTCCCTCCCCCCCCTCCCCCCAAACCCTTGCAATCTCTTCCCACTAACCAGGACGAGTTTCAATTAGTCTGCCCAAAAGGAAAAAGACATCTGCAAACAACAGATGAAAACGGTCACCTCTTTAAAAAACCTACAACTGAAAACCGACAGCCCCTCCTCTCTGGCCTAGATTTGTCCCTCGTCACAGAAAATCGTTTCTCGGTATTGGAGGACATAGATGTGGATGAATCCTCGCCCTTGTCTACTGACCTAGAAACTGATATGGTTGAACCACAAAAATTAGTCCCCCCCCCCCCTCCCCTGAAGATGGCTCATTTCTCTCCCTCCCCGTCCCCCCCCTCTATGGACTATGCCCCATCCGATAACGTGGAGGGATGTGATGACGGTGAGGAGATAAATGATGAAAACCAGTGTGACACACCATCTGAGCCATCTGATATAGATGACTCTGTTAGTGAATGTGGTAGCCTTAAGGAAGAAGAAATCCCTCCAATCCCTCCCTCCGAGATAAAAAGGTTTCTTAAGGACACATTCCGAAAAAGGAATGTTGTAATAGAAACCTTTTTTCCGGAGCTACCTGATTTTATACATTCCGCTAAACTGATGGTAAAACGGCCCCACGTTTTTAATTTCAATTCCTCCCAACGTCACCGTTTAAAGAAGTGGTTGCAAAAAGCTAAGAATGAACTGCTATCAAAAAATTGAGTGGTGGTCACTCCTCCTTATAGCTGTAATGAGTTTTTCCATTTGTAGCCTGAATATTAACGGAGGATGTAGCTCTGTCCGTAAAGTTCAAGTAAGGGATTTTTTATTACAGAAGAAAGTTGACATTGCCCTCTTACAAGAGACCCATGCCAACGACTGCTGTGTCGCAGAGTGGTGTAGGCTCTTCCCCGGCCTGTCCTTCTTTAGTAACGGTGACTCCCGCAAAGGCGGTGTCGCAATAATTCTTAGCCCCTCCTTTTCGCCTTCATCGCTTAAATTCGACGAAATACACAAGGGATCCCTAGCATCCCTAGAATTCCACTACTGTGGAAAATTCTATACTATTTTAAATATCTATGCCCCAAGTACGCCTGTAGCTCGGCGAGTTTTTTTTAATGACCTTGGGACACACCTAACATCCCTCGACAGCCAAAACGCCCTAAAAAACCAAGACAATCATGTTTGTATTGGTGGAGATTTTAACTGCACCCTCCAACCCCAACTAGACAGGAACAGTGCAGAGCCCCATCCTGCCTCCACAATCCCTCTCACCAAATTTTTAAAACAAATGAATTTGACAGATATATGGCGGGTACAGCACCCATCAATCAGGCAATACACATGGTGTCGATGCATTCAGGGTAATATTGTACTTGCTCGCTTGGACAAGTTTTATATTAATCCTCCACTTGAACGCCTCGTTCTGTCATCCAAAATTTGCCCATCAGGATTCTCGGACCACAGCGCAACATTTCTCAAAATTTCTGCCCCCTGCCCGAAACACAAGAGTGCTTTTTGGAAATTTAATAACAACTTACTTGATGATAGTACCTTTAAGGACATTTTTCCGGAAATTTGGAATATTCTGGTTGCCTCCCAAGGGAATTTCTCAAACCTCAGACAATGGTGGGATAATGCCAAAACGCACATCAGACTGTTCTGCCAACAATAGCGTGCGTATGGTGTTCAAGAGGAAAGAAAAACCACAACCTTACTTGAAGATGAAATCCTGGAATTACAGGAACAGCTTCAGGGAACCGCAAGTGTGAGCTACCAGGGAATGAGGCAACAAATCCATGGAAAAACGGCCTTACTGAATTCCATATCCGAAAGGCGAGCACAAAATGCTTTATTGCGCCTGAAGATGAGGTACATACACGACCTTGATGCTCCAACCAAATTCTTCTTCAGCCTTAAAAGGGGGGCCTCTTCGTCAATGATTACACGCTTGCTCCATGATGGGGAACTCCTTTATGAAGATGGCAGAATCAGGGAATGTGCCCGGAAACATTTTAAACAACGGTTTATGCGGCATGACATTAACCAGGATGCAATATCGGAACTTGTTTCTAACCTTCCAACATTGGCGGAGGATCAGAAGCAGCAGTTGGAGGATCCTCTTAGGTTACCTGAGCTCACCGCTGCCTTGAAGGCCTTGGAACCTGATAAAGCCCCTGGACTGGATGGGCTGACAAGTGAATTTTTCCAGTTTTTTTGGGACACCATTGGACCTCACCTACTGCGGGTATTGAATGAATGTTTAGAGGATGGACAACTGCCGTGGAGTTGCCGGAGAGCAGTCACCACCTTAATTCCTAAGAAAGCGGACACTCAACTTATAGAGAACTGGCGTCCTATTTCTGTTTTATGTACGGATTATAAAATTTTAGCCAAAGCCTTGTCTAATCGAATGAAACCTTTTATGAATGTACTAATAGGAGAACATCAATCCTTTTGTATTCCTGGACGTACTATTTTTAATAATATCTTTCTTATCCGTGATACCATTCGGTTTTGTAACAATTTTAATATGAATGTTGGTCTGTTTTTTATTGACCAAGGAAAAGCCTTTGACTGTATTGACCACATGTACCTTTTTAGAGTTTTAGAGAATTTTGGGTTTGGACCTATTTTTATCTCGTACGTTAAACTTTTGTATTGTAATATATCCAGTGTTCTTAAAATTAATCAAGTATTGTGTAGCCCCATTGCTGTACAACGGGGAGTACGGCAAGGTTGCCCGCTATCTGGACTTTTATACTCTCTTGCCATCGAACCTCTTCTGCTCCAATTACGTACGCACATTTCTGGCTTCACTGGATCAATTCTTACCACACCGCTAAAAGTCTCTGCCTATGCAGATGATGTCTGTATTTATATAAAAAATAGTGCTGACGTCACTGCGGTGGCTCAGGCACTAAAAACATATTGTCAGGCTTGTTCAGGCCAGGTAAACTGGAAGAAGAGTGAAGCCCTTTGGATAGGACCTGGAGATTGCCCGCCAATTGTCCTACCAGGAGGAGTGAACTGGCAGAAAAGTGGCATTAAATACCTCGGTATTTTCCTCGGAGACAACACCTTTGAGCAGCAGAACTGGGTGGGATTACCAGACAAGGTAATGGCAAAACTGGCCCGCTGGAAAGGACTTCTTTTTCAACTTTCGTACCGTGGAAGAACTCTCGTCATTAACAATCTTGTCGCCTCTATGCTATGGCATAAGATGATATGCCTACAACCGCCCGGGAGCCTTCTTATTACACTGCAAAAGAGCATTGTCGACTTTTTCTGGAGCGGGAAACACTGGCTCCAACCCCCCGTGGCATACTTACCACTCACTGAAGGTGGCCAAGGTCTTATTGATATCCGCAGCCGGATTATGGTCTTCCGGCTTCATATCGTGCGCCAACTTGTATATGGAGATGAAGCCCTACTCTGGAGGCCTCTGGCTAACTGCATATTACAGCTTACATGCAAGCTGGGTTACGACCGAGAACTTTTCTTGATGAACCCTCATCAAATCGATTCATCCTTGCTGCCCACCTTTTACCAAGGGGTGATGAACGCCTGGCAAGCCCTGTCCTTTTCCCGTGAAATGGCAACATACAACATGGAAATGTTGTTGAATGAGCCCCTATGCTACAACCCCTTCCTGGAAAACAGCTTGAATAATAGGGGACTCGTTCAACGCTTTGTTGATGCCAAGCTGCTGCGAGTGAAAGACCTCATGACAGAGTCTGGGAGCTGCCGGCTGAGTGCTGCCGCTGTGGCACAAAAAACCGGAATAAAATCTGTCAGGATCATCTCTCGGTTCCTTCAAGGGATATCCACAACGTATCGTAATACCTGCGAGGAACTTGGCCCTTCCCCCGAGGAAACAGCGGGTGACTTCCCCAAACTCCTAGTCTTCAGCCCGCCACTTAATCTGTCCCCTGGCCTGAACAGCCCTGATGATACTGCATTATCCCTTCCCGCCTTTCCAAAGAAAACTTTGTACAACGCTTACGTTAAAATTATATACGCAAAAACATTTTCTGAGCACCCGAGGCTTCGATGGCGGGATGTTTTACCCCCAATACCCCCCAATTGCCCCAATTGGCGAAGTTTTTATCTCTTGCCTACTCCAAAGTATGTTGGAGATATTCAATGGAAACTTGTACACTGGATTTTACCTTATAATGTTTTACTGAACCGTTTTTCTACTGCTAACTCTAATCTATGCCCTTTCTGTGCATCCATTGAAACCCTACCGCATATATACCTTGAGTGTGAACGATTGCAACCTCTTTTTACATTCCTTCAGGAACGCTTTGTGAAGCTTGGTTCCCTCTTCAATCACAATGTTTTTATTTATGGTGTTTTAGGACCGTCTTCCCTTAGAAATGTGGTTTTAATGAATTTTTTAATTGGCCAAGCCAAGTTTGCAATTTATAAATCTAGGAAGAAAAAAATGGGAAACGCTTCTGACTCGTCATATGATGTACTGCTCACCTTTAAGGCTCTTGTAAATGCAAGACTAAAGCTAGAGTACCGGTTTTTTTAAATGAACAAGAATTTAACATGTTTTAAAGAAAAGTGGGTTTTTAATGATGTCATATGCACACTTGATGATGATGATTTGATAATAATTTTTCCTTGAGACCATTTTTATTGTGTTTTGTTTCTTTATGACTGAATATTACTGATTTTTTGTACTCTTGTAATAAAAGGAAGAAACAGTCTCTCTCTCTCGCTCTCGCTCTCTCTCTCTCTCTCTCTCTCTCGCCCCCTGCTGGCCATTCGTGTGTTGGGCGTGGCAAGATGGCGTGCACTGGTGTTCGTGTGCTGTAGCTCCGTGCTTGTGTTGTTGTTGTCCCCCCCTACCCCCATTCCTTCCTTTCCCATCGCGCCTTTGTCGTGTCCTTCTTTACCACCTGTGCCTCTTTCCCTCCCTTGAGACAGAGAGAGTGAGAGAAGAGCCCAAAGGTGAGAGCAGACCCGTTCAGTTCAGTTTACCTGCTCCGTCGGTGCTGTTTACCTTACTCGCGTCGTGAGAACTTTATTATTCATTATTTCATTTCGACTTTATTTATTTTGTGTCCTTTCCGCCTGGTCAAGGTGGAAAGGTGAGACATCGCCGTTATGGCGAGTGTTCGTGCACGGCAGGAAGGGTTTGAAACCCTAACAAGGAAGCATGCTTTCGTGTGTGTCCCTCCCGAAGGTGTTCCTACCGAGGACATTATCCTAGCTGTAGGGAATGTTATCGGCGATGAAAATGTCCACGCCGCGTCGCGGATGAACCAAAAGTTTGTTGTTTTCGTGTCGGACGAGAAGTTCGTGCATGATGTTGTTAGTACCGGTCTGTCATTGAAAGGTGGGCAGTTCGTCATGGTTTCCTCGATGGACACACCGGCGATTAAAGTTATTATTTCAAATGTCGCTCCGTTTATCACAGATGATAAGTTAATGGCTGTTCTGACCCGGTATGGAACTGTTGTTTCCCGAATCTCGATGATTCCCCTGGGATGTCGGGATGAACGAATGAAACATGTTATGAGTTTCCGGAGACAAGTATTCATGGTGCTTCCTGATCGCGGCGACGATACAGGACTAAACATCTCGTTTAAAATTTCGGTAAATGATCGTCAATATCAAATGTACGCTTCGTCAGGCACCTTAACGTGCTTCCTTTGTGGAGCCTTCGGACACGTTAAAAGGTTTTGTCCCAAAGCATCTTGTACGAAGTGCGGCAAATTGGGACACACCAATGTGGGCTGTAAAAAAGAAAACGCCCCGACCGTGCTTCCTCACGCCTCGACCGTGCTTCCTCACGCCTCGACCGTGCTTCCTCACGCCTCGACCGTGCTTCCTCACGCCTCGACCGTGCTCCCCGACGCTCAAACCGTGCTCCCCGACGCTCAAACCGTGCTTCCTGGCGCTCAAACCGTGCTACCTGAAGCCCCGACCGTGCTTCTCGACGCCCCGACTGTGCTTCCTGATGTCCCAACTGTGCTTCCCGAGGTCCCGACTACGCTTCCCGAAGCCCCAACCGTGTTACCTGAAGCCCCAACCGTGCTACCCGAAGCCCCAACCGTGCTTCCCGAAGCCCCAACCGTGCTTCCCGAAGCCCCAACCATGCTTCCCGAAGCCCCGACTGTGCTTCCCGACGCCACGACCGTGCTTCCCGACGCCCCGACCGTGCTTCCCGACGCCCCGACCGTGCTTCCCGACGCCCCGGTGCTACCCAAACCCAGTGAGATGGCACTTGGTGATGCTAGTATTGCTGGCGAACCCATGAATGAAGAACTTGTCATACTGACCAAAAAACGGAAAGCACCACTAACAAATAGCCCCGATGGTGCGATAAAGAAGGCTGTCTTGGGCAGAGACACTGTCTCTGCAAAAGAGGGCAAAACGTTTACAGCAAACTAAAATATCGAACGCCAAAGTGGAAAAGAGGATGTCACTGATTTCCCAGGCTCTGAGAATAAAGCCTACATTGATCCGAACAATGCGGCCATTTTTGAGCCTGAACGCGAAGCCCTACCGGTTCCCCCTCCAGTAGCTGAGCGGACTGGTGACCAAACAAATTGCTCTGTCTTACAAACAGAAATCGTAACCCCGGCTACGCAGAGATCTGCAGCCATTTGCCAAAGCACACATAAAGAAAGTAAGCACCAGTCTGCTCGTGAGTGTGTACCAGAGTACCCAACGAAATCTCAGGAGATGCATCCAGAGGAGCTCGTGAGAGCTGCAAGTAAGGCCCAAGATCCAGGTGGGACATTATCAGACCTGTCAGAGTCTGAGGACGAGGTGGAAGTGACTGAGCTGTCACAGTCATCAGCATCTCAGTCACAGATACCCCCCCAACACATCGTGTCGTTTCTAGCCGAAACGTACAGACAGCGTAACATAGTCATTAAAGACTATTTTGACGATTTGGTTGCATTCATCCATACTGCAAAATCCATAATTAAAACGCCTGAACAATTTGACCTGAATAAGTCACAATACCACAGGTTAAGAAAATTCATCACACGTGCAGGTGTAGAGTGTTCCCAGCCACAGGCTGATTTCATCAATACAGGATGAAAACTATAAAACTTGCAACTTTAAATATTAACGGTGGTGGTGCTAGCCACCTCCGCCAGGTTCAAGTAAAAAACATATTTCAACGGAAAAAGGTGGATGTGATCTTACTTCAAGAAACTCACATCACACCAAATGTGGAACATAACTGGCATCAACTTTTTAAGAGCCAATGCTATTTCAGCAATTTATCAGCTTCATCTGCTGGAATCGGCTTCTTGCTGAAGCCAGGCCTCGTGTGTGAGTCATGCCATTTTCAGGAGGTAATAAATGGTCGGCTTAGCTCTCTCAAACTAGTAAGCCATAACTTCCATTACACCATTTTTAATGTGTATGCGCCAAGTGATAGCGTAGAGCGTAAGTCCTTCTTCACCTCAATGATAAATCACTTAAGATCGGTTGATTTTGATCATTGTGTGTGTGTCGGAGGTGATTTCAATTGCACCTTCGACCCATCGGTTGACAGAAACTCTGTCGAACCCCATCCTGAGTCCCATGTACACTTATCCAATTTTTTTAGCACAATGGGCTTCGTTGATGTTTGGCGGTTGCACCACCCAAACACATCCCAGTACACCTGGTGTCGATGCGCCAATAGTCGAGTATCCTTGGCAAGGCTTGACAGACGGTACATCAACGTACCCTTTAAAAATACTGCGGTTTCTTCAAATCTTTTTCCTTCCGTGTTTTCAGACCATCATATGGTAACCCTAAACCTTTCCTTTCCTCAACCCGCAAATAGGAGCGCTTATTGGAAGTTTAATGTTAGACTTCTAGAAGATGGTATGTTTAAAGAAGCCTTTCGTGTTTTCTGGGCAAGTCTAGTAGCAAAGAAATCTTCCTTTTCTTCATCCAGCATGTGGTGGGATAACATGAAATCTCAAATTCGGGTTTTTTGTCAATGTTTCCAATCACACAGCACAAACGACAAGCACATTACAATGGCCCGGTTGGAATTGGATATTCTACAATTGGAGAGTAAATTGGCTCATGAAAACAATGACGCCAATTACCGGTTATTGCTTGTAAAGAAAGCTCTTTTAAGGGAGTTAGTTCAAGAGAAAGCAGCCGGTACATTAATTAGACTTAGAATACAGAATGTAAAATTATCAGACACCCCAAACAAGTCTTTCTTTCATTTAGAATCCTTAAGCAAGCCATCACGGCTAATCTCTTCTGTTTTGGACTCAAGAGGCAACGTTGTTGTCAACGAGGATGATGTTAGAATAAACATTATTGAATTCTTTACTAAACTTTTTGAGGAGCAGACTGTTTGTAATGATACAATGATGGATTTAACCTCTCACTTCCCCTCCCTAACTGAGGCTCAACGGTTGGAGCTTGACCTACCAATCACCCTCCTTGAGCTAACCTGTGCTCTTGCTGCCATGGATTCAGGGAAAGCTCCGGGTATTGACGGTCTACCTCCCGAATTCTTCCTGACATTTTGGGACCTTTTAGGCCCTGAGTTGCTGAATGTTTTGGACACTTCTATACAGACTGGTATAATGCCGCTGAGTCTAAGAAGAGCCGTAGTGTGCTTGCTCCCGAAAACTGAAGATCCCCGACTTTTGGTGAACTGGCGACCAATCTCCCTGCTGTGCACGGACTACAAGCTTTTTTCAAAAGTACTAGCTAATCGACTAAAAAAGGTTATTGGTGACCTAGTACTACCAGAACAGAGTTACTGTGTTCCTGGAAGATCCATCCATGATAATATTTCTTTAATCAGAGATCTCATTGATGGTAACCGTGTTAAAGAAGACTTTGGAATGATGTCGCTTGATCTTGAAAAGGCATTTGACAGTATCGACCATAAGTTTATGCATCATGTGTTACAGGCATGCGGCCTCGGAGCAAACTTTCGTTCCGACATTTCCTTGCTATACACAGATGTATTTAGTTTAATTAAGATTAATAATGTGCTGGCTCCCCCCATCAAGGTTCGGAGAGGGGTTCGGCAAGGGTGCCCAGTCTCTGGTTTATTGTTTGCTCTTTCTTTAGAGCCTCTTCTCAATCTACTGAGAAAGAAGATTTCTGGAATAGCACTTTCTCCCATGAGTGCGCCGCTAACCCTATGTGCTTATGCGGATGACGTCTGCATCTTTGTAAAAGATAAGGATGATATTGATATCCTTGTTGAGTGCCTATCAAAGTTTCACGCTGACTCCTCTTTAAAAATCAATTGGAACAAGAGCAAGACGTTATGGATACCCTCCCTTTATCGCAACCTTCTTCAGCCTGTACCACAGCCGCCCCCATCCCTCCCCGCAGGGTTACTGTGGGGAAGTGAGGGAATTAAGTACTTGGGCATATTCCTTGGTTCCCCACAGTATGCTCAGAGAAATTGGGATGGGGTAATTGAGCAAGTGGGAGAAAGATTGAACCGATGGAAAAGGGTTTTACCTCATTTGTCCTTCAAGGGCCGTGTGCTAGTGACCAACAACTTAGTTGCCACAATGTTGTGGCATAGGTTCATCTGCCTGCAACCGCCGGAGGCCCTACTCAAAGCACTCCAGGGCAAACTGGTGGACTTCTTCTGGGGAGGCTACCACTGGCTACGACCCGATGTGATATGTCGCCCCTCGGCTGAGGGTGGCCACAACCTCGTCGACATCAAAGCCCGCCTAATGGCCTTCCGGCTGCGGTCCATTCAACGTCTCCACTACATGGAACATCTGCCAGGCCGGCTCCCTGCACGCCTTGTGCTGCAGCGAGCGGGTAGGCTCGGGTACGGGTTTGAACTTTTTCAAATGAACCTCCAACATGTCGACATATCGGTTCTCCCTGCTTTTTACCAAAGCCTCTTAAATGCCTGGCAGAGCCTTTCTGTGAGTCGTCAGGCGGACACATATGTAACGAAAATGCTGGCACACGAGCCTTTGTTCTATAACCCTCTCTTTCCCGACATTCCAAAGAGTCGAGATTTTTGCCAACACTTTATAGCAGCTGGTATCGTGAAGGTGCGGCATCTCCGACATGACTCAGTGTATGGTTGGAAATTCGTAAGTGAAATCGCAGACCTGACAGGGATTTGGTCCCATAGGATGATTGCAAAAATTTTGAGGAAAATGATTCAGGTGGGATGGCAACTTGGCCTAACTTGGACTCGAGGTACAGAAGAAGATCTAACTAAGCCGACGGTGCCTAAATTGATTGTTGAACCCATTCAAAACGATTTGCCCCCTGTTAGCGATGGGTCAAAGCTTTTCCAGACAATGGACAGCAAGGGCATCTACAAGATGTGCCTCAAGCTGTTAAATGGGAACCCTTCGTTAAATGGAGTTACCCGATGGAAAGGATTGTTACCCGGAGGACCCCCCTCCGAACCTATCTGGGAAGCCATGTATAGTGAGCCCACATCCAAAAGAACAGGTGATCTCCAGTGGCGTTTGGCCCACTGGATTGTTCCTTCCAACACGTTTATTAGACATTTTTCTCCTGTATCTGTTTGTTGTCCCTTCTGTACAGTCAATGAGGACTTGTTTCATGCATTCATAGACTGTATCCGATTATTTCCTTTGTTTCATTGGTTGAATTACATTGCACACGAAATGCATGTTACTTTTTCTTTGAGAAATTTCGTCTTTGGTTTTGCTCCTAAACAGAATCCTGCATCTAAACTGTTTAGTTTCCTAATAGCAACTGCGAAACTTGCTGTTTATTTGACAAGAAAAGACAAACTATCTGGCAAACCGATAGAGCACTGCAATATCATGTTGTGTTTGAATGCATTAGTCTCAGCAAGATTGAAACTGGAATTTACCCTTTCCAACGAGGCCGGAAATTTTCAAAACTTTGTTGATACTTGGTGTGTTGGTGGGTTTTGTGAGGTTAAAGAAAACGAATTTAGAATACTGTTGTGAGATACTGATTGTTTCTTATTTGATGATCATTGGGTGCTTCTTCTTCTTCCTGCTTTTTCTTTTTTCTTTTTGTTGGCATTATTGATTTCATTGCAAAACGTGTATATTGTTACTTTTATATTTTTGTAATAAAAGGACTAAAAAGTCAAAGTCTCTCTCTCTCTCGCTCTCTCTCTCTCTCGCTCTCTCTCTGTGTGTGTGTGTGTGTGTGTGTGTGTGTGTGTGTGTGTGTGTGTGTGTGTGTGTGTGTGTGTGTGTGTGTGTGTGTGTGTGTCGTGGCTGTGACTTCGTGAAGGCGGGGGTACACCATCCTAGATGTGGGGAACTCTGGGTCGCTCCTGGGAGATGATTCGGCTGTTTCTGTGCCACGGAATTGTTCAAGAAAACTCTTCGGGGCTATACAACAGCAACAACAACAACAGCAACAACAAGAACAACAGAAAGATAGTCGTCAAATTAAAAAAAACAACAGGCAAAAATAAAATAAAACTGTCACTTTTATTTCGACCTAAATTTATTTTTCAGGCATTGTCCTATTACGTTGCAACCTGTCCAAGTCTGATGAATTTTCTTGGGTAAGCGATTAGTCTGATCTGTAAGGCATCCAACCATTAGGACACACTGAGTCTGCGTGCCAGTTGGTGCGTTCCTGTATCCGTGCGGCCTTCCCATGCCCCTTGATGAACAGCTCTGGTGCCAAGATGCTGACTCAAGCTGCCCCGACCATGGAGATGAAAAAAGCTTTGGCTTGCCTGGCCAAGTTCCAGGTTGGATGTAGACAGGAAATGTCCCAAAGCAAGTAATGGACAAAGGATTCGTTGAACTGAAAGCATGGAACCTGGAGGCTAATGGTGGGAGTTGGTGGGGATATTTTAAGTGAGATATTTTCGAGCAGTTTGCACAATATTAGGCAAATCAAAAGACAAAAATTTGCAATGTCATCCATTTCTGACACTTAATATTATGACTTTTTCTGACACGACAATACGAAGGCCTTTCTTAATGTTATTGGAACAAATTACTGACAAATAGTCCAAGAAACGCCAAAGTCTGGTAATTTTCCATTCTATAAATATATCTAATTCAGAAGGATTTATTTTCTTACTAAACATGTTTCCATACTAACAGAAGGATTGAGTAGAACTTCAATTTCTGTACGAACTAGGTACTCAGAATGATCCAAGATGTATGAATAAGATGATTGTGTTTTGCACAAAGAACGTTTTGGCCGACCGCATAGGATAAAATTGGAAGACTTTGTTACCTCCGCCACCAAAGGTGGGCAAAGGTTATGTTTTCGCCCATGTCTGGTTGTCTGTCTGTCTGTCTGTGAGCATGATATCTCAAAAGGTTATGGACAGATTTGGATGAAAGTTGGAGGACAGGTTGGGTGTGTGACAATAACAAATTGATTCAATTTTGGTGAAGATCTGGATACGAGAATTTTTTTCAGGAATTCTTTACTATTGAGAGATGGTGCCAAAATGATATACAGCATGATATCTCAAATAATTGTGGACGGATTAGGACAAAACGTGGTGGATACGTTGGTTAGGTGACAAGAATAAGGCAATCAGGTTTTGATTCTGGTCCGAATTCAGATCCGACCAATCAGTGGGATACAAAACGTAAACTGTCCAGTATAGCGAGGATCTACACTCTACCGAGCACCATTCTAGTATTCACTTTACGTCTCGTTTTTTTTTTGTTTTGTTTTTTTGGTATACAAGATCGAGACTCGTGTAAGAGCTAACATTGATGACAAAAAAAACAAATGGACACATAAGACATAATAAAAGGAGCGGGAGACAAGGTGGGGAGAGAGGGGGAAGCACACAATTACAACATTTGAAAGCAGGGACATCGGGAGATCTGTGGGAGGGAGAGGGCTTGGGGGAAGGAGGCGTGGGAAGGGGGTGGGGGGTGGGAGAGGTTAAAAAAAAAACCACATTGACACAACCAGGAGTTCCAGGAAAGAAGTCGGTATTTCAGAAAAGTGGATCTGGGGTGAATTAACGGGGGTAGAAAAGATCAAAATTTTGGATGGGGGAAGATAAGAGATGGTGGTGAACAGCTTTTTTAAAGACCTGGAGGGAGGAGTGGGATTGAAGAGAGTGAGGGAGTTTGTTCCAGAGGCGGGAGAAAAGAGGAATGAAAGAGTGAAGGTGAGCAGAGAGTCTTGATTTTGGCAGTTTAACCATAAGAGGGTTGCTGGCAGATCTTGTGCGACCTGTAGGAGTAGTTGGGGGACAGAGCACACGGAGAGCTGGGGGAGCAAGGCCGGAGAAGCGTAGGTAGAAGACAGAAAGAACACCAACCTGCCTGTGGTGAGTGAGTGAAAAGCCCTCAGAGTTAGCTTCATCGCAGGAGATTCCAATGATTCTGAAAGCTTTGGTTTCAACAGCATGAAGCCGAGCTCGGTGTGAGGCAGGAGAACCGGCCCAGAGGGGAGAGCAGTATTCCATTGAGCTGTGGATGAAAGCATTGTATATGGTGAGGAGCTCAGGTCTGCCAAGGAAGGACTTCGCATGACGGAGGATGCCCAGTCAGCGACTGGCTTTGGAGGCCAGCTTGGAAATGTGGTTTTCCCAGGAAAGATCATGGCAGATTGTGAGACCCAAGAGCTTGAGTGACAGAACTTCTTGGAGAGGATTATTCAGAAAGTGGATGGGAGGGTTGGCCAGACAGTCTTTTCAGAGAGACATCGTGAGAGTGTGAGATTTGTCAGGATTGAAATACATGTTCCAATTGTTTGACCAGTCTGTGATTTTGTCCAGGTCTGTAGAAAGTGAGGAGGCTGCACATTTCCGATCTGAGGGAAGAGGTATGGAGTGGCAGAGAGTGGAGTCATCAGCAAAGAGATAGAGAGGATTTTCCAGAGAGTCGGAGAGATCATTAATGAAGACCAGAAAAAGCACAGGGCCCAGAACACTGCCTTGGGGAAATCCAGCCTGAACAGGAAGGGGAGATGAGAGAAATCTATTCAGGGCCACACGTTGACTACGACCAGAGAGGAAGACTGCAAGCCATGCATGGAGATTTCCATGGATACCAAAGGAGGAGAGTTGGTGAGCAGAGTGGGGTGCCAGACCATATCGAAGGCACGTGATATGTCAAGGGAGACAGCTCTAATTTCCTGTTTGTCCTTGAGGACCTCCATCCATTGTTGAGACAGCAGAAGCAGCATGCCCAGAGTAGAGTGACCTGGTCTGAATTCAAATTGATGATCGGAGATCAAGCCATTGGAGAAGAGGAAGGATTTGATGTCCAAAGCAATGATGGATTCCATGACTTTGCTGATAGTTGGGAGCAGGCTGATTGGTCTGTAGTTGCAAGGATCTGTTTTTGCACCTTTTTTGTGTAAAGCGGTAATGTTTGCTGATTTGCAAGCTGATGGCAGATGACCTTGAGCAAAAGAGAGGCTGGAGAGAACAGAGAGAGGATGTGAAAGAGCGGCAGAGCAGGATTTTCGGACCCGTGGGCTGATGCTGTCTGGTCCAGTTGCAGAATCAAAGTCGAGGAATGACAGAAACTTCTCCACCGTATCAGACGAGAAGGGCACAAAGTCCAAGAGCAGCAGGACTCAATCTCCTTGCATGTTCCCACGCACTCTCCCCACATGTTCATTCACTGCGCTCTCCCGCACGTTCATGTACACCACTCTCTCCGGATCATTCTCCATGTTTCTGCACGACTCCCCGTTTTCTGTCGTTATGTGGATTTCCTATAATATTATTTCCTAATCGTCTTATCTGCACGAGCTTTGAACTATTTCAAAAGTATGGGCCTTTTCATTCATATCTTTCTTTCCGTTCTTCCTTTTTTTCTCTTTTTCTATATCTAGCTGGCCAACCACATTGTCTTGGCCTTGATGGCCTTATTGCTTTCTGCCCTATAATGCTGCACCATTGCCTTACAAATTTCCAGGATTTATGTACTGTTTTTTTATTGTTGATAGAGCCACTCGAGTCCAAGAGAGATATTGTATTTAACATTGGTTGTTTATGAAAGTTTTAGTGGTGACATCTCAGGGCTACTTCATTAAATTTCTACTTTATGCTTCATAATTTCCTAATTTTCCTTTCTTTCCAGGAAAATGCATAACTTTTCTCATTTTCCAATTTGACTGTTCAAAATTATTATTTCTTTTATATTGTATTATAAACACAACAACAGGTAACAGCAGGGTGAAGGACACAACAGAGGGACAGTTGGAAGAAGAATGGTCAAGGGGAATAGCAAGAGCAGGATTAGGGAGAGGGGAAGATACAGTTTGTGGAAAGCTAGATACAAGCTCAACACACAAGAAGTGGCTGAAAGAACAGGAAAGGAAATTATAGGGTGAATCAGCAATGGAACAAAAATTGTGAGCAGTGGGCCTTGATTTTGGGAGTTTCACCAAAAGGGTATTACTGTCAGACCATGGGTGCTCTCGAGAAACATGGGAAGCTGGGAGAGTGGGGAAAGGGGTCAGGGTGAGAAAGGAAAATGGGGTGGGAGGAAAAGCAAAGCATGGGAAAGATAGATGGTGCAACTACCAAGACCTTAAAGAGGGCAGGAGAAGACATGGATGCCAAAGAGTGTGATGCAGGAGTAACAAGCCTAAAGATTCAGCTTCATTGTGGGAGCTTCCAAAGATTTAGAAAGCCTTGGTCTACTTAGCATCAATATGTGAAAGGTGTTAAGCACATAGGAAAGGTGTTAAGCCAAAATGGGAGAGCAGTACTCTATGGAGCTGTGTAGGAAGGCCTCATATGTTGTTTGAAGTTATAATTTGTCAAGGAAAGGCTTGGGATGACAGAGGACGCCCAGTCGACGGCTGGCTTTGGGGCAGACTTGGATAAGAGAGTTCATGGCTGCTGGTGATGCAAAAAGTTTGAGTGACTGAACTTCCTCAAGAGAGTTGTTAAAAAAGTAAATGGAAAGGTTTGCTGGACAATCTATTCGATAAGACCTTTGGCCCCTCGACCCACCCCCTCTCAGATTCATCCTCATCCACCCCCTCTCAGTTTTCCCCTCAAGCTGCCCCCTCTTGGCTTTCCCCCACCTCGTCATGGTTTCTCCCCGCCCCTCCCCTCTCGGTTTCTACCCACCCCTCTCCTTTTCAATCCCCCCCCCCCCTCTGCACCTCCTCACAAGATTCCTCTACCAATCCTACCTCCTGGCTTACCCTCCCCCCCCTGCCCCACACCCCCAAGCTTCACACCCACCCTGCATCCTCCCAGCTTTGCACCTGCCCTGCTAACAGCTTCACCCCAGCCCCACACCCTCAGCCTCACTTCAGTCCCGCAGCCTCCCACCCTCCCAGCTTCACACCCTCCCATAGCTTCCACATGTCTGCCTGCCTGTCTGTCTGTCTGTCTGTCTGTCTGTCTGTCTCTCTCTCTCTCTCAACATGGACCAACTTTTAACCACTCATCCCAACTCTCTCTTCCTCATATGTGGTGATTTCAATTGTCACTATACAACTTGGGTGGGTGTTGGTACCTCTGTCACCAGCCATGGCACTTCAGCAAAGGACTCTGACTCCAAGTGGCTGACTCAATCCAAAAATTGAAAGTGCAGAGAGTACGGACGTGAAACAGGTCTGCATCTTGAGAGTTAATAAATGTATGACAATTGATCATTGTCTGTCAAGACTGTCGAGTTACATTACATTTCGCCGAAGGTGGGATTCATCAAATCCGGATTTCTGAAACTCCGGGAGGGAAACCTAGAGGCAAAATTCTCTCGTCTACTATTCAAATACCGCTTCATGCTGCAATCAACAACTGGTGCAGTTCCGTCCAAGTTGTTGATAAAACGACACCTGAGATCAGCACTTGACAATCTCAAACCAGGTGTGTCATCAAACGTCTATCAGAGCCAGCTTAGTCAAAAGTTGGGGCACGATAAGTTGTCCAAACGTTTCTGTATCAACATTGGAGATTCAGTGTTTGCCCGAAATTTTGGCACAGGTGTGACGTAGTTATACAGGAGGACGTCATCGAGAAGCCATGTCCACTGTCCTACGCGATTCGTGCAAATGCCAGAATTGCAAATGTTCTTTTTTCCGTTTCCGGAAGTTACGTCAGAGTGCAGATGGCGCGGACGTGAAACGGGCCTGTCTCCTGAAAGTTCATAAATTTACGACAATTGATCGTTGTCTGTCGAGTCTGTCGAGTTATGTTACACTTTGAAACAACTTTCATTCTCCTCCTGGAAGGCACATCCAACAGAAGGTCATTGCACAAAGCCCACAACAAGTGTGTGTCCTCTCTCAGAAGAACCAGAAAACAACATATGTCCAACCTCAAGATTGAACTTTCAAACTTGTCTCCTTCCTCTAAAACCCTCTCAATTCCTACCCTCATTTCAAATGGCACCACAGCTGACTCTGCTGATGAGAAGGCCAAATGTCTTAATCCTGTGTTTGCTTCCAAATCTTGTGTCCCAACCCCTTGCTCTTTGTACCCATCCTACCTAGTCACATCCAACTGCTCCTGGAGTCTATTCTTACTTTTGCACCTGAGAAGGGGGATAAGCTTCTGGCGACCTTGTTGCCACTGGACTGGATGTGGCCAAGAAATTGGTCCACATCTATCGATCCACTTGTCTGGGAAGACAACATTCAAGAACTGTGCACATTCGAAGCATGGTGGCAGGGAGCTTCATCTTGTTGATGTAAGGTGAAATGTGAAAGGTTAAATTGTCGTAGTGTGGGGACAAAGAAATCCCACAACATTGCAAAGTAACGTTGCTTCTTCCAAAAGGAGAAAGGACTAAAGGTGGGCGCGATTCGGAAAATTTTAAGTCCGCTTACCGCTTATCCGCTCCGCCAGCCCGTGTAGTCCGATTCGCTTATCCGCTTCAGCGGCCGAAAATCTTAGTCCGCTTACCGCTTATCCGCTTATCCGCTTCGATTCGATTTTTTAAAAGCGCTTCGACGTTTTTAAAGCGATTTTTGACGTTTCTAAAGGGAATTTAATGCTTTTTA
Source organism: Myxine glutinosa (assembly GCF_964187855.1). Lineage (NCBI taxonomy): Eukaryota > Metazoa > Chordata > Myxini > Myxiniformes > Myxinidae > Myxine > Myxine glutinosa. The sequence continues at coordinate 313,303,213 of NC_136261.1, read as the reverse complement.
AGCCTAAATAGCCATTTCTAACTACTACAAAGACAAACAAAGCTTTTAAGATCAAAAATATACATTTTTATTTAAATAAACTTTATTCAAAATTTATTGAAATAAAGTTTTCCACTCGACTCTACTCTACTCTACAGTTAATTTAAATATAATTTTAATATATGCAAGTTACATTAAAGAAAAATCAATTTGCCCGTCCTTTCTTTGACAAGAGAGTCTACTAGTCAACAGACTAGCAGTCTGTTGACTAGTCCTCGTCTTCCTCCTCCACCTCGTGGGCCTTCTTGAGGATTTGGAGGTTACCCTTCATGAAGACGAGGGCCTCGAAGTTCGGTGCAGCCAGGGCCGACCTCTTAGGCCTGAGGATGTCCGACCCGTAGCTGAACACGCGCTCGACCGAGGCAGAGCTCGGGAGCGGCGTGTTATGCCTGAGAAATAGAGTTACCCAAGCATCACGGAACTCGCAAACTACTCGCAAAATACTGTTTTAAAACAAAGTTTATTTTCATTTTTCACTTACAGTTAATATTAAAAGTTTTAAAACTTAAAATGAATTGTTTTAGCAAAATATAATGTGTATTAGGTGACGTCAGAAATCTCAGATTTCTCTCCATCTCAGAAATCTCAGATCGCGAAGTATTAGTCAGAAATCTCTCCATCTTGACGTTATTGCCGCTCTAGCGTCCAATAAAATATTCAGTTTTCACTTATTATTCACTTAAATAAATATTCACAATTCTAGAGTAACGGCTCAGGCTAACAGCTGATTTGGTGAATCGCGATGCGCTTTAATTTTTCGGTAGTCCGCTTACGCTTATCCGCTTCGGTTTCCGGGGGTTGTTCCGATTCGCTTATCCGCTTCGAAAACGTTAGTCCGCTGCAGCGGATAAGCGGATAAGCGGACTTTCGAAGCGGACCGCCCACCTTTGGAAAGGACCAATGATGCCAGTACTCCCTGGGAGAACACCAGGCATTGATTTTTGGTGACTCTTTTTATGTTTCCAGAATTCCTGAGGTTTTTTTGTCACCCAAATGCGGTAATTGTGGTGGTTAACTTTACCGCTGATGTAGAAGTTGCCTCATAAGAAAATGTCAACTCTTCAAGAAATCAGAGGAATTGTGGATTTAACAACAGCAATAACAACAACATTAATAACATTAGCAAAATTAACAAAACGTGATGAATTATACTTTGCTATGCCATTTACACTTTGTTTCTATCATATTGTTGCGTGACTCCCCCTCGGTTAAGACCGGGGAAATCGCGAATGGCAATCGAGCTTAATGAGACGACAATCAATGGTGGATTTAACTATATATGTGCGGGTGGCAGGGAGGAAGAAGAAGCGGTAAGCTTTTACCTGACACGATCTCGCCGGGCAGCCTTCAAACCTGCAGGAAATGAACTCACACGAACCGGATTTTATATACAGTGAAAATAAATAAGGCTTTATTGCCACGGATGCCAATAACAATGAAATAAAATGCGCCGGTTAAATGACTATGATTCCTAAATCTGGATCCCGCACATCTCACTTCAAATCCAACACAAAGGAGAATTTACAAAAGGAATCGCGTCGTGTGGTATAAGCTTATCTCTGTCTGGCAGTGTAAGGAATCATCTGGCTCGAGCACATCGTCTGCTGCGGTCGGCGGGAAGAAAGGCCTCGATGCTCCCCCATTCACCAGGCCCCGATAAACCTCTTGTGCCAAGCGAGCGAGCAGGTGTGCAACCCGCTTCACCAGCTGTGCAATCCCCTCCCGAATTCGGCACGAAGCTGCGATGCACTCAACGTTCGGGTCAGGGAGGAGAGAAGGTCGAGGTGAAGGAAAGCGTAAGGGCAAGAGGTCGGGACAGAGGAAATGTGAGGGCAAGAATGATGTCCAGGCACTCAGGTCTCTTCAACGAGCAGTGACGAGAGAGAGAGAGAGAGAGAGAGAGAGAGAGAGAGAGAGAGAGAGAGAGATAGAGATAGAGATATAGATATAGATGTGGAGAGAAAAAGAACACGAATACGAATGTCGGTTTCTGACCATTTGCTATTGCATCCAGAACAAGAGAGAGAAAATGTCGGCTTCTTTCCACTTTTATTAATCACCCTTGGCCAATCAGCTGGCTCCTCATTGTCCCTGGGCTTCAGCTGCATGCTGATTGGCCCTCCCTTCCAGTGATGTCATCTGCCCATCAAACCCTTGGTGTCAATCCATCACGCGGTGGGCGTGGCCTCAGCCTGCCTGATCGATGTTTCATCGCCATGGTGTAACACTGCACGGCCGCTTGCTGTCTGTTCTTCCAGTGGATTTTGTTGTGAGGGGGATTAATTAATGTGTATGCGCTAATAGGCCTAGCTAATGTATAAGAGTGCATTGCCATACGGGACACCGGGATGATTACAGATTTCACACACGTGGGAATTAGCCTAATCCCTACAACTATTTAACATGCCCCATTCCTCGTAATGGGGACGAAGATACAAGCTTAATCCGACATTCAGGCTACAGAGCTTATTACATCAAGATTCCCTATCACGGCAGCCGGTCACCTACCTATGCAGATTTACCTAAATCTATATATGCCCCTACCCAAAATTCATAACAATATGTACACAAAGAGTTATAAAAGTTCAATTTTGCACAGGGACTTTATGGACACACAATGTCACAAAAACGGCTCTAAAATGAGCATTCACTGAGGCACAGAGAAATTGTTCGACATAGTTGGAAACTTATATGGAAAAAAAACTTGAAACATTATTCCTTAGGCAACCTGAAAATAAAAAAAGTGGGTCATGTTAGTAAAACTACAATGGCACTCAGTAGGGCGCATACCTCCACCAGGCTGAACAGTTTACGTTTTGTATCCCAATGACCAAACATGCAAATCCTCTTCACATTTCAAGTCATCAGATGAAAATTGAGGATTTAAGAAATTACACCTAAGTTGTTGACATTTGGCCTATGTTGACCTTTAGACCTCAAAATCAGTAGGCTGCTTGATTATGACAAAGTGTACCATTTGGTGAGGTTTCGTGAGGATTGGTTTAAAATTTGACCTGTAGTCGACTGACATACAGACAAACAAGAAAGATGTCGTGCATAGCACGATACTTGCAAACTCCCTAAAACTAGTTATTGACCTTTGACCTATGTTGACCTTTAGACCTATGTTGACCTCAAGAATAATTAGTGGTTGAATTAATTGACCTCATATGAAAATCCTCTTCAAATTGGATGAATGGCAGAGGGCAAATTGGATGCAAGTCAATTGGATGAAAATTGACGATTTTAGATATTACACCTCAGTTCATGCATGACCTTTGGCCTATGTTGACCTAAAATAACTGGTGGTTGAATTAATTGCTCTGATATGAAAATCTTCTTAAAATGTCAAGTCAATTGGATGAAAATTGATGAGTTTCAGAAAATTGGCGAAGTTGCTGATCTTTAGCTAATGTTGACCTTTTGAACTTTTGAACTAATAATCAGTCGGCTACTTGCTTATGCCTAACTCTACCATTTGGTGAAGTTTCCTGAAGATTGGTTTAAAATTGTGACCTGTAGGTGATTGACATACAGACAAACAGGCAGAATAGCACCCATGACCAACCAATATACTTGAACAATTTTTGATTTACGCAAGTAACAAATAGACTTGAATGGCACTTGCTTGTATCCCACTGATAGGCTGGAGATGGATCTCGGGATCTGAACCAAAACCGAATTGGCTTATTCTTGTCACCTACCCAAATCATTCACCAAATTTTGTCATAACTTGTCTATAACTTTTTCAGACAATGCGGTATATGTCATTTTTGACTCCACCTCTCAATTGTGAAAATAGAGATGGTGGTGAACAGCTGTTTTAAAGACCTGGAGGGAGGAGTGGGATTGAAGAGAGTGAGGGAGTTTGTTCCAGAGGCAGGAGAAAAGAGGAATGGAAGAGTGAAGGTGAGCACAGAGTCTTGATTTTGGCAGGTTAACCAGAAGAGGGTTGCTGGCAGATCGTGTGCGTCCTGCAGGAATATTTGGGAATGCAGGACTTTATTTAAAAAATATTTTAAATCTCGTATCCATATCCACATCTTCACCAAAGTTGAACCAGTTCGTCTTTGTCACACACCCAACCTGTCCACCAAGTTTTGTCTGAATCAGTCCACGTTTTGAGATATCGTGCAATGTATCGTTTTTGGCTCCATCTCTCATTGTTGAAGAATCATTTAGAAAAAATCCCATATCCGTATACAGATCTTCAACAAATTGAATCCATTGTTCCTTGTCACACACCCAACCTGTCCACCAAATTCCGTCTGAATAAATCCATAGTTTTGAGATATTCTGTTCCCAGGCAGACAGACAGACAGGGGTGAAACCATAATTATGACAGCTCCTTGAAACGTTGCACATCATTTTGTACCACCCTGTTTTGCCTTAGGATTAGGCAGTCGGCTTAGGATAGCCGTGCCAAAGTAACAAAAGGCGGGTCGACTCAGCCTGTCGTCCTTCCGAGGTTGGCAAAATGAATGCCAGCTTGCTTGGGGTAAGCCAGTCGAGTAGTAACTTGTGAGTGGCAACCCATCGAGGATTGTACCCCATGGCCAAAGAAACTGCCTCGGCAGTCTTACGTGCCGGATGTTGGTGTAAATGTTTCTGCACGTTATCAAACCTAATATGAAAGTTCTTACATTTTTTATTTTCTAGATGCTATTCAACTCCAATTAGATTCATTAAATTCTTCCCTTAGTCCTTGAAAAATTGTCTTATTGCTTTCTGCATTGTGGGTAGTCAAGATACTTGGTGAGATTACATTGGCCAGTGACCAATGCCTAACGAGAAACATAGGCCGCAATTCCCAACAAACATTAGCGAGGCACAGATTGTTGAAAATTTTTTTGCGAACAAGTACAACAGGAAGCATTAGTGTCATTTGACTCATGATTCCTCTGGGAACTCAGCAGACAATCAGCTTCGAGTCAAAGATCATTTTGGATGGAGTTTGGCACTTTGTTATCGTGGAGCTTCTTTTTTCCAGACCCATGTGAACAATGCTTCCAGAGCTAAATTCCAAATACATACAAGAATACCCATGACGAATACAGAAACGGATGTGATTGATCACAAAAATCGTTTTATGCGCGCACTACATTTTTTTTTGTATCCGCAGTCGAGGCTCATGGAAGAGCAAGTACGAGTACATCGAACGGATCAAGACATAACAGGACAAAATGAACAGGAGAGAGAGAGGGGGGAAAACCCCAACAATACAGTTGAAGGCTAAGAGAAAGGCAAAATTGGACAAACAATGGGTGCGAGGAGGATTGGGGGACAGGGGAAGATATGTGGGGTGGACAATATGGACACAGAAGGAAACTCTTAGGAGGGAAAACTGGAAATTTGGAAGGAGGAGGGATTGGGATGGGTGTAGCGAAGTTAATGGGGGTGAAAAAAATCATGGTTTTAGATTGGGGATGATCTGAAATGGTGGTAAACAGCTGTCATAAAGACTTAGCGTGACGAATGAAATTGAAGAGAATGTGGAAGTTGGTTCCACAGTTGGGAAAAAAAGAGGAACAAATTAGTGGAAGTGAGCAGTGTTCCTGGATTTAGTAGCTTCACTAGAAGAGAGTTGATGGTGGACCGTGTGAGCACTGCAGAAACCTGGGGGGGACAACACACAGAAAGAGCAGATGGTGCAAAACCAGAAAGGAGGGGGTAGAAGACAGAGAGACCACCGACCTGTCTGCGATGGCGAAATGATACACTCAGTTTCCTCGTAGGAGATTCCAATTATCTTGCAAGGTTGCTTTCCATGGCGTCAATCTGAGCAAGATGTGAGGCAGAGTCAGCCCAGAGGGGAGAGCAGTGCTCCATCATTGTGCGATTGAATCTTTGTAGGTGGATAGAAGCTCAGGTGTGCCAAGGAAGGACTTTGTACAACAGAGGATGCCTAGTCAGCAGCTGGCTTTAGAGGCCAACTTTGAAATGTGGTTCGCCCAAGAAAGATCATGGCTGATTGTGAGACCCAGGAGTTTGAATGACTGAACTTTCTTGAGAGGATTGTTAAGAAAGGAGATGGGAGTGAGGGGTTGCCAGACTGTCCTTTCGGAGAAAGATAGTGAGAGTGTGAGATTTGTCAGGATTGAAAGACATATTCCAAATGTTTGACCAGCTTGTGATTTTTTCCATGGTCTACAGAGAGGGAAGAGACCAGCCTGTCTATCTGAATGAAGGGGGATGTCATGGCAGAGGGTGGAGACATCAGCAAATAGATAAAGAGGATTTTCCAGAAAGTCAAAAAGATCATTTATGGATATCAGGAATATGGCTAGGCCTCGAACACTGCCTCGGGGCACTCCAGCCTTGATAGGGAGAGGAGATGAAAGGATCCCTTGAGAGCCACACGTTGTCTACGAGAGTAAAGGAAATCAGTAATCCCTGTGTGGAGTTAGCCTTGGATACCATAGGCCGAGATTTTGGAGAGCAATGCATGATGTCAGACTTTCGAAAGCACGAGATATGTCAAGAGAGATGGCTTTGATCTCATGTCTGACATTGAGGGCCTCCATCCATTGTTGGGAGAGTCCAATCAGCATGTCCAAGGTGGTCTGAAACCACTGAAACCAAATTGATGATCTGAGATGAAGCTGTTGGAGAAAAGGAATAATTTCATATCAACTGTGATGATTGATTTCATGACCTTGCTGATGATTGGAAGTAAGCTATTCGGACTGTTGTTCGGGGGCTTCTTTTTTTCACCTTTATTTTTTTTACCTCCGCCACCAAAGGTGGACAAAGGTTATATTTTCACACTGCCTGGCTGTCTTTTTATCTGTTTTTATGTTTGTTTGTTTGTCTGTGAGCAGGATTTCTCAAAACGTTGTGGACGGATTTGGACAAAACTTGGTGGCGAAGTTAGGCAAGGAAAAACTGATTCGATTTCAGCAAAGCCAGATCTGAGAATTTTTTTGCGATTCCTCAACATTGAGTGATGGGGCAAAAACAATAAATAGCACGATATCTCAAAAAGTTATTGACGGATGAGGAGGAAACTTGGTGGACAGGGTGGGCATGTGACAAGCACAAGTCTATCCAATTTTGGTGCAAACAAATCCGGATACTGCGACGAGAATTTTTTTGAAATGTAAGTGCTTCTTCAACATTAAGTGATCGGAGCAAAAACAATATATAACATGACATTTCAAAAAGTTGTGGTGACTCATGATAAAACTTGGTGGATAAGTTGGGTAGGTGACAAGAACAAGCCGATTAGATTTTAGTTGAGGTCCGGATTCAGATCTGACCTATCCGTAGGATACAAAACATAAACTGTTCAGCCTGGCGCAGGTATGCTCTCTTCTGAGTGCCGTTTTAGTTTTGTAATTCAGTGATGTTGGCTGGTTTTCAAGGCTGGGTAGAACAAAAAAAATTGTCTTCATGAGCAATGAAACAGAGAATAATGGATTATATTAAAAATAAGACTTGGACACAAAATTGAGCATAATCGAAAATAAGAATGCACACCTACAGAGGAGTAATGTAACAATAACAACAAGAATTGTTGTTGAATAATATATGTATATATATATATGGTCGTGGCCAAAACGATTGGCACCCTTGCACTTTTTTCAAATAACTCTGTTGGAGTCAGCCTTTGGACAAAGGTGATTGAAACAGAGACAGACGGTGACAGAGTCATTGTCAGAGAGACGGTGACAGAGAGCCGAATCGGTCTTTAACTCCGAGGTGAGTAGCCGAAATTGCAGGTCAGTTTGTCACGCGTGGATGGCATGAAACAAAGCGTTATATATATGCTACATGGCCAAAAGTATATGAACACCCCAACATCACACACGTACTGTATGTGCTCGTCGAACATTTCATTTCAAAATCATGGACAAAACATGTCGTCCCCCTCCCAACCCCCCCTTTGCTGCTATAACAGCCTCCACTCTTCTGGGAAGGCTTTCCACTAGAAGTTGGAACATTTCTGTGGGGATTTGCTTCGATTCAGCCACAAGAGCATCAGTGAGGTCAGGCACTGATGTTGGGCGATTAGGCCTGGCTCGCAGTCGGCATTCCAATTCATCCCAAAGGTGTTCGATGGGGTTGATGTCAGGACTCTGTGCAGGCCAGTCAAGTTCTTCCACACCGATCTCAACAAACCATTTCTGTATGGACTTCGCTTTGTGCACAGGGGCATTGTCATTCTGAAACAGGAAAGGGCCTTGCCTAAACTGTTGTCACTAAGTTGGAAGCACACAATCGTCTAGAATGTCATTGTATGCTGCAGCATTAAGATTTCCCTTCACTGGAACTAAGGGGCCTAGCACGACCATGAAATACAGCCCAGACCGTTATTCCTCCTCCATCAAACTTTATAGTTTACACTATGCATTCGGGCAGGTAGTGTTCTCCTGGCACCCGCCAAACCCAGATTCGTCCGTCGGACTGCCAAATGGTGAAACGTGATTCATCACTCCAGAGAACGTGTTTCCACTCCTCCAGAGTCCAATGGTGGCGAGCTTTACACCACTCCAGCAGACACTTGGTATTGCGCATGGTGATCTTAAGCTTATGTGTGGCTGCTCAGCCATAGAAACCCATTTCATGAAGCTCCCGAACAAACAGTTGTTGTGCTGACGTTACTTCCAGAGGCTGTTTGGAATTCGGCAGTGAATGTTGCAACCGAGGACAGAGACAGTTTTTACTCACTATGCGTTTCAGCACTCAGCGGTTCCGTTATGTGAGCTTGTATGGCCTATCACTTCGCGGCTGCGCTGTTGTTGCTCCTCGACATTTCCACTTCACAATAACAGCACTTACAGTTGACCGGAGCAGCTTTAGCAGTGCAGAAATTTGACAAACTGACTTTTTTAAAAGGTGGCATCCTATGACGGAGCCACGTTGAAAGTCACTGAGCTCGACAGCACGGTCCATTCTACTGGCAATGTTTGTTTATGGAGATTGCATGGCTGTGTGCTTGATTATATATATATGTCAGCAATGGGTGTGGCTGAAACAGCTGAATCCACTAATTATAAGGGGTGTCCGCATACGTCTGGTCATGTAGTGTATATGTGTGTGTGTGTGTGTGTGTGTGTGTGTGTGTGTGTGTGTGTGTGTGTGTGTGTGTGTGTGTGTGTGTGTGTGTGTGTGTGTGTATGTGTGTGTGTGTGTGTATTCGGAAGAAATTAAATAAGTAGCAGACGTAGCTTCAATAAGGTCGATGGTTTACTTTCGACAAGCTTTCGGCCAAACAGGCCTTCTTCTCAGTCTACAAGAACAGCAGGCATGCATATAAGACATTGGTATGATGTTGATATATGAATGAAATACTTATATCTTATATGCATGCCTGCTGTTCTTCCGATTATTTATTTAATGCAAATGAGGCACCCTCTCATTTGTGGATTTTCTGCTATTTCACACAGTGTCACACAGTGTATATATATATATATATATATATATATATATATATATATATATATATATATATATATATATATATATATATATATATATATATATATATATATATATATATATATATATTGTTACAGACGTGGCTTAGATGTTATTTACCGAGCGGTTTGGTATGACCACGTCTACACAAGTTACCCGATTATACCCGAACGTTGACTAATCGCGCTACGCTAGGTCAATGAAGGAAAAGACACACGGCTGGGATTAAAATTGACACGACACCATGGATACGGTTCTCAAGACCTCCGGAGGAGATTATATTCGTTCGGAAGGTCAGATTACAGGGACGAGAGGTACAGCATAGAAAGACAAGCACTTAGACACTATCTTATATTAACCCCAACAGACGACAGATAAACGGGACAAAAGGCTGACTCACACGGGGATTGATGGCTAGGAAAGGCAGGATCGATGGCTCCAGGTGCACCTGGGCTCAGGGACAGAATCGACTCGGTCCGGTCCAGAGATGCGGGAGGTCTCACAGCGCTCGAGGTAGTGACTTGCTCTTCTTCAAGCTGGGGGCGCATCTGACGTCACGTCCGGTGAGTCGCTTCGTATATCCGGCGGGGAGTGACACGCCCTCGGCTCGTTAGCTCCGCCCCAGATGGAATCGGCTCGTCGCCTCTCATTGGGTGCGTGCGGGGGGGGTTACCGGCTCCGCCCTTGACGGGGGACTGACAAGGAGCCCCTTCGTGGTAACCCCGTGGAGCGCATGGTCCGGAGCGCATTGTCAATGGCGGCTAACCGAGCCGGTGTGATGACGCACACTCCCCCGCGCAGCGTCGTTGTTGTTGTAATTGTTGTTGTAGTTGTAGTTGTAGTTGTTGTTGTTGTTGTTGTTGTTTGGGGAAGAAGATGGAAGGAGGTATGGGAAAGGTCCTAAACTCACTACTGGTGCCATATAATCACATTCTGGTGCAACGAAGAGTCAGAATTAATGGAAAGGAGTCCTTAACTGACATAGACTAAGAATAACTAGCAAGATGTCCGAAAGTTGTCTACGTGAGATGCGGTGGACCTGGGCACGACATTTAATGGGGGAAAAAGGGGAAGGTCGGCTCTACTGATTGTTGTTTACAGACAATGGGACTAGGGAATGGGGGATTGGGGATAGTTGGGGGGTATTGGGGAAATAGGGGAATATTTACAAGCGGATATGGAGGCCAAATTCCATATTCGCAACATTGCACCCTTCTCTACCCTCGGGGCGTCCCGACCCGATAAATTTTTACCTACTTTAGTGTGGCACGCAATGTAGTTCCCTCTACTATTAACTCTACCCTGAGTGCGACAGTTTTACAGATATTCACAAATGAGTAAATATGTCCCCCTGCGACGTTGCACCCTTCTCCTCACAGAAACACACCCACAGGATAACCGAATCCGGAAAGAATCCTCAAACTAAACATACAGCCGGTAGGGAGCATTATTTACACAAGACTACGCTGATATTTACACTACGATCCAGGACCTGTTTTTGGAGGAACACATGCAGATGTTATGCATAGAGAGAGCACGCATGCCAGCATCGATACACCAACCCACGAGTGCTCTGTGGCCTACGGCCTTTAATAATGTGCAGAGCACCCCTTCCAAGCATCAAAAGCACCACCCCATCACACAGTGAGCACCATCCGGTGCACCAATAAAGTGTCTATAAATCACCGGTGGTGTCACAGCCGGCCGATGTTCTGCCGCTGGTCTTGCCTTCGTGTGGTGCACTTGGTGTTCTTGCCTCTTTCAAAAAATAAAGAAAGGCGCCAACCGCGTCCATTTCTGTATTGTGGCCGTCAGGGGCCAACTAAGAGTGGTTCACCTGTTTGGCATAGGTGCCACGTTGACCCATAGGTCCTTCCACGGGTGGTGCTTGGCCGCAAAAGAACTGCGGTCCATGGTGGGTGGCCACAAACATTGCGGTCCATATGGTGTATCGATCCAAGCAGCAAGCAGCGAGAGTGCAGGCCCACAACTGCGAAGCCAGCACCTCTCTCTCCTCTCTCTCTCTGCCCCAAAGCCAGATCCTCGGAGGTGGGAGACAAAAGAAGCAGACAAGTGAGTAAGGTGGTAAGGGCGCAAAAGTGCACGCAATGTAAGGTAATGCACACTGGGGGCACATGGGAACCAGGTGAGACAGGTACGTTCCTACCGTACGCCCCCCCCCCCCACCAGGTAACCTACATGGCCCCTCCCTTACCCCTTACTGTATCCACAAAACACAACACTACCCATAAACATCTACTTTACAAATCAACAAACATCCCTACTGTCTTCCCCGTTCCTCCCATAAACCAAATTCGTCTTCTCTCCCTCCTAACCAATCAAATTTGCCATTTTCAACTCTCATCAAAATTTGCCATCACCAATTCATCATCAGTCCCTCCTAGGGAGGGAGAGATGGAATCACCCCAATGTCTCATCCACGTCGTGATGCGTCTCACAAATCCTCACAGCAATTCTCATTTCCTGCAACACAAAACAAAGAAAACACAGGTGTGGAGTCATCATCATCACCACAGGTAAGTGGCTGCGTATGGTGCGACAGGTTCATCAATCCTAACTATTTCCTAAATGACTTTAACAACTTTACACTACCCGGGGTCTTTCTCCGGCCAAACCATTGGCCCTCTTACACTATGGGTTCTAAAAACCAATTCCCATTGGCCAAACTGTGGTGCTTTCCAATTTGGGGTCTCACTCCCCCGATTCATCTCCCGGTGCCCTCGCACAATTTCTGGGCTGTGGCGTGTACCTCTCCCAGCGGGTCTACCCACCTGCACACCTCCACCACTGCAGTTGCCTCCGAGCTTACCTGCTCCTTACCCTAACCTAACTACCTGGGGAAGGCCCTCTGGCTCTCTCCCCACTCGGTGCCCTCTCTGGCACTGGGCTACCCGGGTCCGTCCTCCGGATCCTCGGGCCCCATCCACAACTCTACCGGCTCCCAGAGCCCACCTGCGGCCTCACCTGGCCGACATCCTCACAGTGGTGGAGTGCCCAACCAACTACACACACTAACAGGCTACACGCCCAGCCATTTCCACAACACTAATGCACCCATCCACAACACCATTCTGCAACCGCACCACAGATGCCAATATCCAACCACAATTTACCTGTACCCTCTACCTAACACTTACACTACCCGCCCCGGGTACTCGTGAAAAGGGTCCACTCTTCCCCCATCCACACCTTCGCACCATGCACACCACTCCGTACCACTTACTCCAACTCTCTCCACACACCTGTACCTGCACACCTGTGCTCTCATTCTTGGTGCCGCCTGCACCCTTCTCTCCCCAAGCGCATTCGCGCTGATCCACCACACTCACTACTCATACACTGCTCCACACACCTGTCCAGTTGCACACCTGTGCAATCACACCTGTTCAATTCTCACACACACGGCATCATCTCAGCTAACTACTCCCTTCTGAAACTTGCGCTTCCCAGTCGTCCCTTTAAACTATTGCGCTCCCTCGTCATTATCATCCACACTAATCTACCTGCGTCCCCACTACAGGTATCAGTCACTAACTAAACTTAACGTCACCTAATGTCAATCTCTTCTAGATCCCTATCATTATAACCTAACCCACCCGGGCTAGTTTTCACTGCCATACACCCCATAATCTAGTGCGCATTTGCCCCACTTGGGAAGGGTGGCGGATTTGCCATCCCACCCCATCGGGGGTCTCTCACTACCAATTTTGCACATCAAATTTCAACAAATCAAAAATTTGCCAATCACTACCCATCATCTGCCAATCACTACTGCCAATCCCTTGCCAATTATCAAATTTTGTTTTTCTCTAATTTTGGGTCCAAAACACTAACCTCATCACCCAGTCTACTCACTAATGCCTCTCGGTGCGCCAATTCCTGTCCAAAGCCCGGCTTCGTAAAGCCAAGCCATGAATGCGGGTTGTTCTGTGCCAGCGGCTGGATGCGTCCGGCACTCGGTGCAGGGACGGGGGCCCACCCGGGCCGAGATCCCACGCACCATCTCGGCACGGAGCCATCCCATGGCTCGATCTCGACCTGCCGGAATGCCTCAACAAAAAGTGGTCGCCATGACGACCCTTTCTATCGGGCTGCCCGCTCCGCCTAGTGGAGCACGGACGCGGCCGTTCAAAGCGAGGCCCAGCACGCACCGAGGGCCCGATTCGGCCATAAGTCGTTCTAAACTCTACCCCGTCTAACGTCGATGCTTCACCTGGACGCTTACACCCCGCAGCCCGTTCCTTGCTCACACATCCAGCCGTGCCCATGCTCCTCGTACCTTTCCTTACACACCCAGGTACACCCATTCCACTCACAGCCTTGGTCACACACCTGACCACCGAACACTTTGGCACACATTCGTTGGTCGCACACCTCACCAACACACCTCTTCGCGCCCCCTCCTCAGTCACCTCCTCTGTGACAATCACAGGTGTGCCCTCATTCGCACACCCAACCACGTGCCTCACCACCAACTCCAGCGTGCATTCCCACTCACGCTCTACCATTCCAGGTGTGCATCCTTCCATCCCAGGTGTACATACTCGCTCACCTGTCATAACCAACTCACTCTCCTTGTCACTCTCAATACTCTCACCTCCATTCTTGACAGCGCACTCACCCTTACTCTTGACAGCGCACTCTTTCCTCGTGCACCTGTCCGTCACACACCTTTCTCGTGCACACTCTCCCGTTACACCCTCTGTAACACTCACCACAGGTGGACACTCTTCCTTACTTCTGACAGCGCACTCTTTCCTCATGCACCCGTCCGTCACACACCTTTCTCGCGCACACCTTTCTCGCGCACACTCTCCCGTCACACCCTCTGTAACACTTACCACACCGCGCTTCCATGTGCTCCCTCGCACACACGCTACGACCGACTCACTCTCGCCAGCACCCTCACTCCTTGGCACGCACTTTTTCCTCACACACCCCAGAGTCGGACTTTCTCGCACACCTCCTCTTTCGCACACCAGACCTGTCGCACACTTCACCAACGGCCTCTCACGAACACCCGGGTCTATCTCGACCCCCAAGCTTCTTAAATCCCCTGGCGCATCATACGCACGACCATATTGGTCACCACTTACACCGGGTCCTCTTCCTCTTCGCTTCTCCTCCATCACCTGCGAATCCCTCATCCGGTTAATGAGCACATCATCACGATCCAAACACAGACTTTGGACCAATTCTTTTATTTCCTCTTTTATCTCTTTCTTATCCCCTCTCCGTCGCTTCTTAATTTCGCTCATCCCTTCTTCCACTTCTTCTAATTTGTGCTTCACCTCTTTTATTCCCCGGTACGTCTCCTCAAGCTCATCCTCTAAGGCTACCTTGACCGTTTCCAGGTGCGTCCTCACCTGCCGGTCCTTCGTCTCCATTACCTCTATCACCTCGTCCAACCTCGTTGTCAGTCCCTCACGTACCATCTGACATTCCCTCTTTGTCGCTATCAAGTCGTTTTTTATGTCGTTTTGTGTCGCTTTTAAACCTCCTAATACCGCAGTGTTCCTTTGAACCTGCTCCACTAACTCCGTCTGTCCCACCGTCAGCTGCTCCACCTCCTGCGTCAGGTCCTCTATGCCCCCTTGTAACTTTACAGTCCCCTTTCTCACCTCCTTCTCCATGCGCTCCTTACAGTGCCTCACCTCCTCGCGCACTCCTCCGACCTCCTCACTCACTCCTCTTCTGATCTCCTCTCCCATCACTTGCATCTCCTGCCCAGATGCCACCCTCATCTGCTCCATTTCCTCCCTGTGAGCATCCAGTTTAGTTTCTACCCCCATTCTGACCCCCTCTATCTGCTGCCCCATTTGGTTAACTTCCCTTTCCGCTTGGTCCCTCATGTCCCTCAATTTGCCTTCCATACTGTTTTCTAACCCCTCTAACCCATTTTTCACTCCCTCTATCTGATTCTCCTGGGCAGCCATTCTATTTTCTACCCCCTCTAACCCCTTTTGCATCCCTTCCATTTGATTCTCTTGAGCGGCCATTCTGTTTTCTACCCCCATTAACCCCTCCTGTATTTCCCCTAATCTATTGTCTAATCCCTCACCGGTACCCCTCGCTTCGTCCCTCATTACCCCCATTTCGTTTCCCATTACTCCTATTTTGCCCTCCAATCGCTCACTATCAGCCCTCATTCCCACCATTTGTTCCATAAGGGCCCTCATTTGCAGGAGGAAAAGGTTCGAATCCACCAGGGGCGCTGCCACGGTCGCGGGCGCGGTGACCAGCGAGGCGCCATTTTGTGCGTCTGCTACCCTCGCTGCTTCGCTCTCCTCGCGTCCCTCAATTTGGTCCTGGACCGACCCTGCCTCACTCTCCCCTACCGGACCCCAGCTGTCTTGGTCTGCCATAGCGCGACTTTCAAAATTCGGGTTTTTATTTTCGTAAAACAAATTCAAATTTCGCCGTTATAATTTCGCGCGGGAAACGCGCTCCGAATCGATTCTAATTGTTACAAATTTGGGCCTAATAAATTTAGTCCCGGGTTCGAATTCCACTCCTCGACACCAATTGTTACAGACGTGGCTTAGATGTTATTTACCGAGCGGTTTGGTATGACCACGTCTGCACAAGTTACCCGATTATACCCGAACGTTGACTAATCGCGCTACGCTAGGTCAATGAAGGAAAAGACACACGGCTGGGATTAAAATTGACACGACACCATGGATACGGTTCTCAAGACCTCCGGAGGAGATTATATTCGTTCGGAAGGTCAGATTACAGGGACGAGAGGTACAGCATAGAAAGACAAGCACTTAGACACTATCTTATATTAACCCCAACAGACGACAGATAAACGGGACAAAAGGCTGACTCACACGGGGATTGATGGCTAGGAAAGGCAGGATCGATGGCTCCAGGTGCACCTGGGCTCAGGGACAGAATCGACTCGGTCCGGTCCAGAGATGCGGGAGGTCTCACAGCGCTCGAGGTAGTGACTTGCTCTTCTTCAAGCTGGGGGCGCATCTGACGTCACGTCCGGTGAGTCGCTTCGTATATCCGGCGGGGAGTGACACGCCCTCGGCTCGTTAGCTCCGCCCCAGATGGAATCGGCACGTCGCCTCTCATTGGGTGCGTGCGGGGGGGGGGTTACCGGCTCCGCCCTTGACGGGGGACTGACAAGGAGCCCCTTCGTGGTAACCCCGTGGAGCGCATGGTCCGGAGCGCATTGTCAATGGCGGCTAACCGAGCCGGTGTGATGACGCACACTCCCCCGCGCAGCGTCGTTGTTGTTGTAATTGTTGTTGTAGTTGTAGTTGTAGTTGTTGTTGTTGTTGTTGTTGTTTGGGGAAGAAGATGGAAGGAGGTATGGGAAAGGTCCTAAACTCACTACTGGTGCCATATAATCACATTCTGGTGCAACGAAGAGTCAGAATTAATGGAAAGGAGTCCTTAACTGACATAGACTAAGAATAACTAGCAAGATGTCCGAAAGTTGTCTACGTGAGATGCGGTGGACCTGGGCACGACATTTAATGGGGGAAAAAGGGGAAGGTCGGCTCTACTGATTGTTGTTTACAGACAATGGGACTAGGGAATGGGGGATTGGGGATAGTTGGGGGGTATTGGGGAAATAGGGGAATATTTACAAGCGGATATGGAGGCCAAATTCCATATTCGCAACATTATATACATATATATATATATATATATATATATATATATATATATATATATATATATATATACACACACAGTCACGTGAAAAAGTAAGTACACCCCATGTAAAGTTTCGACTTTTTCAACATATTTCAACATACAGCTATTTGATCTTCATTTTAACAATATTGATAGATAAAGGTGATATAATATAACAAATATCATGAAACATTTACACTTTGTAGTCCATTGTATAATTTAAATAAACATAAATGCAAATTTCGCATGTGGAAAAAGTAAGTACACCCTTGGCTCTAATAGGTGGTATTGCCCCCTTTGGAAGAAACAACCTCAAGTAGGCGTTTCTTATAACTGTCTTCCAGTCTCTGACATCGACTGGGAGAAATTTTTGCCCACTCCTCCATGCAGAATTCTTTCAGCTGTGCGATGTTTGAGGGGTTTCTTGCATGCACAGCTCGTTTCAAATCCCTCCACAACATCTCGATGGGATTTAGATCCGGGCTTTGACTTGGCCATTCCAGAACCCTCCATTTCTTTCTTTTCAGCCATTCCTTGGTGGATTTACTGGTATGTTTAGGGTCATTGTCATGTTGCAACGTCCACATTCGGTTGAGCTTCAACTTTCTGACAGATGGCCTCACATTATCCTCAAGCACCCTCTGGTACATTGAAGAATTCATAGTGGATTCTATGATGGTGAGCTTCCCAGGCCCTGATGCAGCAAAGCTGCCCCAAACCATAATATTTCCACCACCATGCTTTACAGTTGGTATCAGGTTCTTGTAGTCAAATGCTGTCTTTGGTTTCCGCCAAACATGTCTTCTGGTACTGCGGCCAAATAGCTCTACCGTTGACTCATCTGTCCAGAGCACATTGTTCCAGAAGTGCTGGTCTTTGCCTCGGTGTTCATTGGCAAACTTTAGTCTTGCTCTGATGTTCTTTCTGAACAGCAAAGGTTTCCTCCTGGCACACCTCCCATGTAGATCAAATTTCTGCAGCCTCTTTCTAATGGTAGACTCGTGCCATTTGACATCAACAGTGGCAAGAGCTACCTGTAGGTCCCGTGATGACATTCTGGGGTTCTTAGAGACTTCTTTCAGCATCTTGCGGTCTGCTCTCGGGCTGAACTTGCTGGGGCGGCCTGGCCTGAACAAGTTGGCAGTTGTTTGGAATCTTCTCCACTTGTGGATGATCTTTCGGACAGTCGAATGATTGATTTCAAATTGTTTCGAGATCTTTTTAAATCCCTTCCCAGACTCGTAGGCATCTATAACCTTCTTTCTGAAGGCCTCAGAGAGCTCTTTTGATCTAGGCATGGTGGCACACTTGAACAACAAAGAGCAAACCAAACTAAATGTCTGAGGTTTAAATAAGACGGGTTCCTCCAAGATCCTCTCTAACGATGTTCTAATCATTTGCACCTGAGCTGGTGCACATGATTCTAATTTTAGGTATTTGAAGTAGTGATAAAGGTCGGGGTGTACTTACTTTTTCCACATGCGAAACTTGCATTTATGTTTAATTAAATTATACAATGGACTACAAAATGTAAATGTTTCATGATATTTGTTATATTATATCACCTTTATCGATCAATATTGTTGAAATGAAGATCAAATAGCTGTATGTTGAAATATGTTGAAAAAGCCAAAACTTTACATGGGGTGTACTTACTTTTTCACATGACTGTATATATCTCTTCCCTTCTCTTCTCTCTATAATATAAAAGAAAGTTTTTGTTTGTTTGTCTGCGCAAGCTAATCTCCTGAACGGTGAAAGATAGGAGGAAACCTCTAATACAAAAAATGTTGGGACGGGCCCCGGGAAGGTTATAGGCTAGGTGTTGAGGCCGGTTGAGGCCACTTCGGCCGGGCCAGGCCAATTTCACAATTAAAAGCTGAGCTGAATTATTGTAGTCAATCTTCTACGGCCGCGAGTAAAAGCTGAATTATGGTAGTAAATTCATTCAAAAAGAACCAAAAATGTCGGCACGGGCACCGGGAAGTTTATAGGCTAGGTGGCGAGGCGAGGCCGGTCGAGGCCGTGTCGGCTGAGCTGGGCCCATTTCACAATTAAAAGCTGAGCTGAATTATAGTAGTCAATTCATTCAAAAAGAACCAAAAATGTCGGGACGGGCCCGGGAAGGTTATAGGCGAGGTGGTGAGGCTGGTCGAGGCTGCATCGGCCGGGCTGGGCCCATTTCGCAATTAAAAGCTGAGCTGAATTATCGTAGTCAATCTTCTATGGCCGTGAGTAAAAGCTGAATTATAGTCGGAAATTCATTCAAAAATAACCCGGGCAACGCCGGGTGCTTTCCTACGGATATATATATACTGTTGCGGTTTTGAGTCTGTCAAGTGAGTTTAATGAAGGTCAAAGTCTGCCCCAATAGTTAGTAACACAAGCAACATGTAGCCTCGCGATAGTATAGTTATGTCTGAGTATTTGTGAGCTTAGTTCCTCTCCTTTGGTAATTCTGCGTTGAGTCGGAGCCAGGAAAATAGGCCCTACTGCCACCGATCATCCTACGTCCATAGCCTCAATCCAGTTTGTTAACGTTGGTTCATATTGGGCAAGTTAACACGAGGGAGGCAGAGGAGGATTGGGGTGGAGTCGAGGCAGAGCGGCAGGAGCGAAGATGGTAAGCATGAGCCGCCAATCAGAGCTCAGAGGTGGTGGCGTCAGAGGGCGTGGTGAGAAGAGTCTGGTGAGTTCCAGAGGGATCGAGAGGCATAGCTATAAAACCCGCCCTCGAAAGGACTTGCAGAGGAGGACTTGCATCGGAGGGCTAAGAGAATATTTTCTCCTTTTCCTTTGCTGCACCTCTGCTCTGGAATGACTTGCCTTCCTCTGTTCGACATGTTGACTCTCTTCCTGCCTTTAAAACCTCCCTCAAAACCTATCTGTTTCACAAGTCTTTCAAAGTCCAAGTCCTGTTTTCACTTTGGTTTGACGTGGGACAGAGATCGAGAGTATGTCTGTGTACATGTGCGGGGGAGGGAGGGAGGAGGAGGAGGAGTACACATCTGTGGGTTTTGAATGGGGAGGGAGAGGAATAGGGCAAGAGTGAAGGTGTGTCTGTGTGTGTGTATGTTTGTGTGTGTGTGTGTGTGTGTGTGTGTGTGTATGTGTGTGTGTGTGTGTGTGTGTGTGTGTGTGTGTGTGTGTGTGTGTGTGTGTATGTATGTGGTGTGTGTGTATTCGCATGATAATGTAAAGCGCCACGAGGGTAGTTTACTCTGCTTGATGGGGCTATATAAGACTCCTTTATTATTATTATTATTATTATTATTATTATTATTATTATTATTATTAAGAGGACTTGACTTGCTGCGAGGGAGAGAGATAAAAGGACTCGCGTTGTACTGCCTGATGAACTTGACCATTGCACGAGAATGCGCGCGCTCACCAACACCAAGTGTATTGAAGAAGAGGAGTTGGTCGCTACATATACGTGGGCGCAGCCATGCGTGTTTATAACGAAATAGTGCATTTCAGCCGCGCGAATGAACGAGGCTGAGTAACCGTCAGCCGGGCTAAAGTCCGCCCTCTACCGTTTCGCCCCGATCATCTGCTTTGTTCGAGAGACGTGGTACGAGTCCCTGCCTTCGCCTGCCGCCATCTTCGCGGGACGTGCCTGGGGCCGTGGAGAGCTGGACAATGAACATCCCTGGACGCGTTGGGGAACACATGCCCATCTGCAATCCCCTGTGTGAGTGTGTGAGACGGGCCCGTTGTCCCAGGGATAAGTTAAGATGGTTTAAGGCTATTCTGCGTCTCTTCGTCCTTGAACTGTAAATACGTGTGGTAATAATTAAATCCATCTGTTCTTTCTTTCTGATTCGATCATTCCTGTGGTTCCCTCAATTGACTAAGCGTGGCACTAATAGGATCGCTCCAATCGGGTTCCACTAGTTAAGACTGCGTGGGCCACGTGTACGCAATCCGCTCGGCGTACTAACATCATACGTGGTTCGTGTGAGGCTTGTTTCCTCGCTCCCACGGCAGCATGGGTACTTAGGTACGGGCGAGAAAGTAGCCCCGAAACCCTACTCCGCGTGTGTCCGAGAGGGACGTAATAAGTCTCGGTTCCGCCAGGCCAGTAAAGACAAGGGGATTAATCCCCCCTTGATAAGGGGAGAAGGCCGGCGTAGAGAACCGCAACAATTGGTGTCAGGAGTGTGGGATTGGACCCGGAGTGCGCTTATCGCACTTGAAATTGCGAGTGGACGAAATTTAGTTTTTTTAATCCAAAATTAAATTTGTGCCATGGCCAGTCAAAGCGATCGAATGCCGGTGGGGGTAGAAAATGAGGTAGATGAGGAAGAATTAATGACCCAGGACCCACGGGAAGAATTGGGAGAAGAGGAGGACAGTGACGAGGGGCCGGCAGTAGGGGTAGAAAATGGCAGCACCTCGCACATGGCGGTGAGGGCCGAGCCCGCAGCACCAATATATATGGGCCTTTTTATGATGCAACTCAGGGCGTATATGGGAGAAGAACTGGGTAAAGTGACTGCAAAAATGGATGCCTAGAGTGACAAATCCACCCAGGAGATGAAAGATGGATTATTGGGGTTGGGAAACAACATGGGTGGCCAATTGAAAGAATTGGGGGACAAATCCACCCGGGACATTAAAAAAATGGGTGATCAATTGGAAGAGGTGAAAAATGATTTGGAAAGCAAAATAGGTGGCCAATTGAAAGAAATGGGGAAGAACATGAGGCGCAAGTTGAGCGAAGAGGTCGCAAAGGGACGTGACGAGGTAACGCGGTGCGAGGAACGTGTGGAGAGCGAGGTAGAGCAGAGTGCAGCCAACTTGACGGGGGCTATGGAGATCGCGTCACAGGGTGTAGGAAAACCGGCGATCGTCAAATTGGATAAAGAAATGTCGGGAGCGCCGGGGAAGGTCGAACTGGAAGACGACATTTTTTGCGCGCCGACGGTTGAGGTAGAAAAAGAAATAATTCAAATTGAAGGAACAATTGGGGCCGAAGAGACGGCAGAGATAGAAAATGAATCGCGGGAGGAAGAAATGGAATCCCCGCAAAGTCTGCATTTGCACCGTGATGTCGGGCTTGCTAACCCCAATCAAGGTTTGCAGGTGCGGTTGCCAGAGAAGAGAATCCCCAAGGTGAGTAGGGGTGTGTATTGCGCGAAAGTGTTTTGCGGGAAAATATTTTTGGCGCGCTTGGGATCAAGACGAAGCCCGGGCGCTCGTGCAAGGTCCTTTGTGCAGTGTACGTGAGCGAATGGCGCGCGTGTGCGAGAGAAGTGTGCACCGGAGCGCGAGTGTGTAATGGAGTGTGTGAGTGGTATGAGTGCGCCAGGGGGTGCGATGGCCGATGGTGTTACAGAGTGTGTAATGGTGTGTGAGTGGTATGAGTGCACCATGGTGTGTGCGAGGGTGTGTGATAATGGAGTGTGCGAATGGCATGAGTGCACCTAGGTGTGCAGGTGCGAGTACAGTGTGCGAGAAAGAATGCACACCGGACCGTGTGCAGAGAGAGCGTGTGGTAACAAAATGTATGGAGTGTATGGGAGGCGCTGGAGCGCCGCGTTTTGTGAGTGTGGAATGGGTCGCGTGTGGTGAGAACGTGGCCCGAGCATCGACGCAGCCCGGGGTAGCGTTTAGTGCGACGTATAGCGGACGCGAGCCCTCGGTGAGCTGTGTGCTTTGTGTGCAGCGGGGACCGGCAGGGATCGATGCCGCGGCAGTCTCACAAGGACCGGCGTGCACGGTTCGCGCCAGGCCCGGCCCTGTATGGTCGGTGCCACGCCTTGGCAGGAAAGGCAATCGGCACGGTTCAAGGGGGGGTAGGAGAGGTCGGAGCCGTGCCCCCTGGCAGCTGCGGTGTTCCGACCGTGGGCGGTTGGGCCATCGCGCATGGGACCGCAAGGCTCCGCATAGGGATGGCGCTTTGAACCTTGGCCTAACCAAGCGTCCTCCCCTGAATCGAAAGTGCCAGACGGACCCAACCTACAGGCGACCAACCACCCGCATGCATCGCTCGGCTTTTCGAAGCCGAGCTGTGAAAATGTATTTCCGCACTGAGAGGCTCAAGTGGAGTGGACGGATAGCAATAGTGTTGGTGAATGGTGCCCGGCGTAGGGGAATGGTAACTTTACCATTCCTCACATCTTCAGGGCTCATGAGCATTAGAGTAGGGGGATGGCAGTGACCTGCACATGGAGGGACCAGCCATGGTTACCTCCATGGACCACCAAAGCTAGCCGAGGGCGGGCTAGGATAATTGTTAGGGATTTAGATGATGGTAGAGGACAAGATTTAAGTAGTGACATTTTTACAGGTAGAGGGGACGTAGTTAGATTATCTGGATGATAATGACGAGGGAGTGCATAGTCTAAAGGGAAGACAGGGAAGCACGAGTTTTAGGGGAAGTAGTCAGCTAGATGATGCTGTGTGTGTGAGGATGGTATTGAGCAAATGAGGAATTGGTCGAGAATCACTGTGTGTGTGAGGATGGTATTGAGCAAATGAGGAATTGGTCGAGAATCACTGTGTGTGTGTGTGTAGTAGTGTGTGAGGAATTGTGTATTGAGACAGATGGAGTTGTGTTGAAGTGTATGGGAAAAGGTGTAAGAGCAAAAAAGGTGTGCAAGAGATTTGGTATGAGAGCACAAGAGGTGTGCGAGGAAAAAAGGTGTGCGAATGAGTGGTGTGGAATGCTTGGTGTGGAATGCATGGGGCGAAGGAGTGAATGGGGGGGAGATGGACCCCTTCACAAATACCCGGTGTGGGTAGTTTAAAGCTAGGTAGAAGGCTGAGGTAAATTGTTTGGATATTGACACCTGTGGTGCGGGAAGTAGCAAGAAGTGCTTGGTTGGGTGCATGAGTCGATGAAATGGCTGGGCTTGTGGGCTTTGTTGGTGCGTATGGTTATTGGAGCATTCCGCCACTGGTAGTTTGTCGGCCAGGTGAGGCCGCAGGTAGGCTCTGGGAGCCAGTCAGAGTAGTTGATCAATGGGGCCCGAGGATCGAGGAGAAGGATCCGTGTAGCCCAATGCCAGAGAGGGCATCAGAGGGGTAGAGTGCCAGGAGGGATCTTCCCTGGTTTAGGTAGTCGCAGGAGCAGGTAAGCTCGGGTGGCGACTTCATTGGCGGAGGTGCGCAGGTAGTTGGACCTGCTAGTGGAGCCACACGACCCAGCCCCGAAATTGTGCATGGGCACAGTATGAAAAATTGGGGAGTGAGACCCAAATTCATGGGCACTGCAGAGTGGTCAATGGGAATTGTTTTTTAGAACCACATAGTGAAAAGAGGCCGATTGGCAGGGCATGACCCCGGGTAGTGTAAGTGAATTAATGTCATTCGTGTAGTTAGGATGAGAGGAATTCCATTCGCGCCATCCACATCCATTCACCAAGGATGACAAAACTCCACACCAGGGCTTTGAAACTGTTTGAGTGAGTAAGACGCATCACGACGTAGTGACATTGCGTTGGTTCCATCTCTTCCTTCCTGGGAGGGATTGGAAGACGAATTTGGCTTAGAGGGGGATAGAGGAGACAAAACGTAGTGACGAAATTTGTAAATACAAGGAAGGGCTAAGGTACTGTAGTGTAAGCCGATGTTGGGGGGTACGAACGGTTAGGGACGAGTCTGCTCTGCTCGCTCCTCCGCGCCCCTCGCGTTTCATTACCTTGTGTTGATGTGTACCTTTGCACCCTTTCTGCTTTGCTGACTGTGCTTTGTCTCTCCCCCCACCCCTGGACCCACTTTGGAGGAGGAGTTGTGCAGCAACATCGAACTGTGGACGAGGGAGGGGGGCCGTGTTGTGGTTTTGAGTCTGACAAGTGAGTTTAATAAAGGTCAAAGTCTGTCCCCCATAGTTAGTCACACAAGCAACATGTAGCCTCGCGATAGTATAGTTATGTCTTAGTATTTGTGAGCTTAGTTCCTCTCCTTTGTTACCTTCGCAAAAGCGGAAGGTTATGTTTTGATCGCTGTGTATTTATTTGTATGTCTGTGTGTGTGTGTGTGTGTATGTTATTCGCATAACTCAAAAAGTATTCGACCGAATTGCATGAAATTTGGTGGGATGATTGGTTATTATACGGGACACATTTGATTAGATTTTGGGAGCAATCGGGTCAAAGGTCAAGGTCAAGGTCACGAAAAGGTCAAAATCGTATTTTTACCATAGCGCGGTCAATTTTTATCCAATTGGCATGCAACTAATGCCAAAATGTTCAGAATTCAATGCCCGATCTTGTTTGTCATAACTCGGTCAATTCTTATCCGATTTGCATGAAATCAGCACCAAACTGTTCACTGTTCTGTTCCCTACACTCCCATGCCAAGTACAGAACAGTAGCTGCGGCGAAGGTATGCGCTCTACCGAGTGCCCGTTCTAGTTCATTCTGCGTTGAGTAGGAGCCAGGAAAATAGGCCCTACTGCCACCGATCATCCTACGTCCGTAGCCTCAATCCAGTTTGTTAACGTTGGTTCATATTGGGCGAGTTTACACGAGGGAGGCAGAGGAGGATCGGGGTGGAGTCGAGGCAGAGCGGCAGGAGCGATGACGGTAAGCATGAGCCGCCAATCAGAGCTCAGAGGTGGTGGTGTCAGAGGGCGTGGTGAGAAGAGTCTGGTGAGTTCCAGAAGGTTCGAGGGGCGTAGCTATAAAACCCACTGTGCAAAGCCCTCAAAAGAACTTGCAGAGGAGGACTTGCATCGGAGGGCTAAGAGGACTTGACTTGCTGTGAGGGAGAGAGATAAAAGGACTCGCATTGTACTGCGTGATGAACTTGACCATTGCACGAGAACGCGCGCGCTAACCAACTCCAAGTGTATTGAAGAAGAGGAGTTGGTCGCTACATATACGCAGGCGCAGCCAGGTGCATTTATAACGAAATAGCGCATTTCAGCCGCGCGAATGAACGAGGCTGAATAACCGCCAGCCGCGCTAAAGTCCGCCCTCTACCGTTTCGCCCCGATTATCTGCTTTGTTTGAAAGACGTGCTACGAGTCCCTGCCTTTGCCTGCCGCCATCTTCGCGGGACGTGCCGGGGGCCGTGGAGAGCTGGACAAGGACCATCCCTGGACGTGTTGGGGAACACCTGCCCATCTGCAATCCCCTGTGTGAGTGTGTGAGACGGGCCCGTTGTTCCAGGGATAAGTTAAGACTGTTTAAGGCTATTCTGTGTCTCTTCGTCCTTGAACTGTAAATACGTGTGGTAATAATTAAAGCCATCTGTTCTTTCTTTCTGATTCGATCGTTCCTGTGGTTTCCTCAATTGACTCAGTGTGGCACGAATCGGATCGCTCCAATCGGGTTCCACTAGTTAAGACTGCGCGGGCCACGTGTACGCAATCTGCTCAGCGTACTAACATCATACGTGGTTCATGTGAGGCTTGTTTCCTCGCTCCCAGGGCAGCGTGGGTACTTAGGTACGAGCGAGAATGTAGTCCCGAAACCCTACTCCGCGTGTGTCCGGGAGGGACGTAATAAGTCTCGGTTCCGCTAGGCCAGTAAAGACAAGGGGATTAATCCCCCCTTGATAAGCGGAGAAGGCCGGCGTAGAGAACCGCAACTATATATATATATATATATGTATACACACACGCATGGACACTTATCCTTTTAGCAATAGATGCAAAAATCCTCTCCAATTTGTCTTGTGAACCCAGAACCAAACAAGCAATGTATTTGTAACAATCCTCACAGCTTCCATAGCTTCCACCCACCCCCACCCGACATGGTTAATAATAAATATCACCATTTAAAATTTATCCTGTACATTCAAAACCCCTAAATATGTCCTTTCCATTGGTGTTCGGAAGCACCCAAACCAGATTCGGTGTCTTCCACAAGGGAAGTCTACCTGATATATCCAGCTCCCTTGTAAATATAGCTGGCACAACCTTTCTGTATTTTCACGTCATGAAGATGTCTTTTACTGAAGAGCTGGGTACCGTTACTTGATTAATGATGCACAGCATCGTGTTTTCTAATTGCAGAGGACTAATTAAATAAATCAACAAGCCTTCCATGTTCACAGGAGGCACCCCTACATGTTTCAAGGTCCATTCACTGGTAGTGATCTGTTGGGAGTTTGTGTAGGCCACGCCTGTCCAATTGGGCTTTTCACCGGCCCACATGCTCAGGGTTTGCAGTATAGGCAGCTCCCGCTCGGCAAGCTGAGAAAGTTCTCCAGGTCTTTCATCGTGCAGATGCACAGCCCTTTCTCTCCGGTACTTTTCCAAGTTTTTTCGGCTTTCGGTTAGAAGCTTTGTGAGGCATTTAAGAGAATTCCTTGTCTCGCACACACGACATACATTATGGTGCCCCTCACACCATCGCTTCAATGGATTTTGTGCATGCGCACCGAGTGTTCTGGGGTGGATTATGTCATTTAGAAAATCACTAAAGCAGTTAAATAGATTACCCTTCCCCCTAAACCTCAAAATATATCAAAGCTAACAACTTAATTTTTTCATCAGCACCTCCCCACTCAGATTTCATCAACACGCCCCCCGCCCCCTTTTCCCCTTCCCCTTTCCCCTTCCCCAAGCCACCTTTGGGGGCCATTATTCTCCACAGAGCAGGGGTTGGTCTCCTTTTTGAAGCAATGTTTTATGGCTGGATGCCCGTATGGATGAACCCTGTTGGTCACCCATTGCGACACACAGGGAATTACCAGCAAGCTGGTACTCAATTTGCCGACCTTGGAAGGATGACAGGCTGAGTCAACCCCCCTGACGTTAATTCAGTGATCGACCGGGATTCAAACCCAGGATCCTGGGATCCCAAGCCGGCACCCTAACCGCTCAGCCAACACCAGGCTATCTTCCCCCTTCCTGGGGGTCCTTTTACACGAAACCCACCAAGTTTGGTCGTGATCACTCAGCGGGACATTAGAGACCCCTCCTTTCATTCCTAATCCCACCTTCATTGAAAATTCTCTCAAAGGTAATAACTTAATTTTATTCTCTACAAATCCCCCATGGGGCCCCTATTAGGCATGCCAGATTTTGAAGCACTGCGGCCGATAGGGCTGATGTGAATATCCAGAACATCATAAAGAAAACTCCCTTTTCCCCCCTCCGCTACACCCCTCCCCCCCACCTCAATCACCAACTCTGAGACAATGCATGGGCCCCTCATTATGGCTGCCAAGATTGGTGGCCCTACAATGTTGTGTTCTCAAGATATACAAGATATAAGTGAACAGTTAAACAGATAAATTGAAAAATGGAGTGACAATAAGGTCAGATTTGAGTTTGTGTGAGTCTCGTCTGAAGCGAGACTAGTTTGCAAACGCACCGCATGTGGATCAACAAGGAAAAGAATGGAATAGAGGAAGCTCATATGGCTGCCTTTGTCTTTGTAAAATTAGTACTGAAAGCCGTACATCGTATCCAGGCACCACGCGCTCCAAACACTGCCGCATGGCTAGGGAATATGAAAATCTAGTGTAACACATAAGCGTTTAACTTTAACCCTATTTATGCTGCACTAGAGGGACCAATGTGGAACAATATGGCGGCAAAGATCGTGCTGTTGTGTCTGACATGCTTGCTCCCTCGAACACGAAAACAATTGAATCTTTTCAACGACTCTAAGGACATTTCCTGCTTTTTCAATTGACCACACATAGCCACTGCAATGGTGTAATACTGCCAAAATGGGAATGAATAAGCCCTATTGCATGTTAACTCGCTCCAAGGAAGGGCTGAAACGTCAGAGCTTCTGCAATTATTTCATGCCGGATAACCCAAACCGCTTTACGCTTTTGTTTCTGTACTCTTGAGCTGCCAAGACAGACTGCTCCTTCTTTTGCAGGAATTAGCAACTGCCTGCACTCTGTAATGGCTGTGTGCAAACAATTGAAAAAGCAGAAACAAAGCTCTCTTCCTATGCAGAACCAATTTGATAAGGAAACTAATTTCTGTCCATCGTGCTACAATTCAAGAACTACCTGGAGTTAGAGTTATTGAAAAAAACATATGAATGAGATACAATAGTCCAGGTTCTTTTTTTTCAACTTGTGTATATATATATATATATATACATATATATATATATATATATATAAATATATATATACATATATATATATATATATATATATAAATATATATATAAATATATATATATATATATATATATATATATATATAATATATATATATATATATATATATATATATATATACATATACATATTTATACATAAAAAAAAATAATATATTTTTCAAAATGTGTCTGCGATTAATAGTAAGATTATAGTAAAAAAAATTAATTTTTTTTACAATACTATATTGTTGCGGATCCCGAGTCTGTCGATGTACTAAGGGGGGGAGGGGGGGGGGGGAAGTCCCCGGGTCCCGTCAAACACCGGGTCCACAGGGTCGTTGGCCGCGACTAAGTTCACGCCCGCGACGAGTTGCAAAACAACTTCAATCCCCAATCTCCCAGCCAGGCGCCGAAGGGTTACTGGTCATGACACCCAAATGCCTTCGAGACACGCGGCCGGAGAAACCCGGGTTTGAACCCTATCGCGATTTCACACCTTATTCCGATTGATTGTGCCGAGTGGTTTTTGCACTGGTGTGACTCGCGGTTTTAACTATGCATGATCGATGGGCCTAATCGACTAATCAAATTCGATTCGGACCATGCTAGGCCAATGAAGAAAAGGACGATACGAACAGGTTGAAAAGGACCCAAAAAATGTACACGCCTTTTATTTACAAGGCACAGATAAAAGGGACGAGAGGCAGTTTTTAACTTAGCAATTCTTACCTATCTAAATCCCTGACAGGCGCCTTCACACACAGACAGGGAATGAATCACACTCGTACCGAGCAACGTGCAGCCACGGACTTGGGTGCGCCCGCTTCCGCGCGCAGCACACGGCCATTCAGGATGCGCAGCTTGAAGGAGGTCCGCAGGACGAACCGCCGCTTCGAAGTCCGCATGAACGATGATCCAGGATGGCTGAATTTCAGCACAGGAAGAACGAACCAGCACACAGGACAGCCAGCTTCAAGACGAATGATGAGAGAGAGCTCGAATGACGATGGGCACGGACCTCTATTGGGTGGAATGTCCTTCTAGAAGGTTCCACTGCCTCCCATTGGCGGATGTTGGTCACGTGTGGTCATTCAGCCCTGCCTCCCTCTGGAATGTTCCACGACCTCTCATTGGAAGGTTACATGCCCCACCTACCACTTTCCACGGTTGATCATGTGGACTGTTCTTTTAGCGACGCCTCCCTGCACATGAAAACAACGTCTTCTTTCATCAATACGAGGGGGTTGGGATCCTGCCTAACTCAACGCATATCTGCTTTAATTTTTACACAATGGGAAGGGAGCTAATCTTTACATTTAACAAGAAATAACTGACTACTGCAGGCTACATGTTGTCATGTAATTAACTATAGGGGGTTTGCCTTTATTTCAAAACTGCAACAATATATATACATATATATATATATAATTGTAACAAAAATTATATATATATATATATATATATATAAAGTTTTAAAAAAGTTCTTACTATATTCAGACACATTTTGAAAAAAAAAAAGAACTTTTTGGACATTTTTGGACTGTTGTAAGTACTATCAGGTTAGTATAATTTTTTGAACTCCCCTTCATTATGTCAAGGCTGTCTTGCAATAGTCATTATATTGATGCAGATCCAAACCAAGGATGCATTTGGGAATGGTAGACCATTGAACTACACCATTGGGATGTATTGGCAAATCAAAAACAGACCTATCAGGCAGCACGGAAATCAGAAACATGCCTTAAGTATGATATATGAACAACAGGAGCTCTGATCAAAACATTACCTCCATTGAAATGTAAACCAATGCCCTATAAATGGAAAGAGGCTCATGATATTTGAAGACTTCACCTGATGAAGAAAACTGATGCATTTAACTGTAGAAAAAGCTGGTTTACAATTGTGAGTAATCGAGGAAAGGTGACATAAAAGTGAAATTCTTTGAAAAAAAAAAAGGTGAAAAATTTCAGTGTGAAAAAGCTGAAACCAAGGTTTTCAAGATCATTGGAATTTAGGTTTTTTTTGTTACCCCGATAACTTGAGAACGGCTGAAGGGATCGAAGTCAAACGGTGCAGGCATGTATAATGATGTAAAGGTAAACTGATTCGATTTTGGGGTCATGGGGTCAAAGGTCATGGAAGGTAAAAATCCTGTTGCCACGATAACTTGTGAACCAGTGATGGGATTTTGACCAAAGTTGGTACAAATATGTATTATGATGCAAAGATCAACTGATTCGATTTTTTTTTTTTCTGTTCGGATTTGTTACGGAAAATGTTTTAAAAGACAACCAAATAAACATTCCGGAACTCAAAGATGCTGTAACAAGGATTATTTCTAGTCTCACATAAAACACTTCAGTCATTTTTTTTTGTGTTGAAGGCTCCAGCCACAGACTATTTCGTCATCATCGAGGCCAGACCTTAAATAAAAGAACTGCATAAAGAGAAATAAAAGAGGGAGAATGTAAAGGTGAGGAGTGAAAGTGAATAAGAAAAGTGTGTGATGAAAAGTGTATGATGTTTGTTTGCAAGAAAGAGAGATTAAGCACGCCCTGTAGCTATAGTTTGAGTGAGACAGAAAGTAAGACCAGCAATCCTGACACGGAGAGTGCAAGATGGTTCCGGGCACCACTTTAACGCTCCTAAGTCTGAACGGTAGTATGACCCTGAGCGGTTGCTGTCTACAACCTACTACCTAAAAAAGTAGGTTGTAGTCAAAAACTATTCCATACATATCCATAAGTGTGCAGAATTTAGAGGACATTTTAAACATTTGTTATAGTCAAACAAAACTTTATGAGCTTATTTATGTACCATATAAATTATATGATTTTGCATTAAAATAGCAGATTTAATGAACAATTAAAATCAGCTACATTTTTGCGACTAGTCCTGATATACAGTCAAGTGAAAAAGTAAGTACACCCCATGTAAAGTTTTGACTTTTTCAACATATTTCAACATACAGCTATTTGATCTTCATTTCAACAATATTGATAGATAAAGGTGATATAATATAACAAATATCATGAACATTTACATTTTGTAGTCCATTGTATAATTTAAATAAACATAAATGCAAATTTCGCATGTGGAAAAAGTAAGTACACCCCTACATTTATCACTACTTCAAATACCTAAAATTAGAATCAGGTGCACCAGCTCAGGTGCAAATGATTAGAACATCGTTAGAGAGGATCTTGGAGGAACCTGTCTTATTTAAACCTCAGACATTTCGTTTGGTTTGCTCTTTGTTGTTGAAATGTGCGGCGTCACCATGTCGAGATCAAAAGAGCTCTCTGAGGCCTTCAGAAAGAAGGTTATATATGCCTACGAGTCTGGGAAGGGATTTAAAAAGATCTCCAAACAATTTGAAATCAATCATTCGACTGTGCGGAAGATCATCTACATGTGGAGAAGATTCCAAACAACTGCCAACTTGTTCAGGCCAGGACGCCCCAGCAAGTTCGGCCCGAGAGCAGACCGCAAGATGCTGAAAGAAGTCTCTAAGAACACCAGAATGTCATCACGAGACCCACAGGTAGCTCTTGCCACTGTTTATGTCAAAGTGGACGAGTCTACCATTAGAAAGAGGCTGCACAAATTTGATCTACATGGGAGGTGTGCCAGGAGGAAACCTTTGCTGTCCAGAAAGAACATCAGGGCAAGACTAAACTTTGCCAATGAACACCTCGGCAAAGACCAGCACTTCTGGAACAATGTGCTCTGGTCAGTTGAGTCAAAGGTAGAGCTATTTGGCCACAGTACCAGAAGATATGTTTGGCGAAAACCAAAGACAGCATTTGACCACAACAACCTGATACCAACTGTAAAGCATGGTGGTGGAAATATTATGGTTTAGGGCAGCTTTGCTGCATCAGGGCCTGGGCAGCTAACCATCATAGAATCCACTATGAATTCTTCATTGTACCAGAGGGTGCTTGAGGATAATGTGAGGCCATCTGTCAGAAAGTTGAAGCTCAACCGAAGGTGGACCTTTCAACATGACAATGACCCTAAACATACCAGTAAATCCACCAAGGAATGGCTGAAAATAAAGAAATGGAGGGTTCTGAAATGGCCAAGTCAAAGCCCGGATCTAAATCCCATCGAGATGTTGTGGGGGGATTTGAAACGAGCTGTGCATGCAAGAACCCCCTCAAACATCGCACAGCTGAAATAATTCTGCATGGAGGAGTGGGCAAAAATTTCTCCCAGTCGATGTCAGAGACTGGTAGACAGTTATAAGAAACGCCTACCTGAGGTTGTTTCTGCCAAAGGGGGCAACACCACCTATTAGAGCCAAGGGTGTACTTACTTTTTCCACATGCAAAATTTGCATTTATGTTTATTTAAATTATACAATGGACTACAAAATGTAAATGTTTCATGATATTTGTTATATTATATCACCTTTATCTATCAATATTGTTGAAATGAAGATCAAATAGCTGTATGTTGAAATATGTTGAAAAAGTCAAAACTTTGCATGGGGTGTACTTACTTTTTCACGTGACTGTATCGAAGAGCGAGTCTGTTTGTTTGTTCCTTATACGTTTCCAAACCCCTGGTTCATTTACCTCTAAAATTGTTGTACCCCACAATTTCACACGCAGAATATCAACGTCACAATAAAAACTTTCAATTATTGATCAAATTTATATAAAAACATGAAATAATGGTGCATTCGGTGAGCGAACATCATATATCCCATGAAGCAACCTAAATTTCCCAACCTTGATCAGCTGACCCAATTTGTTTCAAATAATGCTTGTTCAGATCATGAGAATCAAGATAGCCAGAGAAAGAATGTACACCAATACTGTCCTTAAAACTATGTATGTACTACTTGAGACTTAAAGGGAAAGCAAAACTCCCACCTTATTACTAAAACCGGTGGAACTACATCTATATTATAAGAAAGCTGTTTGTTTGTCTGTCTGTCTGTGTGTTGCCATTTCTCAGACAATGCTGAAAGGTCTTTTGTCAAACTTTCAGATGTTCATCAGAGCCAGGGAGTGTTTTAGGGGGGGAACATTCCCCCCGTCCCCCGTCCACCCCCCTGGTGGACGGGGGGAAAGAAAAAATAATAATAATAAAGTTTGTTTAGAAACAAGTTAAAAAGTTAGAAAAATAGAATACGGTGAAAAAAATTAGAATTTAAAAAAAATCTTTTTCAGAATTTTGAAAAAGAAGTTGCATTTTTGGGGTGGGGGTTTGTAGGGACCCCATTCCTTAGTGAGTGTATGTAAGTGTTTTAAGCCCCCACATAAAATTGACCGGGCAACGCCGGTTATGAATCCCTACTACCTGCTAGTACTGTATAAAAGTATCTCCAGTGGAAGGAAGCTTGTTGTACCACAACTTGGGCTGTGCAGTGAACACACAGACGTGTTCAGCGATATGACACACGTTGGTTTCCTGCAGCTTTTTGCTACACAGATGATCCTCTGACAGCTCGTTCCAGACTCGATACCCGGGCTGTGTGAATGTCCATTTTATTTCACTAGATACATGTCTAAATTATGACTGCTACCCAATGAAGATAAGCATCATTTAAATTAAATCAGCAATATTCAAACCTAATCAATTAAACATGACTGTCATTCATATATGGCACGAGTGATTCACCTGCGCAGGAGTATTATATACAAACACAAAAATCCCCATTTTCATACCAATATATCCCAGAAGAACACATAATTTGCTGCAGTACATGCTACAATATTCTAAGACAATATAGCTAAAGCATTGAAAAACAATCAAATTGAACCCCATATCCACTTTTTTGAAATACCGACTTCTTTCCTTGAAGTCCAATCAGTGTCCATTTGTTTTTACCTCTAACCCTTTCCCGTGCCTCCTCCCCCCCCCCCCCAAGCCCTCTCCCTCCCACAGATCTCCCGATGTCCCTGCTCTCAAATGTTGTACTTGTGTGCTTCCCTCTCTCTCCCCATCTTGTCTCCCGCTCCCTTTATCATATGTTTTATGTGTCAGTTTGTCTTTTTGTGATTAATGTTAGCTTTTACACGAGCCTCGATCTTGTAACAAAATAATAAAAAAAAATTGAACAAAGGATGCGGTTTAAGTGTGACACATTTTTCGGTCGGCCTCTTCGCAGGCAGGGCATTGGATCAATGACTACACTGTCCTTTGGGTCGACGCTCAGCCGGTTGCCCGTCTGCTAGCATTCACTGGTGGATGTTTAAGGTTCCACAGTACATTTTGAAAGAGTAGGCTATTGTGTGTCGGTACCCCGGTCAAATTTTAAATTGCTGCTGTGATCTACAGGGGGAACGCACCAGCGGCAATCTGACCTCACTAATGATGCAACCAGCAGGCATTTGATAGCCATGAACGCTCATGCTTATCTACTGCATAACTCGTTTCATGAATTTGTAGTAACTAGGGCATGCCCGTACTATATCTATATCTAAAATTATATCCCCCCCCTCTATTTACATGAAATGGTTTGGTTCATGAAATGTTTTGGTGTATTCGCAACACCAAAGCGAACGGCGAACGCTTTACATGAAATGGTTTGGTCCATGAAATGTTTTGGTCCATTCGCAACGCCAAAGCGAACGGCGAACGGCTTGCGAGTACAGTGACAATCCCCCCCCCCCCCTCTATTTACATGAAATGGTTTTAATTAGTTTTAAAACATAGTTTAACGCCAACATATGGCATGCCCGTACCCGTACTATCCGTAATGGCGCACGCTCTCACAGGAGCTCCGGAAGGTCGCATATCGCAGGAAAGCGAAAGAATCGCAAATTAGTTTTAATTAGTTTTAAAACATCGTTTAACGCCAACATAGCGCCAACATAGTTTGCCGACGGGAAATAAATGAATACGCTCTCAAATGTGCCATCCGAGGCAGAGTCTGTTCGCCACGTTCGGCACACGTGATAGCTCGCTGCTCTCTGATTGGTTGAATCGTTTTTTGGACATAGCTCGGTAACTACTTCTGCGATTAATTTAAAACCTTGAAAAGGCACATCCTCGGGTCCCCAGCAATATACCTGGCAAGTTTCAAGTATATCGGACCCGTGGTTGTCGAGAAACAGCGGTCACAGACAAACACACACACACACAGACACACAGACACACACACACACAGAGATTGCTGGAATTATAGATAGACTAGGGCATGCCCGTACTATATATATATCTAAAATTATATCCCCCCCCCTCTATTTACATGAAATGGTTTGGTCCATTCGCAAAGCCAAAGCGAACGGCTTGCGAGTACGGTGACAATCCCCCCCTCTATTTACATGAAATGGTTTGGTCCATTCGCAAAGCCAAAGCGAACGGCTTGCAAGTACGGTGACAATCCCCCCCCTCTATTTACATGAAATGGTTTGGTCCAAAGCGAACGGCTTGCGGAGTTTGGTAAAGAAATCGCCATAGCTCGGTAACTACTTCTCCGATTAATATGAAACCTTGAAAAGGCACATCCTCGGGTCCCCAGCAATATACCTGGCAAGTTTCAAGTATATCGGACCCGTGGTTGTCGAGAAACAGCGGTCACAGACAAACAAACACACAGACACACAGACACACACACACACAGAGATTACTGGAATTATAGATAGATAGTCAGGTTCACTATGTTAACAAATATAATTTCGTTCAAAATTTTGGGAGATTAGCAAACCTGTACATTTTTGGAATCGTCAGAGCATGGAGAATCCGAAAATCAATGTTGGCATTTGCACAGACACCTGCATGGCCGCCATTTTGGATTTTCAAAATGGCCGCCATAAAATATATATTTTGCGTGATCTCGGCTTCTAGTCAACCTAGAAACTTAATTAAATATGCTAATCCTATGTTTTCTGGGTTAAGGAATCCAATAAGGGCCTCAAAATAGTGCTCAGGATTATAGAAAAGCAACAAACAAAGGTAATTGAAAACCATTGTCTTTATATTTGTGATATAACTGTATTACATAATACATGATATTGCAAGTCCTTTGAAGTTATAGGTTGTTATAGGAAGTTATAGGTAGTATCAGATTGAACTATAAGTCCCATACACAGGATCTACTAGGTCTAC
This sequence comes from Myxine glutinosa, assembly GCF_964187855.1. Classification (NCBI taxonomy): domain Eukaryota; kingdom Metazoa; phylum Chordata; class Myxini; order Myxiniformes; family Myxinidae; genus Myxine; species Myxine glutinosa. The sequence goes on along the minus strand of NC_136261.1, from coordinate 313,265,981 downwards.
ACCGTTCAGGAATATGCTTTTACAGATCTTCATCCCTGTCCTGAGTGTCATTTTCGCAAAGGTGTCTACGCAAATGCCAACAATAATTTTTGGATTCCTCATGCTTTGAATATTCCAAAAATGTATAGTTTTGCTAATCTCCAAAATTTTTGAACGAAAAAACATAGTGGCCCTGACTATATACATCACTCAAGTAAATGCAAACGGCAACTTCTATACTTTTCTTGTGGCATCTTGCATGCTGTTTGGCATGTTCGAATTCTGATGTTGTACAGAATAGAGAATCGATGGACCAGAAGCAGAATTTAAAGGTTTGCTACTGGACAGTGGCAGTAATTAGTGTACGTCAGCTGGTATTATGCGACGCATCTTCACAAACTTGTCCCTGTTCTTTGAAGAAATTTATTTATGGGCAATACTGGACTTTAAAAAATGAGCTATGAATGACAACTAGGCCTTTCACACATGCGCTGTCTCTGGGCATTTTCAGCGACTCGAAATTCTACTAGAGCGAAATCTGTAAGTCAAATAGTCTTTCAGACATCATTAAAAACAAAATCGAATTGTCTTTTTCTCATCAAATAACCAACTAATCCACCTAGTTTTGTCATAATTAGTCCACAACTTTTTGAGTTATCTTGTTTTATATCCTTTTAGGCCCCATCTCGCAATGGTAGAGAATTACTTAAAATATTCTCATTCGGATCCGGATCCGCATCTTCACCAAAATCTAATTATTTCGTCGTTGTCACACACCCAGCCTGTCCACCAAGTTTCGTTCGAATCAGTCCACAGTTTTTGGAGATATCCTGCTCAAAGACAGGCAGACAGACAGACTGGGGTGAAAACATAACCTCCGTCTACTTTTGGTGGCGGAGGTAATGAGTGTATCGCACGTCCTTCAGAAAGATGCAGAGCCAGGTGTCACATTTGCTGGTGGGCATTTAACCATCCCGTGGTACCTGTAGAAAACGTTAGGTCATTGTGTGTAACATTTTCTGCCATTAACTAATTTTCTTTTGCTATCTGCAAAGAGCATGACCATGAAAACATGCATTCTGAGCACAGTATTGCGCTGCAATACATGTCCCCTGCCGGCAGTCTATCATCCGGAAAACCACAAGGTCGCTCCGTGGAGCAGCCTGCACGTATTGCACTGTGTGAATTATATAATTACCAACTCATGTTCTGAGGTAACTCGGCTAAAAATTATCCGATTTACACCAAATAAAGTTCATGAATGGTTGCACAGACCCCTAATTCTCACTAAAAGGGGAAAAATAATGTAAATCGGAGTTAAAATAAGCCCGCAAGGTCGCTCCATGGAGTAGCCTGCACGTACTGCACTATGTGTGAATTATATAATTACCAACTCACGGTCTGAGGTAACTCGGCTAAAAATTATCCAATTTGCACCAAATAAAGTTTATGAATGGTTGCACAGACCCCTACTTCTACTACTTTGTTTTCTTGATTCTTGTCTTTTTGCAATTGTTGTTTTCATGTATTGTTATGCATTATGTTTTCCACTCTGTCAAAGCGCCTTTGGGCTTCTGGAAAAGCGCTATACAAAATAAATGAATTATTATTATTATTATTACTTCTCATTAAATTGGAGTTAAAACAAGGAATATTAACAGCTTTGACTTACCTCACTCCAAATTATAGTCCGGAAAACTGTTGGGGAAATTACCAAAGTTCAAAGTGCCATAACTTTGTCAAAAATGATCGAAACGTCGTGAGGTTCGAACCTGATCTGTAACTTATCATGAGGAAACCATATGCCAAGTTTGAAATCATTAGCATTAAGAGTTAAGAAAAAAAGTCCGGAAAACTGTTCTTTGCGTGACGGACTGACAGACTGACAGATTGACAGACAGACAGACGGAGTGCAAACCTATAGTCCCCTCCGGTGTACACTGGTAGGGGACTAATAATGGATAGTGGATATAGCTTCATATATTTTGACATTTCACATGAATTTCAAGCACACAGTCTTGCAGAAGGGGAAATTAATCCTTATGTATTTGCACACCTTTATAGCCGGCGAAGCCGGTGTTGTGAATGAACGCGTATGTATTATGTTGAAAAGCCAGATTTTGCTGGATCCCTTGAGAATTTCGAAGCTTTGACGCACCAAATCGGTCAATGGAGGCCGCCATCTTGCGGATGCGGAAGTATGCATAACAAATTGAAAAAAGTTCAATAGGAGTTTGTTTCACCCGTCTTTGTTTGATTCACAATCTTATGCACCTCTAATTTGTAATTAAAATACTTTAAGACCAACCTCGTTCCCTGGGCCCACCACGGGCCCTGGTTATCTTCAACGAAAATCGTCACCAATTACCGGAACCAATGAGATTGGAGCATTTGAAAAATATTTCAAAAAAGCTTTTTACCACATTTCGGAGGCTGAAAACGGCGTCAAATATTCTAAAATTGACGAAGAATTATTTTTTAGAAATCTCGCGGCCGTAGGGGATAGTTTTTCACGGCCGGAAATATCAGAAGTTGAGACGGAATTCACCGAATTAATCAAGAAGGAAATTTTATAAATTTTGATCTCCAGAATGCAAATGGTGTCATTTTGAACTAGGTGCGGTACCGACTCCACCTACCTACTACCAACTACCTAACCTACTGATGCCATAGTGATGGGTAAAATAGTGGCAAGAGGCTTTGGCTCGCCGGCTCATTGCGGCTTTGCAGTCGGGTGCTAGTAGATGTTGGAGACCTCATGTATGTGGAGCAGCATGGTGGCTTTGATGGCCGACTGGTCTAACACTGTCCCTCCACACTCAGTACAGATTCTAATTGCATGATCAGTTAATTTCAACCTCTCATAGAGGTTGTCGTCACTTTAAAAAAAAGTAGGCCATGCGTGCTTCATTAACCAACCACACTAAGTTTCGCGTTGGGTTAGGAGACCATCTACATATTACGTACCGAAAAGGTGACATTTTAAAGTTCCCCAGCACTCCCACATTTCTCCTTTCTCTATTCTCCCTTTTTTTCTTTTCTTTTTTGTATACATGATCGAGGCTCGTGTAAGAGCTAACATCAATCACAAAAACAACAACAAACGGACACACAAAACATACAAAAAAGGGAACGGGAGACAAGATGGGGAGAGAGAGGGAAGCAAACAAGTACAACAGCAGAGAACAGGGAAAACGGAAGATCTGTGGGAGGGAGAGGGAGAAGGGGGGAGGTGGCATGGGAAGGCGGGGGTGCCCGGTGGGGTGCCCGGTGCCCTAGTTGGGGTGCCCGGTGGTGCCCGGTGCTGTTCGAGTTCGAGTCCTGTTGGCATTTTAAAGAAATCAATCTCTTTCATTTTCTATTTTTTGTGGGGGCCTAAAACACTTCCCCACACCCACTAAAAATGTGATTGGGGATCATTTTACCTTTCACATAGGTACAAAGGCTCAGCCACTATAAAGCGATTTTTTAAAAATCCAAAAAAAAGAAAATTTTCTTTCAAAAGTTTCAAAGTTTTTTTTTGTTTCCTAAAACACTCCGTGACACTCACTGATGAACCCCTGAAGGTTTGATGAGGATCCGTTTGGCCATCTCTGAGAAAATTGGCGACACAGACGCACACACAAATGTTTCTCTTGGAGTATATCTAAACAAGGTGGAAAAGTTAAGCACGCCTACAAACTAGTACTGTTCGCGAAAAAATATTGAATCAGATTCAAATATTCTTTCAGACATAAAAGAGAGGGCCCTCCATGTGCAGGCTGTGTTTTCCATTCATCAACTTAGACCAAGGCGAATTTGCAAACCCACCATATACAGCACAGTAGGGGTATCAGCTTGAAAAAACACTTTTCCCTGGTCAGGGTTTGCAGAAAGTAACGATGTTGTTGCATACTTCTACTGGCGAACTATGTTATTAATAATGGCTAATATAAGACTTCATCTAGTTATCAAGTTCCGTGAAGTCGTGTCTGACTTCTGGTGACATTCATGAACATTTTCCAAACATCCCTATCCTGAAATAATTCCTGAAGCTCTGGCAAAGACAGCTTGGTTGGAACCTTTACCCCATTCATCCAGCACATACACCGTCATGGTTGATTTCTCCAGACTTGTGTTTTCTGCACGGATGATGTGTCTAACCAATGTATGACAGTTCCTGTTTTAGCATCAGAGCTTCTCATGTACATGGTGGTCTAATTTCTTCAAGGACCGAGTTGTTTGTTCTTCTTGCAGTCCATGGAATCTTTCACATTCGTCTCCAACAACACATTTCAAAACTGTCAATCTTCTTCCTTTCTTTTTCACTTTCCATTACTCACATCCACACATTGCAACTGGAAATACCAGAACATTCTCCAGCCTCTTGGTTTCTATCGTCACATCGTTGTCTTTCCAGATCCTTGTCAATCCTGACATTGCTGTTCTTCCCAACGCTAACCGTCTATGAATTTGTCCTTCACATTCTTCGCTCACTTCGATGTTAGAATCCAGGAAAATGAAACTAGTTGACACGATTTTAGGCTAAAGACCAGTCTTTTCACTTTCCTTCATATAAGACCTTCCCCCCCCCCCCCTTCCCACGCCTCCTCCCCCCAAGCCCTCTCCCTCCCACACTTCTCCCTGCTCTCAAATGTTGTGTTTGTGTGCTTCCCCTTCTCTCCCCATCTTGTCTTCCGCTCCCTCTTTTTATATATATTTGTTTGTCTGGTTGATTTGTTTGTGAAATAAATGTTAGCTCTTTCACGAGCCTCGATTCAGTATACAAAAAAAACAAAAAAAAAACAGTGAAGCCTGAAGATGGTAACCTTTTGGGATGAATAATTCTGGGATGTCCTATAGTGACATTGGATGTCAACTTGGCTTCCATCAGACTGGTTATCAATAGAGTGATCCATAAATATTTTTTAAAAATCACAAACATCATTGAAAAAAAAACCGATCCGCTTAACAACAGACATGTCAGTTGTGCAGATTGTGCAGATTCCAATCATCAGCAACGTCAAGGAATCACAGTTGACATCAAATCCTTTTCTCCAACAGCCCCATCTCAGATCATCGATTCCGATTCAGACCAGGTCACCATCTGGACATGCTGCTGCTGCTCTCCCAACAAAGAATGGAGGCCCTCAATATCAGAAAGGAGATCAGAGCCATCTCTAGATATATCTCTCGCATTCAATACAGTCTGGCACCCCACCCTGGTCTCCAAACTCCGCCAATGGCATCCAAGGCAATTCGACACATGGCTTACTTTACAATTCCTCCACTCTCATAGCCAACGTGTGCCTCTCAACGGGATCCTTCCCTTTCCTCTCCTGGTCAACGCTGGAGTGCCCCAAAGGCAGTGTTCTGGGCCCAATCCTATTACTAATCTTCATCAACGATCTGTCTAACTCTCTGGAAAATCGTCTTTGTCGCATTCCTTGTGCCTCCATCCTCTGCTCCACATCCCTCGTCCTTCAGATAGGCAGGGAGGCAGCACCCTCTTCCTCTCTGCAGACCTCGATATAATCATGAGCTGGTCAAACACTTGGAATATGTCTTTGTTCTTGTCTTCAACACCTTCAACACCTTCAACATCATTGTTTTCGACATCTTTGACATCGACATTTTTTATTGTCTTCAAATATGCCTTTGACATCTTTGTTCTTTGTTTCTTTCACATTTTTTCAACTTTTCACATATCTCTTTATTCATTCTAATTCTTTCTTTTTCTTTATTTCTCTCTTTCTTCATCTGTCTGAGAGAAGTGAATTATTGCAGAAAATTTTCTGTAAGGTTCACTTGGCTGCGCATGGATGGGTTTGAGGGTTGTGGAGTAGCAGCTGAAACCCGAATCCTATCCTGGTTCCTCCTGATGACTCAATATTTGTTCTTTGGGTTCCTTCTGATGACTCCAATGCAGTATTTGATTTTCCATTTGATTATGTTTGTACCACATCCTAATGCTGTGTGGACTGTGCTTCCCCGCTGAAGAACCTCTGGTAGCTGGTACCTGTTGCTGCGTTTGAGCCTGGGGAAATATATCTTTCCGGGTTCTTCCCGGCATCTTTGTTCTTTGTGTCCTTTCAAATTTCTTCCTACTTTTTCACATTTCTTCTACAGCCATCTTGGCTTGATGGTGTAATGCTCTCCCCTCGACGTTGGTTCCCCTGCCTCACACTTTGCTCAGCTTGACGCCGTTGAAACCAAGGCCTTCAAGATTATTGGAATCTCTCGCAATGAAGCTGAGTCTCTGGGCTTAACACTTTCACATCGCAGACAGGTCTCTCGTTCTCCTATCGACTCCTTTCTGGTCTTGCACCCCCTGCTCCTTCTGTGCTTCATCCCCACCAGGTTTCTTCATTGTGCACACGATCCACTATTAACCTCCTTCTGATGAAACTATCTAAATCCAGGATCACTGTTCACCTCAACTCATTCGTTCCGCTTTTTCCCACCTGTGGAACCGACTTCCGCATTCTCATCAATCTCAGTTTTTTCTCCAGGGTTTCCAGATGGCTGCTCACCACCATCTAAGATCATCCCCATCCAAGACCATGATCATTTCCATCCGCAATAACCTCCCCAAACCCATGTCATTCCGAGTTTCCAGTTTTTCGTTCCACTTCTATGATTGAGAGTATCCATCTTGTTCATCCGCTTTGTCCTCCCGAAGTCCTCATTCTTCCCCACATCCCTTATTTCTCCAAGATCTCTCCATTGTGTCCTTTGTGCACTATGAATGGCAGCAACTCCCTTTGGATTCTCTGTGACGGCCTCTTCAGGGAATAAGGAGGGTTGCAGCAGTCATTCATTCTAATGGTGCTTACACACATCATTGACGGTTGAGACATTCATTCCATTGTTATGTCATTGGATCTTGTTATTTGCTGGTCATAAGCCTACATCACAGGATGTGTTGCCAGCAGTCCCATTCTGAAAGTTAGCGCATTTTGGTGTAAAACAGTGACATTACAAAAACATTGGGGCAATACCCCTGGTGCTCACCTGGTAGAATAAACAGTTTACTGCACTGACTAAAGGTATTTTAAACCAATTTCAATGCTCGCAAGAAGACAGCATGTAGATTTCATACTAACATAATAATAAGACTTCAAACAAACTCTCCCCAAAACCATATACACTACATGGCCAAAAGTATGTGGACGCCCCTTCTATTTAGTGAATTCGGCTGTTTTAGCCACACCCATTGCTGACAGGTATATATAATCAAGCACACAGCCATGCAATCTCCATGGAGAAACATTGGGAATAGAATGGGCCGTACTGAAGAGCTCAGTGACTTTCAACGTGGCACTGTCATGGGATACCACCTTTCCAAAAAGTCAGGTCGTCGAATTTCTGCCCTGCTAGAGCTGCCCGGGTCAACTGTAAGTGCTGTTATTGTGAAGTGGAAACGTCAAGGAGCAACAACAGCTCAGCCGCGACATGGTAGGCCTCATAAGCACACTGAACGGGACTGCCGAGTGCTGAAGCGCATACTGTGTAAAAATCGTCTGTCCTCAGTTGCAACACTTACTACCGAGTTCCAAACTGCCTCTGGAAGCAACGTCAGCACAACAACTGTTCGCCGGGAGCTTCATGAAATGGGTTTCCATGGCCGATTAGCCGCACACAAGCCTAAGATCACCATGCACAATGACAAGCGTAGGCTGAAGTGATGTAAAGCTCGCCACCATTGGACTCTGGAGCAGTGGAAATGCATTCCCTGGAATGATGAATCACGCTTCACCATCTGGCAGTCCGACGGACGAATCTGGGTTTGGCAGATGCCAGGAGAACGCTACCTGCCCGAATGCATAGTGCCAACTGTAACGTTTGGGTGAGGAGGAATAATGGTCTGGGGCTGTTTTTCATGGTTCAGACTCAGCCCCTTAGTTCCAGTGAAGGGAAGTCTTAACGCTACAGCATACAATGACATTCTAGATGATTGTGTGCTTCCAACTTTGTGGCAACAGGTTGGGGAAGGCCCTTTCCTGTATCAGCATGACAATGCTCCCATGTACAAAGTGAAGTCCATGCAGAAATTGTTTGTCGAGATCGGTGTGGAAGAACTTGACTGGCCTGCACAGAGCCCTGACCTCAACCCCATCGAACACTTTCGGGATGAATTGGAACACCGACTGCGAGCCAGGCCTAATCGCTCAACATCAGTGCCTGACCTCACGAATGCTCTTGTGGCTGAATGGAAGCAAATCCCCACAGCAATGTTCCAACATCTAGTGGAAAGCCTTCCCAGAAGAGTGGAGGCTGTTATAGCAGCAAAGGGGGGGACCAACTCCATGTTAATGCCCATGATTTTGAAATGAGAAGTTTGACGAGCACATATGGGTGTGATATTTGGGTGTCCACATACTTTTGGCCATGTAGTGTACCGACACAGACCCCAATTTTTCTAATGCCTTGAACAAACTTTGGTACATCAGGGGTGGTGAAGGTTGTGGTCAAGTTTCATCAAAATCATGTGTGTAGTTTCAGAGAAGACAGCAAATACCTATTTTGGGGAGTCAAACCTGGACCCACTTTGACCCCCGTATACACCTGTAGACTTCGATTTTCTTAGTGCCGTGAAAAAAACTTCGGTCCATCACGAGTGGTGAAGGTTGTAGTCAAGTTTCATCGAAATAGTGCGTGTAGTTTTAGAGAAAAAAGCAAATTCCTATTTTGGGGGGTCAAACCTGGACCCACCTTGACCCCCGTATACCCCCTTAGACTTTGATTTTCCCCTGAACTTCATTCCAGGTGAATTTTAAAAAAATCAACAAAAGCACAGTCACCTCTGAGCTGTCTGGCCCTGGTTAGAATCTCAACTCAGCTGTAAACTGTCATCCTATTGTTTCACATCATTCAGTGTGTGCGGTTGCCCTCGGTTTGACGTTAAATGGGCATCACATCTGCCTGCATTAGTTGATGGATGTTAAAGATCCCACGGTGTGTGTCTGTCGCAAAGTGTGCCAGCTCTCGCAGGCATTCTGAACAAATTTCAATCACCTTCAGTTGAACGTCAGGCATGGCCAGTTGGTTTGTGAAAGACTTTGGCCCAAAACGTTTTTCCAGCTGACCCCACTAGAAAGTAACTGGGGCAGTTAAATAATAATTGGTTGCATCATTGCTGGGAGTGCAGCTGTGTCGCTGATGCAGTGCACCTGTTTCCAGTCATCTGGTACTCCTTTTGCCGACCTCAGAAGGATGACAGGCTGAGTCAACCATCTGGTGTTATTTCACGGCACGACAGCAGCACCAGCTCAAGACCCTAAGATCTTACGCCAACCACATTAACCGTGAAGCCAACACCAAGCTGTTAAAAGAGAAAATTAGTTGTGGTTGTGGTAGGTAGTTGTAGTTGTAGTGGCATAGTAGGAGTGAACTCCCCCTCCATGTCTGTTAACTATGTATTCATGATTATAGATAATTAACTCCGCCACCGAAAGTGGACGTCGGTTAAGTTTTCTCCCCGTCTGTCTGTCTGTCAGTCTGTCAGTCTGTCAGTCAATCACCTACAGGTCACAATTCTAAACTAATCATCATGAAACTTCACCGGGTTGTAGAGGTAGTCTCAACTGAGAAGCGTATTGATTTTGAGGTCAAAGGTAAAAGGTCATCTTGACGTCAAATTTCTAAAATTGCCATTTTTCTTCTGAATGACTTTAAAATTAAACAGCAATTGCATATTTCCTCAGTGAATTGGGAAACCAACTATTTTGAGGTCAAAAGGTCAAAGGTCAACTCAAGGTCAAACCTCTAAAATCATCCATTTTCATCCTATTACCTGGAAAATTAAACACCAATTGCATAGTGCCTCAATGAATTGGGAAAACAACTATTTTGAGGTCAAAAGGTCAAAGGTCAACTCAAACTTCTAAAATCATCCATTTTCATCATATTGACTTGAAAATTAAACAGCAATTGCATAGTGCCTCAATGAATTGGGGAAAACAACTATTTTGAGGTCAAAAGGTCAAAGGTTAACTCAACGTCAATCTCCTAAAATCATCAATTTCCATCCTATTAACTTGAAAATTAAACATCAATTGCATAGTGCCTCAATGAATTTTGAAACCAACTATTTTGAGGGCAAAAGGTCAAAGGTCAACTCAAGGTCCAACTTATAAAATCATCCATTTTCATCATATTAACTTGAAAATTAATCACCAATTGCATAGTGCCTCAATGAATTGGGAAAACAACTATTTTGAGGTCAAAAGGTCAAAGGTTAACTCAAGGTCAAAGGTTAACTCAAGGTAAAACTTCTAAAATCATCCATTTTCATCCTATTACCTTGAAAATTAAACACCAATTGCATAGTGCCTCAATGAATTGGGAAACCAACTATTTTGAGGTCAAAAGGTCAAAGGTTAACTCATGGTCAAACTCCTAAAATCATCCATTTTCATCCTATTAACTTGAAAATTAAACACCAATTGCATAGTGCCTCAATGAATTGGGAAACCAACTATTTTGAGGTCAAAAGGTCAAAGGTTAAATCAAGGTCAAACTCCTAAAATCATCAATTTTCAACTGAAAAATAATCAATTTTAATCCGATTGACCCAAGTTTTGATTGAGATCGTCAATTTTAATCTTTATGCAATGGACAATTTGATGTATCCATGGCAACATGTTTTTGGTAGGGGGGGGAGGGTGGAGGTGGGGGTGGATTTTTCAGGTATCGTGCTCTGCATGACGTCTTTATTGTTTGTTTGTTTGTTTGTGACAGGATATCTCAAAATGTTATGGGCTGATTCGGATAAAACTTGATGGAGAGATTGGATATGTGACACGGACAAAATGATTCGATTTCGGTGAAGATCCGAATCCGGATCCGAGAAGTTTTTAATTCTTTAAGTGATTCTGCGTGTATTATGCAGATCAGCAGATATCCCCATAAAATGCTGTCAAACCGCTCGAAGTATGGAGGAAGTAAGAGCTACATCAATTAGGTGAAGTTTCTCATCCCGTTACCAGCAGGAGATTCCTCTCCTACAAGGTGTGTGGTCCTTTTGCTGTGGAAACGCTCAGTTTCCCTTCGATTTCGCTTGGCGTTTGCAAGAACCGATGACCTCAGCGTTCACCCGTATGTCACGAACCACGTGATTAAACAATGCACGGATTTTAGAGTTGGGGAAAAGAACAATTCCGTGCAAATTGTCGGCACCCATGGAGAGCAGTTAATATGTGAAATTACGATGATGACGTATAAGTGTATTGTGTTCGTTATGCAAATACAAAAGAGCGACTCGCGTCCTATTTCCACAAATAAAAACCTTGGTTGTCGGTGGTGGTGGTCGTGGTTCATGTGCACCCTGTGGCTGCTTGGTTGCATCATTTTCTAGAAGCGCGCAGTATCCGCTGATGCAGTGCCCCCCATTACTTGTAATCTGGTACTCATTTTGCAAACATCATTAAGATGATGGGCTGAGTAAACCCAGCCGGTGTTAATTTAACGGATGACAGGGTCTCAAACTCAGGACCACATGAGATCTCAAGCCAAGCACCTTAACCGTTAAGACAACACCAGGCTTAGGTGTAAGTGTGGGTGTGGTTGTAGATGTGGGTGTGGGTGTACGTAAAGGTGTAGGTGTAGGTGTAGGTGTGGGTGTAGGTGTAGGTGTGGGTGTCGGTGTAGCTGAGGGTGTAGGTGTGGGTGAGGTTTTAGGTGTAGGTGTGGGTGAGAGTGTGGGTGTAGGTGTAGGTGTAGGTGTAGGTGTGGGTGTGGGTGTAGCTGAGGGTGTAGGTGTGGGTAAGGGTGAGGGCGTGGGCGTGGGCGTGTGGATGTAGGTGTAGGTGTAAGTGTGGTTGTGGGTGTACGTGGAGGTGTAGGTGTAGGTGTAGGTGTGGCCGTTTGCGTGTAGGTGTATGTGTTAGTGTGTGTGTGGTTGTAGGTATGGGTGTACGTAAAGATGAAGGTGTAGGTGTAGGTGTGGGTGAGGGTTTAGATGTAGGTGTGAGTGTGGGTGAGAGTGTAGGTGTATGTGTAGGCGTGGGTGTAGGTGTAGCTGAGGGTGTAGGTGTGGGTAAGGGTGAGGGCGTGGGTGTGGCCGGGTGTGTGTAGGTGTAGGTGTAAATGTGGTTATGGGTGTAGGTGTACGTAAAGGTGTAGGTGAGGGTGTGGTTGTGGGTGTAGGTGTAGGTGGGGTTGTGGGTGTAGGTGTAAGTGAAGGTGTAGGTGTAGTTGTCAGATATACAGTGCATTCAGAAAGTATTCAGACCCCTTCACTTTTTTCACATTTTGTTATGTGGCAGCCTTATGCTGAAATCGTTTAAATTCATTTTTCCCCTCATCAAACTTCCCTCAATACCCCATAATGACCAAGAGAAAACAGGATTTTAGAAAGTTTTGCAAATTTATTAGAAAGAAAAAACTGAAATATCACATTTACATAAGTATTCATACCCTTTGCTATGACACTTGAAATTTAGTTCAGGTACCTCCCATTTCTCTTGATCATCTTTGAGATGTTTCTACACCTTGATTGGAGTACACCTGTGGTAAATTCAATTGATAGGAAATGATTTGGAAAGGCACACACCTGTCTATATTAGATCTCACAGCTGACAATGCATATCAGAGCAAAAACCAACCCATGAGGTCGAAGGAACTGCCTGCAGAGCTCAGAGACAGGATTGTGTCGAGGAACAGATCTGGGGAAGCCTACAAAAAAATTTCTGCCGCATTGAAGGTTCCCAAGAGCACAGTGGCCTCCATAATTCTTAAATGGAAGAAGTTTGGAACAACCAGGACTCTTCCTAGAGCTGGCCGCCCGGCCAAACTGAGCAATCGGGGGAGGAGGGCCTTGGTAAGAGAGGTGACCAAGAACCCGATGGTCACACTGGCTGAGCTCCAGAGATCCTGTGTGGAGATGGGAGAAACTTCTAGAAGGACAACCATCACTGCAACACTCCACCGATCTGGGCTTTATGGCAGAGTGGCCAGACGGAAGCCTATCCTCAGTGAAAGACACATGAAGGCCCGCTTGGAGTTTACAAAAAAGCACCTAAAGAACTCTCAGACTGTGAGATACAAGATTCTGTGGTCTGATGAATCCTTGATTGAACTGTTTGGCTTCCGTCTGGTCACTCTGCCATAAAGCCCAGATCGGTGGAGTGTTGCAGTGATGGTTGTCCTTCTAGAAGTTTCTCCCATCTCCACACAGGATCTCTGGAGCTCAGCCAGTGTGACCATCGGGTTCTTGGTCACCTCTCTTACCAAGGCCCTCCTCCCCCGATTGCTCAGTTTGGCCGGGCGGCCAGCTCTAGGAAGAGTCCTGGTTGTTCCAAACTTCTTCCATTTAAGAATTATGGAGGCCACTGTGCTCTTGGGAACCTTCAATGCGGCAGAAATTTTTTTGTAGGCTTCCCCAGATCTGTGCCTCGACACAATCCTGTCTCTGAGCTCTGCAGGCAGTTCCTTCGACCTCATGGCTTGGTTTTTGCTCTGATATGCATTGCCAGCTGTGAGACCTTATATAGACAGGTGTGTGCCTTTCCAAATCATGTCCAATCAATTGAATTTACCACAGGTGGACTCCAATCAAGGTGTAGAAACAGCTCAAAGATGATCTAGAGAAATGGGAGGCACCTGAGATAAAATTTCAAGTGTCATAGCAAAGGGTATGAATACTTATGTAAATGTGATATTTCAGTTTTTTCTTTTTAATAAATTTGCAAAACTTTCTAAAATCCTGTTTTCTCTTTGTCATTATGGGGTATTGAGTGTAGATTGATGAGGGAAAAAATGAATTTAAACGATTTCAGCATAAGGCTGCAACATAACAACATGTGAAAAAAGTGATGGGGTCTGAATACTTTTTGAATGCACTGTAAAAACGTTTGTTGAGCCAACCACCTAACGGCCGCACTACTATACCTTGGAGTGTACTGCCTGGCCTGAACGTTCATCTGGTCCAGCCAGGATGCTTGTTCTCGCCGACCAATATAATATTCATGTTTACTAACTGCCAAAAAACATTTTTGCACTATAAAGGGTGATTATAATTCGTGATATTATTTCCGACATGTTTTAACTTCTATTGCCAAGTTATAGCCACAAAACTTGACACATTCGGTCATTTTATATCTTATGATGATCGTTGATAGTCCTAACTAGTGTTAGTAGTACATACAGTACTGTGGAATCATTGTTTTGGCAAAGGCATTGCACATTCTTCTTCTTCTTCTTTCTTTAAAGGCCACAAGTATTCCCACGTTCTTGTGGGTTTGCCTGGGGAAGTGTTTGGTGCAAATGTTTCACGAACTGGAAATTTAGATGACCTCCAGGTCACCCTGCTAGGCCACAAATGCACTGCACTTTCTCATTCTTCTCTTCTTCTTTTTCCTCAGCGGCCACTATATTATTCCCACTTGTGGGGTTGGCCGGGGGGAAAGCTTGGCCCAAGTCTTTCACGAACCGGCTGGCCAGGCTTGACGTTCGACTAAGTCGTTTTGGCAGAAATTTGGAATTTGTTCATGGTGCCAGCAATAGCTTGCCTAATCTTCGCAAAGGACACCGTGGGATCTTTAACGTCCAGCAACGTATGCAGACAGACGTGACGTCATTTGCATTGAATACCCCTGGAAAGCAACAAAAAGAAAGGTTTTTGTTTGTACTTGTAGAAGTTTCTTCTGTTTGTAGTTGAAGAAGATTTTACACCGTAAGTCTGTAATATGTTACAATTTGCATGTAAGGCTTGTAACAGGCAATACAGTGAGGTTAGTTATCTTTATGCATGACTTGGAAAAATAAAAAAAGCAAAGAGGGCTGAGAAAGAGGCCTAGCTGCCACTCATAATCACAGACAGGTAAAGTGGGTGCGCTCTACCGCCTCTTCTCTGGTCTAAACTAACTCCCTTTGCTCCATCACCCTCTGACCCTCTCCAGATCCTTTGGGATGCACACGTTCTCACAGTGAACCCCTCCTGGCGAAACTCTCGAAATCCAGACACTTTGGCCACCCCCACACTTTTGTTTCTCTTTCTTCACTTTTGTGGAACTGCTTTCAGTTGGATCCCACTTCTTCCTCTGGGACTTCAAATTGACAATGCAATACCATCTCTTTGTCACTTCCCTTCCCTCCTCCTCCCCTAATGCTACCTGCAATATTTCTACCAATATTAACTCTACCTAAGCAAACCTTCTTATACTTCCACGTTCCCTCCTTACCTTTATAGTCATTCTCTTGTTTGTTTTGGCCAAAATCTGTTTCCCCACTGTCAGTAGGTTGTCCCACTCTGTCTCCTTGCTCTTCGGTGAGCCTAGATTTATTGCGGTATAAAAGGTAATGAAGTATGACTGGGGGCTAATAAGTTCTCGCACGTTTGTGAAGATTGTGCAGAGGTGAAGCACATTTAGGTTTGAGTTGTCTTTTATCTGGTTTTGATATCCCAACCTACTAATAAACTATTGGATTGGAGTTTCGCCAGCAGCACTTTCCATCAATGTAGGTGCCATCGCATGGATAGACACGAAACTGTGCCCAATCTGCCAGCATTACCTGGTGGACGTTAAAGATCCCATGGTGGCTTTTTGCGGAGAGGCATGGCTAGCACCATGAGCAAATTACTAATTCCTGCCCAAATCACCTCCAGCCGGGCCAGGCTAGCAAATTTGGGGAAAGTTTCGGCCAAGTACACGTGGGGAAGGTGCGATTGATTGGGGCCACAAAATGCAGTTGAACTAACAAAAAGGTTCCCTTGCCTTATGGTGTATGCATTTGAAGAACTCTCGTGGACTTTATCTCATGCTTTCACAACACTTATGTACCAGGGCTGAAAAGAACAATTGCCGGCAATATTCGCCACGAGCCAGAAAAAAAAGAAATGTCTTTTTTGCGCCGTAACTTCAATATTTACCGAAGTCGGTCAGGGCCAGCGGGCGCATTACCTGAAGACAGGGAGATAAGGCGCAGACAATGGTCTCTGCTGGGGAACAAAGTGTGACGCTCAGTAGATTGGTTGGCTGTCGCCAGCAGGAAATACGAACGGGAAACTGACGGCACTTCCCCTCTTTTTCTCTTTGAAACAATGCCGAGGGGCGGCGAGCAACTTGTTGCGTGGCGGGTTAAAAATACTCCGCCTTTATAAGAAGTGCTCAGAGCTCTGCTCGGCACAGGCGGCCGACGGACCGGCTGTGAGGATTTTGTGGGGTGCAGTTGGCGAGTTAAGGGGAGATGAGCATGTAATGCTTATCCTCGGGGCTTGAGAGGTCATGAAATTAGGAGGAATAAGGGAATCAGATTGGGGTTAGGGGGGGAGAGAGAGAGAGAGAGAGAGAGAGAGAGAGAGAGAGAGAGAGAGAGAGAGAGAGAGAGAGAGAGAGAGAGAGAGAGAGAGAGAGAGAGAGAGAGAGGAGAGAGAGAGAGAGAAAGAGAAAGAGAAAGAGAAAGAGAAAAAAAGAAAAAGAGAGAGAAAGAAAAAGAAAGAAAATATAATAATAATAATAAAGTGTGTATATATAATCAGGGGTTGTTTGAACTTTCATGAAAGAAAAGGATGACGTCGAGTTGGGATCAGAAGGACACATATTGCAAGGATAAAGAGAAAGAAAATCATTATCAAGAAAAAGATGAACACGGAAAAACAGAGAGAAAACAAAACAGAGAACGTTTTACCAAGCAGGTAAAATGAGCAGAAAATGAAGGAGAGAAAAGTGGAGAGTGGAGATCCCCTGGGAGGCCCTTAATATGAAATCGAAAAATCCAAGACCGAGAGCTTGTGCGGGCGACTGCCTTGTATTCATGTGTCAAGTTTCAGAACAATCAGACGCGTGATAAGGGAGAAGTAGAAAAAATAGGAAAAAGTTATAAGTTCATCTCATGGAGAGTCGAGACGCAGTGACCAAATAAATCAAGAATAAAACTAGAAAGAGCAATCAGAGATCGCAGACGATCAGGACTTGTTTAGTACGGTGTTTGTGTACTGATGTGGTTGGGTGGTGTGTGTGGTTGTGTGGTGTGTGTGTGTGTGCTGGGGTGTTTGTGTTTGTGTACTGATGTGGTTGTGTGGTGTGTGTGTTTGTGCTGGTGTGTTTGTGTTTGGGTGCTGGTGTGTTTGTGTGGTGTTTGTTTGCTGATGTGTTTGTGTTTGGGTACTGGTGTGTTGGTGTGGTGCTTGTGTGCTGGTGTGTTGGTGTGGTGCTTGTGTGCTGGTGTGTTGGTGCAGTGTTTGTGTGCAGGTGGGTTGGTGTGGTGCTTGTGTGCTGGTGTATTTGTGTGGTGTTTGTGTGCTGGTGTGTTTGTGTGGTGTGTGTGTGCTGGTGTGTTTGTGGGGTGTGTTTGTGTGTTGGTGTGTTTGTGTGTTGGTGTGTTTGTGTGTAGGTGTGTTTGTGTTTGGGTGCTGGTGTGTTTGTGTGTTGGTGTGTTTGTGTTAGGGTGCTGGTGTGTTTGTGTGGTGTTAGTGTGCTGGTGTGTTGGTGTGGTCTTTGTGTGCTGATGTGTTTGTGTTTGGGTGCTGGTGTGTTTGTGTGTTTGTGTGTTGGTGTGTTTGTGTTTGGGTGCTGGTGTGTTTGTGTGGTGTTTGCGTGCTGGTGTGGTGCTTGTGTGCTGGTGTGTGCGTGTGCTGGTGTGTTTGTGTGTTGGTGTGTTTGTGTTTGGGTGGTCGTGTGTTTGTGTAGTGTTTGTGTGCTGATGTGTTTGTGTTTGGGTGCTGGTGTGTTTGTGTGTTGTGTGTGTGTTGGTGTGTTTGTGTTTGGGTGCTGCTGTGTTTGTGTGGTGTTTGTGTGCTGATGTGTTTGTGTGGTGTTTGGGTGCAGGTGTGTTTGTGTGGTGTTTGTGTGCTGATGTGTTTGTGTGGTGTGTGTGTGTGTGTGTGTGCTGGTGTGTTTGTGTTTGGGTGCTGGTGTGATTGTGTGGTGTGTGTGCACTGGTGTGTTTGTGTGGTGTGTGTGTGTTGGTGTGTTTGTGTTTGGGTGCTGGTGTGTTTGTGTGTTGGTGTGTTTGTGTTTGGGTGCTGCTGTGTTTGTGTGGTGTTTGTGTGCTGATGTGTTTGTGTGGTGTTTGGGTGCAGGTGTGTTTGTGTGGTGTTTGTGTGCTGATGTGTTTGTGTGGTGTGTGTGTGTGTGTGTGTGCTGGTGTGTTTGTGTTTGGGTGCTGGTGTGATTGTGTGGTGTGTGTGCACTGGTGTGTTTGTGTGGTGTGTGTGTGTTGGTGTGTTTGTGTTTGGGTGCTGGTGTGTTTGTGTGGTGTGTGTGCTGGTGTGTTGTGTGGTGTTTGTGTGTGCTGATGTGTTTGTGTTTGGGTGCTGGTGTGTTTGTGTCGTGTGTGTGTGCTGGTGTGTATGTGTTTGGGTGCTGGTGTGTTTGTGTGGTGTTTGTGTGCTGATATGTTTGTGTTTGGGTGCTGGTGTGTTTGTGTGGTGTTTGTGTGCTGATGTGTTTGTGTTTGTGTGCTCATGTGTTTGTGTGGTGTGTGTGCGCTGGTGTGTTTGTGTTTGGGTGCTGGTGTGTTTGTGTGGTGTGTGTGTGTGGTGTGTTTGTGTGGTGTGTGTGTGTGTGTGCTGGTGTGTTTGTGTGGTGTGTGTGCTGGTGTGTTTGCGTGCTGGGGTGTTTGTGTTTGGGTGCTGGTGTGTTTGTGTTTGGATGCTGGGGTGTTTGTGTGGTGTGTGTTTGTGCTGGTGTGTTTGTGTTTGGGTGCTGGTGTGTTTGTGTGGTGTTTGTTTGCTGATGTGATTGTGTTTGGGTGCTGGTGTGTTTGTGTGCTGGTGTGTTGGTGTGGTGCTTGTGTGCTGGTGTGTTGGTGTGGTGCTTGTGTGCTGCTGTGTTGGTGCAGTGTTTGTGTGCAGGTGTGTTGGTGTGGTGCTTGTGTGCTGGTGTGTTTGTGTGGTGTTTGTGTGCTGGTGTGTTTGTGTGGTGTGTGTGTGCTGGTGTGTTTGGGTGCTGGTGTGTTTGTGTGGTGTTTGTGTGCTGATGTGTTTGTGTTTGGGTGCTAGTGTGTTTGTGTTTGGGTGCTGGTATGTTTGTGTGGTGTTTGCATGCTGGTGTGTTGGTGTGGTGCTTGTGTGTTGGTGTGTGCGTGTGCTGGTGTGTTTGTGTGTTGGTGTGTTTGTGTTTGGGTGCTGGTGTGTTTGTGTGGTGTTAGTGTGCTGGTGTGTTTGTGTAGTGTTTGTGTGCTGATGTGTTTGTGTTTGGGTGCTGGTGTGTTTGTGTTGTGTGTGTGTGTTGGTGCGTTTGTGTTTGGGTGCTGCTGTGTTTGTGTGGTGTTTGTGTGCTGATGTGTTTGTGTTTGGGTGCTGGTGTGTTTGTGTGGTGTGTGTGTGTGTTGGTGTGTTTGTGTTTGGGTGCTGGTGTGTTGGTGTGGTACTTGGGGGCTGGAGTGTTTGTGTGTTGTTTGTGTGCATTTTTGTGTTCTGTAGAAGATGCATTGACAATGTATGTTTATGTTCATAGAGCGGACAAATAGACCTTTTCGTTTATATTGTATAGTTTAATGTTGCAATCGTATGTATTTTAAAGACATACTCGCAATTCTAAACGTACACACTTTATGGACGTGCTCGCGTTCTAATAGTACACACTCACATTCTAATTTGACATACTTTATAGAGGTACTCTGTTGAAAAAATATAACGTGCACTACTGGTTACCACTAAAGGTGGCGATTGTGGCTTCCATAAGAACATGTGCAGACAGACAGATGGACAAACTAAAATCTAACTAGTAAGGCACTCGGTAGAGCACATTCCTCCGCCAGGCCGAACAGTTTACGTTTTGCATCCCACTAATAGGCCGGATCTGGATCCAGAAATGAACCAAAATCAAAGCGGCTTGTTCTTGTCACATACCCAACTCATCCAACAAGTTTCGTCTGAATCCGTCCATAACATTTTCAAATATCACACTATATATATATATATATATGCAGTCACGTGAAAAAGTAAGTACACCCCATGTAAAGTTTTGGCTTTTTCAACATATTTCAACATACAGCTATTTGATCTTCATTTCAACAATATTGATAGATAAAGGTGATATAATATAACAAATATCATGAAACATTTACATTTTGTCGTCCATTGTATAATTTAAATAAACATAAGTGCAAATTTCGCATGTGGAAAAAGTAAGTACACCCCTACATTTATCACTACTTCAAATACATAAAATTAGAATCAGGTGCACCAGCTCAGGTGCAAATGATTAGAACATCGTTAAAGAGGATCTTGGAGGAACCTGTCTTATTTAAACCTCAGACATTTAGTTTGGTTTGCTCTTTGTTGTTGAAGTGTGTGGCGTCACCATGCCTAGATAAAAAGAGCTCTCTGAGGCCTTCATAAAGAAGGTTATAAATGCCTACGAGTCTGGGAAGGGATTTTAAAAATCTCCAAACAATTTGAAATCAATCATTCGGCTGTCCGGAAGATCATCTACAAGTGGAGAAGATTCCAAACAACTGCCAACTTGTTCAGGCCAGGCCGCCCCAGCAAGTTCAGCCCGAGAGCAGACCGCAAGATGCTGAAAGAAGTCTCTAAGAACCCCAGAATGTCATCACGGGACCTACAGGTAGCTCTTGCCACTGTTGATGTCAAAGTGCACGAGTCTACCATGAGAAAGAGGCTGCACAAATTTGATCTACATGGGAGGTGTGCCAGGAGGAAACCTTTGCTGTCCTGAAAGAACACCAGGGCAAGACTAAAGTTTGCCAATGAACACCGTGGCAAAGACCAGCACTTCTAGAACAATGTGCTCTGGACAGATGAGTCAAAGGTAGAGCTATTTGGCCACAGTACCAGAATACGTGTTTGGCGAAAACAAAAGACAGCATTTGACCACAAGAACCTGATACCAACTGTAAAGCATGGTGGTGGAAATATTATGGTTTGGGGCAGCTTTGCTGCATCAGGGCCTGGGCAGCTCACCATCATAGAATCCACTATGAATTCTTCATTGTACCAGAGGGTGCTTGAGGATAATGTGAGGCCATCTGTCAGAAAGTTGAAACTCAACCGAAGGTGGACCTTGCAACATGACAATGACCCGAAACATACCAGTAAATCCAGCAAGGAATGGCTGAAAAGAAAGAAATGGAGGGTTCTGGAATGGCCAAGTCAAAGCCCAGATCTAAATCCCATCGAGATGTTGTGGGGGGATTTGAAACGAGCTGTGCATGCAAGAAACCCCTCAAACATCGCGCAGCTGAAAGAATTCTGCATGGAGGAGTGGGCAAAAATTTCTCCGTCGATGTCAGAGACTGGTAGACAGTTATAAGAAACGCCTACTTGAGGTTGTTTCTGCCAAAGGGAGCAATACCACCGATTCGAGCCATGGGTGTACTTACTTTTTCCACATGCGAAATTTGCATTTATGTTTATTTAAATTATACAATGGCCTACAAAATGTAAATGTTTCATGATATTTGTTATATTATATCACCTTTATCTATCAATATTGTTGAAATGAAGATCAAATAGCTGTATGTTGGAATATGTTGAAAAAGTCAAAACTTTACATGGGGTGTACTTACTTTTTCACGTGACTGTATATTTATTTATATATATATATATATTAGCCCCATCTCTCAATGGTGAATAATCATTTTAAAAATTCTCATATCTGGATCCAGACCGAGATCTTCACCAAAATCGAAGGAATTCTTCCTCGTCACACACTCAACCTGTCAACCAGGCTTTGTCCAAATGCATCCACAACTTTTTGAGATATCCTGCTAACAGACAAACAGACAAACAAACAATCAAACCAAAATTTAATCGGCTTGTTCTGGTCACCTACCCAACTTGTCTACCAAGTTTCATCTGAATCTGTCCACAACTTTTTGGCGTATATATGATGACTATGTATAGTTTTTGGCCCCATCTCTCAATGGTGAAGAATCATTAAAAAAATTATAGCAGCCAGATCTGGATCTGGATCTGGATCTGGATCTGGATCTTCACCAAAATCTAATAATTTTGTCGCTGTCACACACCAAACCTGTCAACCAAATTTCGTACGATTCTGTCAACAACTTTTTGAGATATCTTATTCCAGACAGACAGACAGACAGACAGACAGACAGACAGACAGACAGGAGTGAAAATATAACCTCTGCCAACGTTCGGTGGTGGACGTAATGAAAATCAGCCAACTTAAAGACCGGTAGAGGTTAAAATAAGCATATATAGAAAGCATAAACAATAAAGTACAGTGAGGTCGAGGTCACAAATGCCATTAAACAAGACGTGGAACAAGACAGATATTTTAAAAATACAGTCTCGAAGAGGTATATAGATTACAGTAGATAAATCCGAGAATGAACGATCCATATTAAAGTAGATCTGCATACGGACTCACACACATACATACATACACACCTTCGCAAACATGCGAGAATAAATGAGGGTATTTCAAATGGAATAAGCCATTATTAAATCGTTCATAAGCTCCAACACCCCCATATACATTTATATGATTTCAGGACAATTTGAATGTTTCGTCATTGCTCACGGAAAGATCTGTCCAAATTGTTTAAGTTGTTTCGAGCATTTATTTTTAGCAAGAAATACCTCCAATGATGGAATCTTTTGTGTATACACTGCGTGCAGTCTTCCCACAGGTGCTTGGGGCTCTTCCAGAGTCTTTCAGAATTCTTTTTTTTTTTGTAAAAAGAGAGCAAGCAAACAGGTTGAATCATATTATGATTTTGGCATTTTTACCTCCGCCACCGAACGTGGATGCAGGTTATGTTTTCGCTCCTATTTGTCTGGCTGTCTGTCAACAAATTGTGGACGGATTTGGACAAAACTTGGTGGACAAGTTGGGTAGGTGACAAGAACAAGCCGATTCGATTTTGGGTCATTGCTGGATGCAGAATGGAATGCAAAACGTAAATTGTTCGACCTGGAAGTATGCGCTCTACCGAGAGCCATTCTAGTTCGATTGTTTGTTCCTTGGCAAAAAAAAGGGCAAAAGTATGTTGAACACTCCGGTTTGGGTGTGTGTGTGTGTGTGTGTGTGTGTGTGTGTGTGTGTGTGTGTTTGTGTGTTTGCCTGTCCGCTCACTTATACTTGCCTACAGGTCACAATTTCAAACATATCTTCACGAAACTTGACCAAACGGTAGAGTTCGTGCTCCGACAAGATCCTATATATTTTTGAGGTCAAAAGGTCAAATGGTCAACATAGGCGAAAGGTCAACCACTTTTTATCAAATTTCTAAAATCCTCAATTTTAATCCGATTGACTTGAAATTTGAATAGGATTTACATTTCAGCGAACTGAATTCAACCACCAACTATTTTTGAGATCACCATAGGCCAAAAGGTCAAAATAGGCCAAAGGTCAACAACAATTTCAAATTTCTAAAATCCTCAATTTTCATACGATTCACTTGAAATTTGAATGGGATATACACATCAGTTAACTGAATTCAACCAACAACTATTTTTGAGATCAGCAAAGGCCAAAGGGTCAAAAGAGGCCAAAGGTCAACAACAATTTCAAATTTCTAAAATCCTCATTTTTCATCCGATTGACTTGAAATTTGAATTGCATTTTCATGTCACCAAACTGAATTCAACCATCAATTATTTTTAAGGTCAAAAAGATGCTCTACCGAGTGCCATTCTGCTTTGTTCTCTTTTGCCAAGTGTCGCTCTATGAGTGATTTTTCATTTGTCTGTCTGTGAGCAGGAAAAAAAAATGATGACGTCATCGGTCACGTGGTTCGGCCGCCTTATTTGTTTTAACACAAAAGCCTTAAAAACCACTGAAAACACGTCCTGGCGAGGGTCTGCAATCGCTGATTGCTTTTTCTTGTTAGGTACTGAAATTTAATTTGAGAGTGTATAAACTTGTGTAGGGGAGTTTTTATTTTGCATTTTATTTTCTTTTTCATTTTCTTTTTTCTTTTCCTTTTTTTTTTCTTTTTTTTCTTCTTTTCTTACATGCATTTCGTTTGGTCCTGGATTTGATTCCCAATGGATCTGTTGTATGTGGGAAAGAGTGATGAAGAATGTTTTTAAATTTACCTGGGTATCTCCCTTTTCTTGCAGGACTATGTACCTGCTTGCCCTTTAATAAGGAGATGTAGCATCCAGATCCAGCAGTTCACGCAATGAGTATAAAGGGGAAATAACGCGCATCAAGAAACACCAACTACACATTGGACTTGCACTTTTAACAATCTTTTAAACTACAAAAATAGTCGCAAAATAAGGATGGCTTTAAGGGTGTAGTACTGGTGAACAGGTTTGTTTTTTTTTTTTGTTTTTTTTAGCTGAACAGTTTCCTTATAGTCTTATAAACAAGAATCATGCTATTAGAGGTCATAGAGTGCGGTCATAGAAGTACCCCTAATTATTGAAAAATTCAAATTTCAATTCAATTCAATATCATATTTTGCATGAAATTTGTTATAACTTGGGAAATGCATCATTCTTTTGGGCTGAAAGTTGGACAGGATATTCAGAATATCACTTCCTTTAAAATGATGAAGGCCTTTGTTTATAGGAGTAGCCATTGTGGATTTATTGAAGGACAACCAAGTTTTATCTGGTAATTGGCATAATTAGCTAATTAGTGAACATTTGACATAATTTCACAAAATCCTCTCATCAGGTAGTAGAGTAACACATGTATAATACATGTAGCAAGTTTTGTGTGTAAAGAATGATCGGTGACATAGAAGATAGAAGTAGAAATGTGTTCTTTGTTTTTCCTTGTTTTTTATTGACGGTCTAATTTATGCAAATGATATGCATGTAATATGACAAAGAAGCGTTGAAACTGGTCTGAGTTAAAGCCAAGATTATATCTTTCAAGAAAAACTGAAAATTAGATATTAACTTGACTTTGTTTTTGTGTAAAGGCCTCTCAAAGGTACTTATGTAGTTTTCTCAATTGTTCACCAGTACTACACCCTTAATAGTTAATTGTGCAGATTATTTTCATAACGCACAGGGTGCTCCCACTGTGGTGCTGTGGGCGAAAGGGAGTGCTGCATCTCTGAGTGCATGTGTTTTTCAGTTTAGCGCTCATCTAACTGTCCCATCCAGATTTCCTTTGAAACAGAAATTGTTGCTTACATGGACATGAAGTACTCTAAGGAGACAAATTATTCCCAACTTGTGTGGTCGGCCAGAAAAACATTTTTTGGTCCAAGCATTTCACGAACCGACTGACCAGGCCTGACATTCAACTAAAGGTGTTTTTTTTTTTAAAGGGATTTGTGATTTTTCCCAGGATGCAGGCGATAACTCGCTCACCGTTCGTCACGGACACCGTAGGAACTTCAACGTCTAACAACTAATGGTAGCAGATGGGTCAATGTGTTGTGATCTATCCGATTGATGACAAACACTGCATGAGAAGCACTGAGCCACAAGAGTTTATTGTCGGGCTGGGACTCAAAATCAGACTACAAAATGCTGAAAGGTAAGTAAGTACCCCACCTAGATCGGCATCATCCTTTCAAGTTATTGCACGCATGGATATACCACGTATGAATGTTACATGCATGGATATACTGCGTATTAATGTTACATGCATGGATATACTGCGTATGAATGTTACATGCATGGATATACTGCGTATGAATGTTACATGCATGGATATACTGCGTATGAATGTTACATGCATGGATATACCACGTATGAAAGTTACATGCATGGATATACCACGTATGAATGTTACATGCATGGATATACTGCGTATGAATGTTACATGCATGGATATACCACGTATGAATGTTACATGCATGGATATACTGCGTATGAATGTTACATGCATGGATATACCACGTATGAATGTTACATGCATGGATATACTGCGTATGAATGTTACATGCATGGATATACCACGTATGAATGTTACATGCATGGATATACTGCGTATGAATGTTACATGCATGGATATACCACGTATGAATGTTACATGCATGGATATACTGCGTATGAATGTTACATGCATGGATATACCACGTATGAATGTTACATGCATGGATATACTGCGTATGAAAGTTACATGCATGGATATACCACGTATGAATGTTACATGCATGGATATACTGCGTATGAATGTTACATGCATGGATATACCACGTATGAATGTTACATGCATGGATATACTGCGTATGAATGTTACATGCATGGATATACCACGTATGAATGTTACATGCATGGATATACTGCGTATGAATGTTACATGCATGGATATACCACGTATGAATGTTACATGCATGGATATACTATGTATGAATGTTACATGCATGGATATACCATGTATGAATGTTACATGCATGGATATACTGCGTATGAATGTTACATGCATGGATATACTACGTATGAATGTTACATGCATGGATATACTGTGTATGAATGTTACATGCATGGATATACTGTGTATGAATGTTACATGCATGGATATACTATGTATGAATGTTACATGCATGGATATACTGCGTATGAATGTTACATGCATGGATATACTACGTATCAATGTTACATGCATGGATATACTGTGTATGAATGTTACATGCATGGATATACTGTGTATGAATGTTACATGCATGGATATACTATGTATGAATGTTACATGCATGGATATACTGCGTATCAATGTTACATGCATGGATATACTACGTATCAATGTTACATGCATGGATATACCACATATGAATGTTACATGCATGGATATACCACATATGAATGTTACCTGCATGGATATACCATGTATGAATGTTACATACATGGATATACTACGTATGAATGTTACATGCATGGATAATGGATATCTTGTCTACCGCTCTCCTTTTTATATACTTTGTTTGTTTGTCGCTTTGATTTGTTTTTGTGATAAATGTTAGCTCTTTCACGAGCCTCGATTCTGTATACAAAAAAAAATAAAAATACTATGTATGAATGTCGCATGCATGGATAATGGATATACTATGTATGAATGTACCTTTCTCACAAGTAGTCTTTATGAGACTGAGTTGGCTAAATTCCATATTCTTAATCTTAACACATCTGGATTGGTTGATTTTGCAATGTATAAAAATGCCTTTCCAAAAATATCCTTAATAAATGGTTTTTCTATGAAGGTGGTTTTTCTCTGATGTGAAGGCTCATGGAATCGATTACATACATACATACATACTGTTTTTACACTTTACAAAGCAGAGTGTTGGTGCTGCCAAAGCAGTTTCTTGGCAAGGGTTATTCTGTGTGGTTTGCCATTGCCTTCCTGACGATGTTTGTCCGGAGTCTATCCTTTTGAATGCTGAACGCCAAGCAAGAAAGCAACATGTACCATCTTTAAAGTCTTTGGTAAGACTCTGGAGTTCGACCTCCCAGACTCAGAGCAGACACTCGAACTATATATTATACCACTGAGATTGGTTCCACACATAGATAAATACAAATACATACAGACACACATAAACATACACTTATATAACAAAATAAATAAATAACACACACCTATGCACATACCCTCACACACATACCACAAACATATACATACAAACACATATACATAGAGATACATACAACACACATACATACATACACACACAGGCTCATACACATAACACACACACACACACACACACACACACACACACACACACACACACACACACACACACACTCACACACATATAACACACACATACACACACACACACACACACACACTCGCACACATATACCACACACACACACGCTCACACACATATAACACACACACTCATACACACACCAGAGCTGCAGCATTACTTATAGATCCATATCATAAACTGTAATATAGAATTAGAGTGGAATGCCTTTGTCGGAGGACTCTATGACTGAAAGGTGAAGGTGCGCTCAATATGCGATTGCACGTGGGTACAATGAGAAGGTGGCAATGCAAGTGAGACTTTCGACACCGCTCGGGGTTTATATAATCTAGTAAACGTCACAAGGCCCCGTACCTGAACGCACAGCTAAGAATCGCTCAGAATAGATTCAAACTGTGATCCAAAGAGCCAGGGCGCTCCATGCTTGGAAAACGAACGGGCGTGTGCTTGAGCACGAAGAGTGCCTTCGAAGGTGGCAGAGCGTGCTGTGTGCGGGGCGGGGAGCGTGCGTTCGGCGAGGTCTCACAATGAGGCTTTTGAGAGCACTCGCCGGCGCGTCATCGTTTCGTCTCGGGCGTTGAGGCTTAAGCACTTTGCTGTTGATCTTCTGGGGAAACGTTTCGTGTCCGGGCGAGTCCGCGAGGGGTCAGACATTGATGAGTGAAACGTTTTTCATGTACCGATTAGCCGGACAACCGAATGAAATTGGACAGCTTGCGCTTGCATGTACATACATACATATATATATATATATATATATATATAAAAATATAAATATTTCTATATAAATATATATATATAAATATATATATATTTAAATAAATAAATAAATATATATAAATATAATATTTTTATAATTTTATACATATATAATACATATGTAGTTAGACATATATAATAATTTATATATGTATAATTATATATATATATATATATATGTATTTCATATATATATATATATATATATGTATTCATATATATGTATTATTTATATATATATATATATATATATATATGTATTATTTATATTATATATATATATATATATATATATATATATATATATATATATATATATATATATATATATTATATATATATATAATATACATATACATATATATATATATATATATATATATATATATATATATATATATATATATAATAAATATACATATAGATGCTTGTGAGTGACGGCCTAAATTATCATTCCGGTTTAAGAGTGTACACAGCACGTGTATTTGAAATGATGAAGGGCACTGGCCTGTATTAAATGGCGAGGATGACGGATTCCCGCAATGAGATGGTGTGAAAGTTATTACAATAACAACGTTTGCTCTTCTTGGTCACGGTGGAGGAAGGCGCGAATGTGCGTCGTAATGGACGTTTAATCGCGGCTTGTGGGGAAATTGTGTAAGTGGTAACAGCTGAGTCGTGTTCTCTCCAGCACAAGCCTTGTCACATTCGAAGTTCCACCGAGGAATTCAAAACCAAACTCCTGAGACCGCCAACCGAGCAGGACATTGTACTGTACTCGCTGTATTCATTTAATAACTGCAGACATTTCACGATGGAAACCCCGGGCAGTGGCACGGAATATTTACTGGAGAGTGAGA
Source organism: Myxine glutinosa (assembly GCF_964187855.1). NCBI lineage: Eukaryota > Metazoa > Chordata > Myxini > Myxiniformes > Myxinidae > Myxine > Myxine glutinosa. The sequence goes on along the minus strand of NC_136261.1, from coordinate 313,236,837 downwards.
GTTCTGAAGAATTCCTTCAACTTTAATATCCACTGCCCGATTCAATGTCCATGTGCATAGTCTTATGAGCTGGGAACCGTCCACCATCAATGTTTCAATCACAGATCCTCTCAAAACGGCGAGTCCACTAATTTAATAGGATCCCAAGAACATCCAATCCAACAAAGGGGAGAAAGAGAATGAGAGGAGATTATGTCCCCTGCAGGGTACCAGGTCATAAACTACTACTATACAACTACTACTACCAACCGATGGTGGTAAGCAATAATCACGATCATTTGTATATATATATATATATGTACACAAAAAATTATATATATACATACAAATGATCGTGATTTATACTTTGTAGAGCTTTGTAGGCCTATCTATCATTCCTTGGTAGGAAGGAGAGATCCACGCAGCGGTCCCCTTTACTACTTCATTTAAAACCTCCTTTGCGGTCCCATCAATGCGCACAGACGTTCATCACCAATTCGCACGCACACTCGTTCAGGGCCATTCTAATAGTATCAGACATCAGTGCGACGAACGGGATCATCAGCTGAGTGCCCTCATTCCCTGGAGGGTCGGCGCGTGCGCGCGTAGCCCCCTCCGCGTTTCAAACACGGGATTCCAGCGATCGGCAAGCGTGGAGCCGGTGTTCCCCCAAAGCCGCCGCGCTTTTATATTCCGCCTAAATTTAGCAGCGCTGCCAATGGAGCTCCTGGCGAGCGCGGCTTCCCAGCTGCCCGCGCGGCGATTGGCGCCGCGAGCGCCGCGTCATCATGAGGCCAGGGCTCGCTCGACGCGGCGCTGACTCCGCCCACCGCACCATATCTGGCGGGGGGTGCCGCGAGGACGCAGGCAGTCGCGAAGCGCGCGCGAGACCATTACACCGACGCGGCTCCTCAATCGATCGCGCTCGTGTTCAAAGTTGTGTTTTTTTTAAACCGCTCTCCACGTGGTCCGAGAGCGCTCCTCCGGGGGTCTGTTTCCGCGGGTGCTCCGCATCGTCAGTCATGGCCGTGGCTGACGCCGGGTTACCATCGATCTCTACCTTTGCGCATTCCTACGGAGACCTTTTCGACAGGCGTTTCGACAAGTTGAATGTAAGGAACGTTTCGATTGTAGACAGCAGGGGGAAGGATGGGGTTGACCACCCGGTAGTCAGAAAACCCGTCGACATGTGCGAATATGTTGGTACGAGCATTCCGGGAAAGTGTATAGTGTCGCTCTAACCGCCATTACAATTAGCTCGTGCGGTTGCAGGTATGTATACCTGTGCGAGGAAACTTAGTGATGTTTCGACAATTGGAAGCTTGTACTTCGGGGTGTGCATTGTGCTTATAAATAGAATGTTCAGAGTTAAGAACGCATGTGGAGCTGCAGATTGAACTCTAAAATCTCCTACCTGTACCTGCGTGTCCTAAATGGATGGATACCTGGTGTTACGACCTGGCCCCTGCGTGAAGGGCTCGGGGTACTGCCTATTGCTCCGGAGATCCTAATCGATGTGCTCGGGAGACCAATACGTTCCCCGTGGGTGGGTCGCACCAGATGAACAGTCAGAAGTGACCGAGTGAAGTTACCATCCAAATGCTGACGCAATTTACAATTTTTAAGTTAAGACAGGTTAAGGTTAACAACAACAGGTTAAGGACAGGTTAAGAACGCATGTGAAGCTGCAGATTGAGCTCTAAAATCTCCTACCTGTACCTACGTGTCCGAAATGGATGGATACCTGGGCCCGGTTGCTCGAAGCTATCCTGTGGATAAATGTAATTATTTATCCACAGGTTGGGCTTATCCGGGTTTCTAGCAACAGGGCCCTGTGTACAGGTTTGCTGTTGCACTTGCATGGACGTTTCCTGTAAATGCCAATTGCTTTTCCCTCTGCAGATGTGGAAGGTTCCCGGCGTCGATGGGGACATGAGACGTGATGAAGATGAGCTGGGAAAGTTACTCGATATCGATTTTATCCTGAACAACTCTGCGCCCCGACCGGCATTCTCCATGTGTGGGGTAGACCCAGGGACGCCTCTCTCTTTTGGATCTCAGCCCAACGTGGGGAGCTGCAGCGTAGCGGCGTCTGGGATGCACGAAGGTGCCACGGCCACCCCGTCGCAGTACTCGCTCCCGGAGACTCCCGAAAGCTGTGCTGCGGGCGCCTATGCGGAGCGCGAATCCGGAGCTTCGGCACATGGCTACCTGTCGTCGTTCTCGGGTGACCCGCATGTGTACGGGAGTAAGTCCAGCTTGGTGGCGGAGCTGTTTACCGCAGACGTGGACTTGTCTTCTGGGTACCCGACCCAATCGGAGGATGCCAGGTTCCCAGGGGGTCACTACATCGAGGTCCCTGAAGCTCGAGAACACCAGGAAAACATGACGGGCCAACGGCTCATCCCTCTTGTGCAGATTCAACAAGCTGGACAGGGAATAAAACAGGAGCACTTCCCGATGTTGGAAGGTCATCGATCTATGCCTAATGGGTCAACGTCACACTGCAGTTACAGGCAGCCGGGAGTGCCCCCTCCGCCATTTCCCATCACATTCCGCCAGCTGCAGGCACCCGGTAGCCCCACAGGTGCCCTGGATGAGTCTTCCTGCTGTTCAGCTCCTTCAAACCCTCACTGTATGCAGGGGTCATACCCTCAACCATCACCACCACCCTTTGCCCTACCGAGGCGATTCCAAATGGCCTATGGCAGGTTTTATTGCCCACCACATCGTCATCATCAGCAACAACATCAACAGTCGCAGCAACATCACCATCAACAACATGCTGTTGCACATTTCGAGGGTCATTTCAACCTGCTATGCAGGGAGCAGGTGCCTGCGGGGCTGTCGCAGCATGGTGTTGTCACTCCACCCTCATCCCCGCTCCTCGATGCCTCTGGAATATTTTCTGCTTCTTCTAGTGCGTGCTTCGGCCCAGCGTCAACTGGAGACGCACTCCTCTCTGCCCCCAAGGCCTGCCCTGGCAAGCGGGGTCGACGCTCATGGGGCTCGCGAAAACGCACCGCCACACACACCTGCGAGTACCCGGGCTGTGGAAAAACGTACACCAAAAGCTCACATCTGAAAGCGCACCTGAGAACACATACAGGTGGGCATGCTGCACTGTTTCTAGTGCTGTTTTCATATACATACACTGTTGGACATTTGTCATTGAATCACAACAATGTGGGGATGAAGATGTAAGATGAAGATAAGGAAATCATGTATACACACACACACACACACACACACACACACACACACACACACACACACACACACACACACACACATACATACATATATATATATATATTCTCACCATCTTGTGTGGTCAACTGAGAGCGTTTTTTTTTGGCTCAAGTCTAACATGAGCCAGGTGGCCGTTCCTAAAGTTAGAGTAAAAGTGACAAATTTGCAATTTAGCCAAAGTGCCAGTGATAACGCGCCTACGCTTCATGAAACAAATTGTGGGATCTTTGGCATCCAGCAGCTAATCCTAGCAAATGGGGCACCCAGCTTAACAAACGTTGGCCACCACGTCTTCATTATCAGCAACAACATTGATCTATCTATCACACTGCATGAGAAACATCCATGGGACGACTCGGTGGCGAGTGCGCGTACCTCCAGGCCAGGTAAAGATAAGTAACAGACCCTCCACTTGATATCGACAAATATATCAAATAATCAGAGCAATGAAAGCATTCTTCGATTCAAAAAAAAAACTTGTAAGTTATGCGAACATTGAGAAATCTCCACCTGAACACATTTCAAAAGTCTACCAGAAGAAAGAAATATCAGGTGAAGAAGACTGGAAACCTGAAAGAGAAGATAAAAAAGACAAAAAGGGACAGACAGGTTGGTGGCCAGGGGGAGTCAGCAAGACGCCATGGTGCACAATTGTAACTCTTTCCTGCGCTCTGAAGGAAAAAACACAAAGCTCCCTATAATGAGGCTATAAGAGTGTCCTCATTACGCTCATTATGGTGTTTATGACGTTGTTGTCAGTGCTGCTGCTAAAAGGCGATTTTCCTGCTGATCCAATTCCTTACACATCAACTTGTTCATTATTTGGAGAGAGGAGTGCAGTGGGCGGCTTATCGAACTCTTTGTTTGAGATGTCGGAAGACATTTTCACTTAACGACCAGATTACTCAAAGATATCCAACGCGTTCCTACAAAGTGCGAGAACAAATATTTTAAGGGATGGGTTTTCTACTTCCAATGAACACAAAAGATAAGAAGTTACGAAAACAATGTTAAAAAAAACAAAAAAAACAACGTCTAAATGCCCAACTCTCATGTCCAAACTCTCAATCTCTCATGCCCAATCTCTCATGAATCCAAACTCTCATGCCCAACTGGCAAATTTGAGAATGTCAACTAAAATCGGACAGGTATGAGGTGCACGTAAAAAGAGTCACCTTTCTGAACGTCAGTTGCAACTGAGATCATTTGATCGGTTCAATTTTTCATGCCAATCGGTTTCGAACACAAAGCCAGCAGTAGCGGAGCAAGAGGCCTAAAACCGAGGTGTTCGTTCTAGCCGCTCTACAGGTGCAATGGAATCTCTCAGATGTGCGTCCCACACCTCGATTCAGGGTTTCGCCTCTTATAAGAGGTCATCGGACATTTTGGGAGGGACGTTCGCTGCAGTTAAATTCTTTAAGGTCTTCCACCAGCATATTCTCAAAATATTTGGCTAGCAAAAAACTGCCCCTTTAAATCCATGATTTCAGCCATTCTTTCATCCAAATTATTTTTCTTTCATGGAAATTGTTCCTTCTTAAGAACAATTTCAGTTATATCACCGGACATTTTTCATGTCAGTTGTGTGACATTCATTGTTCATGTCAGTCTCACATGTAGGACATCCTCAGTACCTTTGCTGGAATCTCAAGGAAATGAATGTGCGCATGAGTATAAATGATAGGGTTTGATCCTGGGATGTCCGGCCGCATCATGCTGAGCTGGACCATTATTGATACACAACACCACACGTGCTAAGGGCAGAATCTTTGACATACGATTGATGTACCTTGGTATGTTATTGCTCTCAAGAAGACTTTTGACACCTTTATTGCATGCCACCTTGTTCTAAAGCTTGTCTCTCTCCATCCAACAGGTGAGAAACCGTACCAGTGCAACTGGGAAGGTTGCGGCTGGAAGTTTGCCCGATCGGATGAGCTGACTCGCCACTACCGGAAACATACCGGTCATCGACCTTTTCAATGCCATCTGTGCGAGCGGGCATTTTCTCGCTCTGATCACCTGGCACTGCACATGAAGCGGCACATGTGATCGCATCATCAAGTGGACCTCAAACCTCGGCGGACTTCAGTTCCCTTGGCACCGTAATAAAGAGAAGTTGTCCAACTGTTTTTCTGATATCGGGCAAAGCTCATGGAAGAGTTGGGTAAAACTGTACCATGAGCAGGTAAGGAAAATGTCAATCAAGATCATTTCAAGACTTTACCGACACAAGATTGCCTTATATAAAGAAACATTAAGCCAAAGACGAGTTCAAATCAATCTCTTGCACCTGCACTTCTTTCAGGCCAACTGTGCTCTGTGCCAACATCTGTGTGTCCAACGAATCTCCTCGTGTCTGCGCACGTCTTTCGTGACCGGTCTCGAACGACGCGTGATCAATACGTCACTTTCTGGGTCAGCTCCACACCTGACAGACCCTCGGACGTCTATGCAGCCCTCCAATATGAAGGACTTCTCAATTGCATCGAAGAGAGGAGCACCTATAGACCCACCCTTTTAATGATAAAAAGAGTAAAACCTGTTTACATGCACCTTTGGAAGTTTATAACAGCCAGGCTGTATGTATATATATACACCCGCACACACCTGTAAATGTAAATATTGTATATTTATATACTTTGTCGCATTATATATAGATATACTATACGTCCTCAACAGAATGAATGAAGATCAGATTGAAAGTGTCATATAGCATGCCAAAGGAGTTGTGCTTTTTGTGTACGCGCGCAAGTTTAAATATGTCTGTGCGGGCTGGCTTCCCGCTGCTTTTCTCACATTGTTTTGGTGTCCAAAGTATGTGGTGCGTACATGGATACATGCACTCACTGTTGTGAAACAACATGCTGTGTTAAAAGCTCTTTTTTCCACAAGTTATGCTGTCACTTTTTCATTGTTTCCAAATGTTATTATAATACTGAGAAATTAAACCAAATAACACGTTCTCCTTGTGTCTTTGGAGGTCTCTCGTGGTATTCACAAAGATCGTGGTATTCACAAAGAAAAAACTAGAACGGCACTCGGTAAAGTGCATACCTGTGCGAGGTGGATCTACATTTTGTGTCTCACTGATAGGGTGGACCTGGATTCCGACCTGAACCAACATCTGATTGGTTTTGTTCTTGTCCCCGAACCAACTCATTCACAAAGTTTTGTCATAACATGTCCAGAACCTTTTGAGATATCGTGATATATACATGTGTGTGTGTGTATATATATATATATATATGTATATATATATATATATGTATATATATATATATATATATATATATATATATATATATATATATATATACATATACGTACACAAATAACATAATATCAAAACACACCTGGTCACAAGTGTGCCTCACTGACCGGGTCCTCCGTCGAGGTCCTCAGCATCATCCCGTTTCGGCCCTTCAACCTCGATACGGTCAGCTAAGGTGGGCCAGCAGGGGCACATACACCTCCACTTGCAGCAGCTACACCCGGATGCGTACATACCCCCACGGCCCACGCCCAGCCAGTGACACCACAGACTGCAACAACAAACCGCCTCCACTCCCAGAATATATATTGTTGTGAAATGTTGAAGATCATTCAACAACCAACTAATAATTATTATATTCTCAATTACATTTTTTTTTTTTTTTTTTTGTATACTGAATCGAGGCTCGTCAAAGAGCTAACATTTACTATACAAACAAATCAACCAGACAAACAAAATATATAAAAAGAGGGAGCGGAAGACAAGATGGGGAGAGAAGGGGAAGCACACAAACACAACATTTGAGAGCAGGGAGATGTGTGGAAGGGAGAGGGCTTGGAGGGAGGAGGCGTGGGAAGGGGGGGGGGTGGGGAGGAAGAAGTATAAAACACAAGGACACCAAGGACTTCCAGGACAGAAGTTGGTATTTCAAAAAAGTGGAATTGGGGTGAAATTAGCGGGGGTAGAAAAGATCAAGGTTTTGGATGGGGGAAGATAAGAGATGGTGGTGTACAGCTGTTTTAAAGACCTGGAGGGTGGAGTGGGATTGAAGAGAGTGAGGGAGTTTGTTCCAGAGGTGGGAGAAAAGAGGAATGAAGGAGTGAAGGTGAGCAGAGAGTCTTGATTTTGGCAGTTTAGCCATAAGAGGGTTGCAGGCAGATCTTGTGCGACCTGTAGGAATATTTGCGGGACAGAGCCCAGAGAGAGCTGGGGGGGCAAGGCCAGAGAGGAGTCGGTAGAAGACGGATAGACCACCAACCTGCCTGCGGGGAGTGAGTGAGAGGCCCTTTGAGTTAGCTTCATCGCGGGAGATTCCAATGATTCTGAATGCTTTGGTTTCAACAGCGTGAAGACGAGCTAGGTGTGAGGCAGGAGCACCAGCCCAGAGGGGAGAGCAGAATTCCATTGAGCTGCGGATGAAAGCCTTGTATGTGGTGAGGAGCTCAGGTGTGCCAAGGAAAGACTTCGCACGACGGAGGATGCCCAGTCGGCGACTGGCTTTGGAGAACAGATTTGAAATGTGGTTTTCCCAGGAAAGATCATAGCAGATAGTGAGACCCAAAAGCTTGAGTGACAGAACTTCTTGGAGAGGATTATTCAGAAAGTGGATGGGAGGGTTGTCCAGTCGGTCTTTTCGGAGAGACATCGTAAGAGTGTGAGATTTGTCAGGATTGAAAGACATGTTCCACTTGTTTGCCCAATCTGTGATTTTGTCCAGGTCTGCAGAGAGTGAGGAGGCTGCAGACTGCCGATCTGAGGGATGAGGAATGGAGCGACAGAGAGTAGAGTCATCAGCAAAGAGATAGAGAGGATTTTCAAGAGAGTCAGAGAGATCATTGATGAAGACTAGAAAAAGCACAAGGCCCAGAACACTGCCTTGGGGAACTCCAGCCTGAACAGGAAGAGGAGATGAGAGAAACCCATTCAGGGCCACACGTTGACTACGACTAGAGAGGACTTCCGCCAGCCATGCGTGGAGATTTCCACGGATACCAAAAGAGGAGAGTTTGGTGAGCAGAGCGGTGTGCCAGACCATATCGAAGGCACGTGATATGTCAAGGGAGACTGCTCTAATTTCCTGTTTGGCATTGAGGACCTCCATCCATTGTTTAGAAAGCAGAAGCAGCATGTCCAGAGTAGTGTGTCCAGGTCTGAAACCAAATTGATGATCAGAGCTCAAGCCATTGGAGAAGAGGAAAGATTTCATATCTGAAGCAATGATGGATTCCATGACTTTGCTGATAATTGGGAGAAGGCTGATTGGTCTGTAGTTGCTGGGATCTGTTTTTGCACCTTTTTTGTGCAACGCGGTGATGTTGGCAGATTTCCAAGCAGATGGAAGATGACCTTGAGCAAAAGAGAGGGTGAAGAGAACAGAGAGAGGGAGTGAAAGAGTGGAAGAACAGGATTTTATGACCCGTGGGCTGATGCCGTCAGGTCCAGTTGCAGAATCCGAGTCGAGGGTTGACAGAAACTTTTCCACCTTCTCAGGAGGAAAGGACACAGAGTCCAGGAGCAGCTGGGTACGACTGGGTATGGTGGGTACAGAGAGGGATGGGTTTGGGACACAAGATTTAGAGGCAAACACAGAGTTGAGGCATTCTGCTTTTTCACGTGCGGAGTCAGCCGTGTGGCCATTTGAGGTGAGGGAGGGGATGGAGGGGGAACAAACACCAGAAACAGATTTTACCAGCCGCCACCAGGATTTGGAAGAGGGAGACAGATAAGAGAGTTCGGTCCTGAGGACGGAGAGATATTGTTTCCTGGCTCTCCTGAGGGTGGACACACACCTGATTCGGGCTTTGTGAAAGGAAATGAGATTTCCTTCCGTTGGATTTGTTTTCCAGGAGACGAAAGCAAGTTGTTTCTGGGCAATAGCCTCACCACAAGATTCCGTGTACCATGGACGGGAGGAAGGGTATGACAACTGAAGACGAGATGGGATAAATCTGTGCATGAGAGAGAGCAATTTACTTTGGAAGAATTCCCAGGATGAGTTGATGTCAGAGGCGGTAGAGATGGGAGACCAGTCCAGATGATTGATGGCTGCTTGAAGACCGTGCCAGTTGGCCTGAGTGAAATGCCAGACTCGTCGACGCTGAGGAGGCTCTCTGAGAATGGTCAGAGAGATGTCCACTTTAACAAGCACATGATCAAGCATTTTGTTATGCATTATGTTTGCCACTCTGTCAAAGCGCCTTTGGGCTTCTGGAAAAGCGCTATACAAAATAAATGAATTATTATTATTATTATTATTATCAGAAGAGCCGATTGGAGCGGAAGAAGAGCAGCAGACATTTTCAGGGAAGTTAGTCATAACCAAGTCCAGAAGAGAAGATTCTCCGTTGACTGAAATCCGGGTCGGGAAATTGACATTGTGTCAGTCCCAGTGAGTCACAGAAGTCCTTTGCTGAAGAGCCATGGCTGGTGAGAGAGGTACCCACACCCAGCCAACTGGCATGGTGACAGATGAAATCACCACATATGAGGAAGAGAGAGTTGGGATGGGTAGATAGAAGTTGGTCCATATTCTCAGACAGCGAGATGTAGATGGAGTCCTCACTGTTTGGTGGACGGTACAACACACATATGAACAAAACGTGGGAGCGAAGGGGAAGCCGTAGCCAAAGGTATTCCTGGGGGTGAGGTGGAGAGAGGGCAGTGCAGGGCGAGTGAGGAACAGAGTTTTTTATAAAGATAGCAACCCCACCTCCAGGACGAGGCTCAGGTCTATCATACCGGGGGAGGGAGTAACCTGGGAGAGATACCAAGGAATCAGAGACATCATGAAGGAGGAAAGTTACTGTTAAGCAGATCACGTCTGGTTTGTCAGAAGCAACCTGTATGGAGAGATCAGACAAGTTTGAGCGAAGGCCCCGGATGTTTGAGGTCCATACTGTTAAGGAAGAGGAAGGGGGAGCATCGGATACAGAACAGGGGGGGGGGGGGGGAGCGGTAGGGTAAGATGTGGAAGAGGAGGAAGAGGTAGGGAGAGCTGTTGAAGGTGTGTCAGAGATTACAGAATAGCTTGGAGAAAGGGAAGAATGGGGCAGACAAAAGGTTTGATGGTGATTGGGTGAGGCGCAGTGAGGTGTTATTTGACGAGGGGGAAGAGTGAGGCAGAAGGTTGAGGGAGATGAAGGTGAAAGTTGGAAGGGGGAAGAAGCGGGGAGGATGCTTTGAGGAGGAGGGGTGAGAGGGGAATCTAGGAGGGGAGGAGCGAGGGAGAGTCTCGGAGGGGAGGGGTGTGGGGGGAGATTTGAAAGGAATGGGTGATTGGGAAGATTTGGAGGGGAGGGGCAAAGGGGAAGATTTGAAAGAGATGGGAGATGGGGATCATTTGGAGGGTAGGGGCAAGGGGGTAGATTTAGAGGGGAGGGGCAAAGGGGTAGATTTGGAGGGGAGGGGTGATGGGGAAGTTTTGAAGGGGATGGGTGATGGGGAAGATTTGGAGGGAAGGGGGGATGGGGAAGTTTTGGAGGGAAGGGGTGATGGGGAAAATTTGGAGGGTAGGGGTGATGGGGAAGATTTGGAGGGGAGGGGTGAGATTGGATTTTGAAAAGTGTACGATTAATGGGAAACGAACATTTATTGCAAAATGAGTTTCTTGAGACATTCGAGTCAAAAATACGTTTGAGGATGCTGAAGGATGGGTGGGGTGCTGGAGGGTTTAGGGAATGAATAAAAGATGCACTATAAGAGATGGATTTTTTTTTTGGAATGAATAGAATTGGTGAGCAAGTCGAAAGCATCCTTTTATAGAAGAAGAAGAAAAAGGTGTTATAGAATATGACAGAATACAGTTCTTCAGGGGACAGATTAGACATTTTTTAACAACGTGATCACGTGATCACACACAACGTGGTCGAAGAACGAACGAACAAATAAGAACAACGAATAAACGAATAAATACAGAGAAGGAAATATTTTTTTGGTTTTTTTTTTTGAGGAGATTTTAAAACAAGGAAGTATGGGGTGAAGAACCGCCAGTGGAGAAGCGCCAGCAAGGAGAACCACTGATGATATGGGGGTCGCATAGTGACTGATATAAAAACCGAAAGGTTCACAGAGTTACAAGTGTATGGGAAGCCTCACTGCGTTGCCCTGATGAAGCCCCAACAAGGGCGAAACCAGGTCGGTAACTGTGAGTTTTGCATGCACTTGTGACAGTATCTGAATTTATAATCCGTAATGACGCACTGCTAGATGGTTCCTCTGGAGCTTTGCAGGCAATGCAGACATGCATGGCGCTGACGTCATGCTGTCCGCTCATTAGGTTGGAGAACCAGATTACAGATACCATTATATAATATATATATATATATATACGTATATATATATATATATAGATATATATATATATATATACTGTATATGATATATATATATATGATACATATATATATGTATATATATATATATATATATATATATATATATATATTGTTGCAGATATGAGGACTGTATTTTTTTTATTGTGTGCTTTATTATTACTAGGGCATGCCCGTACTATATATAAGCTAGGACGTGCCCGTACGTGGGTGCCCGTTCCTTGCCAAAAAAAAAAAAAAAAAAAAAATTGTGTAGGGGTGTGTGTGTGTAAACATCCTAGGGCGTGCCCGTACGTGGGTGCAAAAAAACATGCGTGCAAACAACAACAACAAAAAAAAACTTTGAAACCACGTGGCAGTAACGACCACAGAACCCCCCCCCTCTATTTACATGAATGGTTTGGTCCATTCGCAACGACCACAGAACCCCCCCCTCTATTTACATGCAATGGTTTGGTCCATTCGCAACGCCAAAGCGAACGGCGAACGGCTAAATCGCCATAGCTCGGTAAGTACTTGTCCGATTAATTTCAAACCTTGAAAAGGCACATCCTCGGGTCCCCAGCAATATACCTGGCAAGTTTAAAGTATATCGGACCCGTGGTTGTCGAGAAACAGCGGTCACAGACAAACATACACACATACACACATACACACATACACACATACACACATACAAACACACATACACACAGAGATTAATGGAATTATAGATAGATTATTGGTTATTCTGCGCCTCCTGCCTCCGGAGCTGTGTAAAGGTCAAAAGGGCGTCCCATAATTAGTCCACAAGCATACACGTCAGCCAATCATAGAATACCCCTGTTCGATAGTTATATCTTATTCTGTGTTTTAGGGTAAGGCTGTGTCTCCCATTAATAGAAGTACTCCATTGCACCAAGTGAAAGAGATAGATTCCCTTCATTCCCATTCCCAAAACCTCCATTCCCCCTTTTCGTCGATTGGAAACTACCTCCGCTCCAATTGCCGCCATTGACCACGAGGCAGGGTTGGGGAAGAAAGGCGGGTCCCCACTTCGTCATAGAGGGGAGGAGTGAGTCAGCCCCACTCAACCAACCACGAACAAGGGGTTGGACTTGGAGAGGGTGTGGAAAGAAACATCGAGGAGGTTCGCGAAGGTTGAGGGGTGGGGCCTATATAACCCACGGCAGGGCGTTTCCCAAGGGCAGAAGAGAGATGAGCCTTTACCGAAAGACAAGAGAGATGAGCTTTGACGGAGAAACTGCGCGAGAAGTCCAGGGTTGAACTGCAGCTCGAGCCACCTAAACTGCACTCACTGCAGCTCGAGCCACCGAAACTGCACTTGCTGCAGCTCGAGCCACTGAAACTGCATTTGCTGCAGCTGGAGCCACCAAAACTGCAGCCACAGCAACGTGAGGCCTGGACGGCAGTTTGGAGCAGGGCCGCGAAGGAGCGGCGGCTGCCCACGAGTCGATCAGCATGCAGAACTAGTTGGACCTCCCTATCTCGCCAGCCATCCACCAGCCACCCACCTGCCATCCCTAACATCATTCCCCATGTAAGTGTGCTCGTAGTCTGTCTTTTGTCTTGTCCCTGGGTAGTAACAATAAGTCTGAATAAGCTAGTATTTTCACTGTGTCACCTGCATCTCATGTGCTTGTAAATAAACGTGACTGCTGTCTTTTTGCTTATGTGTGTGAATAGTAAATAAATTTAGTAGTATTTCCAAACCTTTCTTTGCCTTCGTTTTCCTCTTTGCATTCGAGTCGCTTTTGAGTTTTCCCGATTGAATAGCGGTGGCGCGATCCGGCCAAAGTTTGGGGCAAATCGGGTATTAGTCGGGGAATAACTGTTCGGTTCGCGGTAATACCAACCGCTCGGTAAATAACATCTTTAACCGCGTCCGTAACAAATATATATATGTATGATATTGTTGCAGATATGAGGACTGTATTTTTTTTATTGTGTGCTTTATTATTATTATTGGTTATTCTGCGCCTCCTGCCTCCGGAGCTGTGTAAAGGTCAAAAGGGGCGTCCCATAATTAGTCCACAAGCATAACACGTCAGCCAATCATAGAATACCCCTGTTCGATAGATATATCTTATTCTGTGTTTTAGGGTAAGGGCTGTGTCTCCCATTAATAGAAGTACTCCATTGCACCAAGTGAAAGAGATAGATTCCCTTCATTCCCATTCCCAAAACCTCCATTCCCCCTTTTCGTCGATTGGAAACTACCTCCGCTCCAATTGCCGCCATTGACCACGAGGCAGGGTTGGGGAAGAAAGGCGGGTCCCCACCTCGTCATAGAGGGGAGGAGTGAGTCAGCCCCCACTCAACCAACCACGAACAAGGGGTTGGACTTGGAGAGGGTGTGGAAAGAAACATCGAGGAGGTTCGCGAAGGTTGAGGGGTGGGGCCTATATAACCCACGGCAGGGCGTTTCCCAAGGGCAGATGAGAGATGAGCTTTGACGACAGAGAAACTGCGAAAGAAGTCCAGGGTTGAACTGCAGCTCGAGCCACCGAAACTGCACTCACTGCAGCTCGAGCCACCGAAACTGCACTTGCTGCAGCTCGAGCCACTGAAACTGCATTTGCTGCAGTTGGAGCCACCGAAACTGCAGCCACAGCAGCGTGAGGCCTGGACGGCAGTTTGGAGCAGGGCCCGCGAAGGAGCGGCGGCTGCCCACGAGTCGATCAGCTGCAGAACTAGTTGGAACCTCCCTATCCCGCAAGCCATCCATCTCCCGCCAGTCCTATCATCATTCCCAGCGTAAGTCTGTCCTTGTTTGTTCTGTCCCTGGGTTAATTAAGACTGTAGGTAAGCTAGCGTTGCACTGTGTAACTAATAAATCCACTTACCCTTCTGTACGTCTTCTTCCTCTTTGTATTCGGGATCGCTTTAGAGTTTTCCCCGATTGAATAGCGGTGGCGCGATCCGGCAAAGTTTGGGGCAAATCGGGTATTAGTCGGGAATAACTGTTCGGTGCGTCGCGTAATACCAACCGCTCGGTAAATAACATCTTAAACCACGTCCGTAACAATATACTGTATATGTAGATATATATATATATGATATATATATATATATGTATGATATATATGTATGATATATATATATTATATGATATATATATATTATATATGTATGATTATATATATATATATGATATATATATATATAATTATATATATATATATGTATGATGTATATACATATATATACATATATATATATATATATATATATATATATAATATATATATATATATATATATATATATATATTTATACGTATATATATACATATATATATATATATATATATATATATATATATATATATATATATATATATATATGTATATATATATATATATATATATATATATAAATTATATATATATAAATATATATATATTATATATATATATATATATATGTATATATATACCAGCTTGTATGATATTTATATCATACATATATATCATACATATATATATATATATATATCATATATATATATATATATATATATATATATATATGATACATATATATCATACATATATATATATATATCATATATATATATATATATCATACATATATATCATACATATATATATTATATATCTTATATATATATATATCATACATATATATCATACATATATATATATTGTTACGGGACCGCGGATAAGATGTTGTTTGCCGAGCGGAGGCCCCGCGGCCCTAACAGTTACCCCGACTAACCCGATTCCTGGACGTTGGCCGAAATCGCGCCACAGATATTCAATTTGGAAACCTCTAAAGCGACCGAATGTAAAGAGGAAGAAGAAGAAGACGTACGGAGGAATAACAGGATTTATTAGTTATTTTTCACAAGCTCAAAGCAAAGAGAGCAGTTGGTTATATACAGAAAATGGAATGAGCAGAAACACAGTGAAATCATTAGCTTACCTATACAAGCTTAATTAATAAACCCCAGGACAACGTGAAAGACAGACGGACGATCACACTTACACGGGGAAATGCAGGCAGGAAGGAATGGCTTGGAGATGGGTGGCTTTTAGAGGCAAGGAAGGTTCAGCGGGTACTGGGCACGGTCGGGCCAGAAGGCACCGCCGTCAAGAAGCCGAGCTTTGGTCCCAAACTGCGCGGGCGAAGTTCCTTTCTCCGTACTGCTGCCTCGTGCGCTCCTTGCGTTGCCCCGGTCCGCTTTTCCTGCTGCGTGGCACGTCTCACGGCGGCTCGGTCACACCTGCTCGTCTCCAGCGCATCTCCTGGACCCATCTCTGTAAAAGCTCATCTCCTGGACTCATCTCTTGGGGAGCGTCCCGCGGCGGGTTATATAGGCCCCGCCCTTCACCCTTTGCAAACCTCCCCCAAGCGTTCTTTCTCTGCCCTCTCAAGCCAAACCCCTCGTTCTGGGTTGGATGAGCGGGGCCGACTTACTCCTCCCCTCTATGACGAGGTGGAGACCCGCCTTTCTTCATTCGGCGTTACCTCGTGCGTAATGGAGTCAAATGCAGCAAAGTGGACGGCAGATGAAAATGCAGCAAAGTGCCTAAAGAGCCAATTGCAGCAAAGTGGCAAACCTGGCACTTGGAAGCTGCCATGGGGCGTCGGAGGGCCTACTCTTATTTAATTCGGTGCAATGAAGAGTCAAACTAGTGGGAAACACATCCTTAGCCTATAGAGAATAAGGGACTAACTATTTAAAAGGATATACCGTGTCCTGTGTGTAGGTTTATGGAATTAACTAAGAGGACGAGCTGCGACCATTCTTTACATTACGAGGGTCAGTTACACACAACAAAACCATACTTTTCACATTCGTTGCACTTTCTCAAAATTGTTACACTTCTCAAATTCGTTACACTTCTCAAATCCGTTACACTGCACCCTCCTTCCTTCAGGCCCGTGCTCGGGCCTACAAAACTTTAACTTAGTGTGACACGTAGGTGTAATTCCCTCTACAATTAACCTGACCCTGAGTGTGACAATCTTAAAACACAAATAAATATGTCCCCCTGCTGCATTGCACCCTGCCTAACAGATTTGCGCCCACAGGATAACCGAATTACGGAATTGTTCTCAAGCTATACATTTACGGTGGGGAGCATTATTTACAGTGACGTTATTTCTTATTTACAACGGAACCCAGGACCTGTGTTTTTTTTTTCTTTTAGGGAAACAAAGAGAATGAAATTCCTGTTGGGAGGGAGGAGACAGCACGCATTGCATCGATGCAACAGTACCAATAACACCAAAGCACCCAAAAGCACCCAAACGCACCAACCAGTGCACAGTCATTACTGTTTGTAATAAACACACAAAAAAAAAACAACTGGTGGTGGTCTTCTTCTTCTCTGCGGGGCCGATGTTCTTCCCGATGTCTTCTTGCTTCACGCGGCCTACTTGGAAATATAAAAAAAGCACAAACCGTGTCCATTTTTATTTAGGGCCACAGGGGCCAACTAAGGGTGGTCCACCTGTTTGGCATAGGTGCCACCTTACCGAGGTCCGCAAGCAAGATTCCCTGGCCACTATGGCCGGTCTCCAACAGAGGTGCCCTGCCCCAGAACCTGGGGTCCATCAAGTGGTACTTGGCCGCAGAACAGCGGTCCATAAAGTGGTACATCAATGCAATGCATGCTGGTTGAGAGGGTCCTGGCACACAAGACGACCTCCGCACGCTCCCCTCAGTGCCCAGTGGTGCTCAGTCCTCAGGTGGGAGACAAAAGGGGGGAAAGACAGATGAGCGAGGGGTAAGGTCACAAGGGTACACATCAAACAAGGCAATGCAAGGCCAAGTGCGTATGGAGAGCGAAGTGAGAAAGCTCGTCCCTACCGTACGTCACCCCCCCTGTCACCTCCACTACCCTTGCCCTTACCCCATATGTACAACAATCTACACATTTACAAATTCGTCACTACTGTCACGTCTTCCCCTTATTTCCCCTATTCCAAATTCGTCACCACAATCCCTCTATCCAAAATTTGCCATCACCCAATTCATCATCAATCCTCATAAGGAGGAAGAGATGGAACATCAAGCACAATGTCACACCCACGTCATGATGCGTCTCACATTCCAAACATTTGCACAATAAAAATAATAAAACATGGCATGGTGTGGAGTTACGTCACCTCAGGTGAGTGGATGCAGATGGTGCGAGGAGATCTTCATCCTAACTACTTTCTAAATGACTTTAATACACTTTACACTACCCGGGGTCTTTCCCTGCCAATCCATTGGCCATCTTACACTATGGGTTCTCAAACCCAATTCCCATTGACCAAACTGTGGTGCTTCTCAATTTGGGGTCTCACTCCCCCCGATTCAACTCCCTGTGCCCTTGCACAATTTCAGGACTGGGGCGTGTAGCTCTCCCAGCAGGTCTACCCACCTGCACACCTCCACCACTGCAGTTGCCACCCGAGCTTACCTAGCTCCTCACCCAAACCTATCTGACTGGGAAGGCCCCTCCTGGCTCTGTCACCCCTCGGTGCCCTCTGGCACTGGGCTACCCGGGTCCGTCCTCCGGATCCTCAGGCCCCATCCACAACAACTCTACCGGCTCCCAGAGCCCACCTGCGGCCTCACCTGGCCGACATCCTCACAGTGGTGGAGTGCCCAACCAACTACACACACTAACAGGCTACACGCCCAGCCATTTCCACAACACTAATGCACCCATCACAACACTCCTGTGCAACTACCCCCACCACAGATGCCAATATCCAACCACAATTTACCTATACCCTCTACCTAACACTTACACTACCCACCCCGGGTATTCGTGATGGGGGTCCACTCTTCCCCCATTCACACCTTCGCACCATCCACTCCACTCCTTAGTTTCCACCATACTCACTCCAGGACCATCCATTCCAATACTCCATATATTCCACACTCCATGTATTCCACATTCCATGTATTTCACGCAACCATTCTCCATTCACCTGTAGTTGCACACCTGTGCAATCTTACCTGGTGCCACCTGCACCCTCCTTCCTTCCTGGACCATTTGGTCAGCACAATACTCATCACCATCACTCACTCATACACTGCTCCATACACCTGTTCAGTTGCACACCTGGGCAATCTCACCTGTTCCTCACACATGGCATCATCTAATCTACCTGCTGCCCTGCTAACTTAGTGCTCCCCGTCTTCCCTTTAAACTAAGCACATACCACGTCATTATCATCCACTCTAACCTACCTGCGTCCCCACTTCCGGTATCATTGTCACTAACTAATCTTAACGTTACCTATTGTCATCTTCTCTAGATCCCTACACATTATCCAAATCCTCCCGGGCTAGTTTTCACTGCCATAAACCCCATAAGACTAGTGCTCCTTTGCCCCCGTGGTGCGAGATGATGGAGTTGCCATCCCAGCACATCGGGTATCTCTCACTACCAACCCCCCAGTCCTCTGACGCTACGAGCCCCCGTCGCAAGAGGTACTGGGTCCTGCCTCGGCATCTAGAGCCGAGGCGATCCATGAGGATGCCTGCTCGCCGGCATAAGGTCTTATCCGGTTGGCATGGACGATCCGAGGGGGGGCCCGTGGCCCCATTTTGATCTTAATGACCACGTCACAGATTTGCGACAGGACGACTCCTGGGCCTTGCCAGGGGGAGGTGAGTTTTGGGCACCTTACCTTCCGCCTCCGGGGATTAAAGAACCAAATCTTCATCCCCGGAGCGTACTGACTCCCCTGGCTCCAGTCGTCATACCTGCGCTTCATCTTGGCCCCCGCCAGATGGAGCTGGCGGCAGGCGAAGGCATGGACCCGCTCCATGCCTTCCTCCAGGTGACGTGCGTAACCCTCCCTCGGCAGTGTATCCGTGGTGTCTGGCACGGGACCGCATAGCAAGTCGGCGGGAGCCCGTAACTCCCGCCCATACATAAGCAACGCTGGACTGCATGCTGTGGCCCCGTGCTGGTTAGTTCGGTAGGCCATCAACAAGTACGGGAGATGTTCGTCCCAGTCATTCTGACGGGTGGTGGTGAACAATGCCAGTTGTTGGATCAATGTTCGATTGAACCTCTCCACCATCCCGTCAGATTGTGGCCGCAAGGGCGTGGTCCTGGTTTTTCGAATTGACAGGAGTCTGCACACATCTTTGAGCAATTGACTTTCAAAATTTCGACCCTGATCGGTGTGCAGCTCCTGTGGAATCCCGTGCCGGCATACAAATCCTTCTACGAAGGCCTGCGCTACAACCCCGGCTTCTTGGTTGGGGAGGGCGTAGGCCTCCGGCCACTTGGTGAAATAATCCATCACAACGAGGATATACTTATTACCTTGGCGGGTGCGGGGCAGCGGTCCTAGAATATCCATAGCCACCCGCTCAAGGGGGGCCCCCACCTGATGTAATTGAAGGGGGGCCCTCATCCTCCGTGCTGGTCCCTTTTTGGCAGAACAGGCGTCGCATCTCCGACACCAGTCCTGTATGTCGCGCCCCATATTCACCCAATATAACCTCCGGCGGACCCGAGATATTGTCTTTGTCCTGCCCAAATGGCCGCCGGAGCGAGTACCATGCACCTGTTGTAATATGACGTTCTTGAATTTGTCAGGGACTATCATCAGCCAGGAAGTTCTATAAGAGGGAACCTCCACCCACTTGCGATATAAGATGTTGCTTTTCAACTCCAGGGTCTGCCACTGAGCCCAATACGCCTTTGTGTGCGCCCCGAGGGGGGTGACCTCTTCCCCCTTTGGTCTTTGCCCCAATTTGACCCATTGGAACACCGGCCCCAGAACAGGGTCCTCCTGCTGGGCCGTACTCCAAGCCAACTCTCCAAATTCCTCGTCCGCGGTTAGTGGCAAAATTGGCCCTCTCACCCGGGTTGCCCGGACGACGAGAATCGGGGCAGAATCGCCCAATTGCTCCCTCTCCTCGTGTCTCGCACAAAATTTGCAGTTTTCCCCCAGACAAGGACGCCGAGAGAGTGCGTCTGCATTACCATGGGCCTTCCCGGCCCTATGGGTCACATTAAAATCGTACTGCTGCAATTTTTCCAACCACCTTGCAATTTGGCCCTCCGGTTCCTTGAACCGAAGGAGCCATTGCAAGGAGGAATGGTCAGTTCGAACCGAAAGTTTCTGCCCGTACAGGTACGGGTGGAAATGGTTCATGGCAGCCAGCATAGCCAATAACTCTTTGCGAGTGACACAACAATTTCGCTCGGGCCTACTTAAGGCCCGACTATAATAACCAATCACTCTCTCCACGCCCTCCTGTGTCTGAGACAAAACTGCGCCCAATCCTTCCTGGCTTGCATCCGTGTCCAGGGTAAATGTCCCGTTACTAGTGGGGTAAGCTAGAAGGGGTGCGGATGTTAGACACCCCTTCAATTTTTGGAAGGCCTCGTGGCACTCCCGTGTCCAATTAAATCGCGTCCCCTTCTCCGTAAGCCGGTGGAGGGGACGGGCCAACTCCGCAAATTTCGCCACAAAGCGCCGGTAGTAGGAGCAGAGTCCCAAAAATCCCCGCACCTCCTTGATGGTACGTGGTGCGGGCCACTCCTCTACCGCTTTAATTTTGTCTGGGTCCGTTTTTACCCCCTCGCGGCCGATCACGTGACCTAGATAGGCCACCTCTCTTGCAAACAAAGTGCACTTACTCGGGTTCAGCTTCAACCCTGCCTGTCTGAGGCACCCGAACACCTGGTCCAAATTAGCTAACGCCTGGGGGAAGGTCTTGGCATGTACTAGGACGTCATCCAGGTATACCAGGCATGATTGCCATGGCATGCCGCCTAGTACATGTTCCATCAATCTCTCAAAGGTGGCGGGGGCGTTACCCAAACCAAACGGCATCACAGTGAACTGATACAGCCCCTTACCTGTGGAAAATGCCGTTTTCTCCTTCCCTGCCCGATCCATCTCCACCTGCCAATACCCACTCTTGAGGTCTAAAGTTGAAAACCAATTTGAGCCCGCAACGGCATCGAGGGTGTCATCAATCCTTGGCAGGGGATATGAGTCCTTGAGTGTCACGTTGTTTAGCTGGCGATTGTCCACGCAGAACCGCGTGGTCCCATCCTTCTTTTTGACCAGCACAACAGGTGACATCCAAGGACTTCCCGAGGGCTCGATCACGCCTGCGTCGAGCATTTTTTCAACCTGCTCGTCAGCTTCCGCCCTCTTGCTCCAAGGGAGCCGTCGGGCGGCCTGACGAATAGGCCGGGCCTCACCGGTGTGGATCTGATGTTTCACCAGGCCCGTACGTCCAATATCCTCGGTGGACAAGGAGAAGAGGTCCAAATGGGACCCAACCAGTTTGTGTAAGGCCTCCCTCTGGGTACCTCCCAACTCTACACTACTACGATTTCCCATCTCGCAAATGGGATAGGGCCAATTCCTACTACTTATTGAAGGCTCCCCCTGGGGCCGGCTCGGCTGGACGTTCTCGCCCCTCACTGACGCGACTTCTCTAACTGGGGTGCAGCCAGCTACCTTCGTGCCCCTCACTATAGTGCATGGTTCTGCGCTAATATTAATTACTCGGACGGCCACCACCGGCCAGTCCGTTTTTACAAGGGTGCGGCCCATGATTAAACCAGGTATGGATTGCGCTGCCACCGGTTCGACCAGGCCGCAGGACTCCTGCCATGTCGGGCGAGCTGACCATCGGGCCGGCACTACGGCCTCGGCCCCCGGAGGGATGGTCACGGCCTCAGGAGCCTCCAGCTCCACCCTCTTGGCCGTGCTCACCCCCTCCAATGTTAGCTCTTCCACTCCCCATCGCAGGATCCCCCGGCTCAAGTCGATTTTACAACCGCTGGCAGTCAACAAATCCAACCCTATTAAGCATGGGTCGCACACCTCCGCCACCCAAACCTCTATCTCTTGCTTTACCAATCCCAACTTGAGGGTCACAAAACCACGCCCTATGATTGGGGCCGTTGCCCCGGTAGCCAACTGCAAACTATGATTTTCCAGACGCTGGATTTTACCCCAGCCGTCTGCACTCGAATTAAGGACCACGGGGCTGATGATCGTGGCACTGGCCCCCGTGTCCACAACGGCGTCTACCCCCATGCCGGCAATTTTGCACCGAATTGTTAAACTACCCGTTCCAATTTGGCCACAATGAATGACCTGTCGCGTCAACGAGGGCTTCTCTCCATCCCTGACTGCCGAACACCGCCCTGCATGCCCGGCACGTTCTAGTTTCCCGGGCCCTGGCGGGGGGGTGTCTGTGGTCGGCTAGCCCGATCGATACTGGGCGGAGTTGAGGGCATCGGCTGACGGGGAACGTCCCGGCGCGGAGCTCGACACTCCCACGCACGGTGACCCATCCGAGCACAATTATAGCACCTCACCTGGTAAGGTGCTTGCCTCCGGTATTCCAAATTTCCCCCCCTGTATGTCCGAATTGGGGTACTCTGTCGGGGACTACCGGGTGCCACCACTGGAGCCGCCTGCCATGGTCCAGGTCCCGCTAGATGCCAATCCACCAGCCTCCGAACCATGCTCTCCAGGTCAGGGCCCCCGTCGGGGGCCGGCCCCCCGGGGGGGCGGCCCCCATCACGGGCCCTACCTGACGCACCGCCACTGCATGGCGCTCGCCTCCCCGGGCCAGGGGCCTCGCTGCTTCCCAACGGGCTGCAGCGTCGGCCGCCTGACTCATGGTCTGCGGGCGCCACATGGCGAGCTGTTGTCGGAGCTCCAGATCCGGGAGGGCCTGGATAAAGTGATCCAGCGCCAGGCTTTCCTGGGAACTCGCCGCCATGTCCGCGTGTGCAATCCCTACCGCGCGGCGAATATCGTGAGCAAGTTCCCCGATGGTCTCCTGGGCTTGCGTTTACACTGCGCAAGTTGAGCTTTAACAAGCTCGCTTTGCTGCTCGATACCAAAACGATTAATTAAAGCTGCACGGAGAGCTGACAAGGTGAGAGCACCCGGTGGTAAAGCTGTCAGCACCTCTGCCGCCGCACCGCGCAGTGCCCCTACCAGGTGTACTCCACCTTCGTCCGGATTCCAACCGTTGCCTTTACACACGTACTCAAACTGCGCCAGGTACGCCCTCAAATCACTCTTGCCGTCATACGGCGCGATTGGGACCTTGTGGGCGCCACTCCATACCCGCACACCCTTGCTCACCAGCACCCCCCTCACTCCCCATAGCCAGACCTCCTTGCACACCTCCTCTTTCCATACACTCCGGACCAGTCATACATCTTACCATTGGTCCCTCACGAACACCCGGATCCAAATCAACCCCCAAGCCGACTGAAGCTCCCCTCACATCATATGCATTTCCGAATATATCGCCACTCACCTTGGCACCTCGTCTCCGCACCTCCTCTGCCACCTGCAAACTCTTTATTTGGTTAGTGAGCACGTCATCACGATTCGAGCACAGACCTTGTACCAATTCCATTACCTCCTCCTTTATCTCCTTTTTAGTTTCCCTTCGTCTCTTCTTAATTTCACTCACCCCTTCTTCCACCTCCTCTAATTTTTCCTTTACCTCCTTCATCTCCTGGTGCGCCCCCTCTATCTCTTCCTCTAACGCCACTTTAACCGTTTCTATGTGCGTCCTCACCTCTCGGTCCTTTGTCTCCATTACTTCTGTCACCTCTTCCAACTTCTTCGTCAACCCCTCATGTACCATCTGACATTCCTTCTGTGTCGCTATTAATTCATTTTTAATGTCCTTTTG
The DNA here is from genome assembly GCF_964187855.1 of Myxine glutinosa. Lineage (NCBI taxonomy): Eukaryota > Metazoa > Chordata > Myxini > Myxiniformes > Myxinidae > Myxine > Myxine glutinosa. The sequence goes on along the minus strand of NC_136261.1, from coordinate 313,212,599 downwards.
TGTCGCTTTTAATCCCCCGATTATTGCAGTGTTCTTTTCCACTTGGTCTACGAGTTCCTTTTGTCCCACTGTCAGCTGTTCTACTACCCTCGTCAGACCCTCTATTCCCCCTTGTAACCTCGCCGTATTATTCCTCACCTCTTTCTCCATACGCTTTTCACCTCGCTTTCCCTCCTCGCGTACCCCCGAGACCTCCTCACTTACACCTCGTCGTATCTCCTCCTTCATCTCCTCCCTCTCTTTTGTAGATGCCACCCTCATCTGTCCCAATTCATCCCTCTGAGCATCCAATTTGGTTTCTACCCCGATTTTTACCTCCTCTATCTGCTCTCCCATTTGTTTAATTTCTCGGGCGGATTGCTCCCCTATTTCCCGCAATTTGCCTTCCATTCTTTCTTCTAGCCCCCTTAACCCATTTTTCACCCCTTCTATCCCATTGTCTAACCCCTCAAATTTCTTGTCTAACCCCTCAAATTTCTTGTCTAACCGTTCACCGGTACCCCTTGCTTCATCCCTCATTGCTCCCAATTGCTCACTATCAGCCCTCATTCTGTTTTCCATTCGTTCCATACTGTCGTTTTTTTCTGCATTTCCACCATGAATTGGTCCATGAAGGCTTGCATTTGGACCACGCCCATTGGTTCCGCGGCCGTGGCACCCTCAACCACGTGCAAGCCGCCATTTTGTGTCCCTTCAACCACGTGCGCGAGAGCGCCATTTTGCGCACCTGATACCCCCTCAACCACATTGCCATTGTTCTCCTCCTCCCTTTCCTCCACATACATTTCCCCGAGGTCCTGGGTCGATTCTACCCCGTCTATCTCTCCCACCGGCATCCGATCGCCTTGATTGTCCATGGCACGACTCAATTTGGGATTTTAAAAAACAAATTTCGGCCGCTCCAAATTTTGACCAAATATTTTTTATAGATGTTTTAGAAATTTGGTTCGGGCCTCGTATCTCACTCCCAGACACCAATTGTTACGCCAATAGTACAATTGGTGTTCCAAAATTTGGGCGAAATAAATTTAGTCCCAGGTCCGAATCCGACATTCCTGACACCAATTGTTACGGGACCGCGGATAAGATGTTGTTTGCCGAGCGGAGGCCCCGCGGCCCTAACAGTTACCCCGACTAACCCGATTCCTGGACGTTGGCCGAAATCGCGCCACAGATATTCAATTTGGAAACCTCTAAAGCGACCGAATGTAAAGAGGAAGAAGAA
>NC_136261.1:313163874-313206374 GCF_964187855.1 Myxine glutinosa | reverse complement strand
GATCATGTTTGTGGTCAGGGCACGTCACACCACCTACAATTGTAACCTGAAATACTTAACCTAGAGTACTCAGACGACCCAAATGATCCCCCGCCCCCCACTCCGATGTCCCCAAAAAAAGAGAAGACCCCGAGGACCAAAAATAGCCAAATTACCCCACGGACCCAAAAGACCCCGAGGACTCAAACGACCACAAGGACCCTAAATATCCCAAAGGTCAGTGTCATGTCATAGGGTGAGTGTGCTTCTTTGTTTAAATATATGTATATATATTAAAAAAATTAAAATATATATATATATATGAAAAAAAGAAAAAGGAAAAATAATAATATATATATATTAAAATATATATTGTTGCGGTTCTCTCGCCGGCCTTCTCCCCTTATCAAGGGGGGATTAATCCCCTTGTCTTTACTGGCCTGGCGGAACCGAGACTTATTACGTCCTTTCCGGGCGAGCGCAAAATAGGGTTTCGGGACCAAATTCTCGCTCGTACCTAAGTACTCGTGCCGCCACGGAAACGAGGTAGCAAGCCTCGCATGAACCACGTGAGGTTGGAGTACGCAGAGTGGTTTGCGTACAGGTGATCTGCACAGTCTTAACTAGTGGAACCCGATTGGAGCGATCTTATTCATGCCACGCTTAGTCAATTGGAGAAATCACGGGAACGATCGAATCAAGAAGAAAGGAAGAACAGATGGGTTTAATGATTCCCACACGTATTTACAGTTCAGGACAAAGAGACGCAGAGCAAGCTTAGACAGTCTTACTTATAGCTGGACAATGGGACCGTCTCACTCACACTCGCACAGGGGGTTGCAGATGTCGATGTTCACCAACGCGCCGATGTGGTCATCCAGGATCGGCCCCATCCGGCTCTCCGTGGTCCACATGCGTCCTGCGAAGATGGTGATAGGCGAAGACCGGGGCTCGTAGCGCGTCTCTCGAACAAAGGCGATATATCGGGCGGAACGGCAAGGGCGGGACTTTTACGGCAAAGGGCGGACTTTTACGGCAAAGGGCGGTTACTCAGCCGTTCTCATGCAAGTGTGGCAAGGCGCATCAAGCTCATCAAGCACCGCGTGTTCTGGCTGTAAGTTCTCTTTAATGTCTTCCTCCCTCCCGGCAAGTCCTTTGTTCCTTTCTCTCACGCAGCAAGTCCTTTTCCTCTGCAAGTCCTTTGGGTTCTCCAGTGCTAGTCCTTTACAATGCTTCAGTCCTTTACAACGCTTATCCGGTGTTCCTCTGCATGTCCTGTCGAGGACTTTGTGCAGCGGGTTATATAGGCACGCCCCGCGAAACTTCTGGAACTCACCAGACTCTTCTCCCCACGCCCTCTGACGCCACCACCCCGAGCTCTGATTGGCGGCTCATGCTTACCGTCATTGCTTCTGCCGCTCTGCCTCGACTCCGCCCCGATCCTCCTCCGCCTCCCTCGTGTTAACTCGCCCAAAATGAACCAATGTTAACAAACTGTATTGAAGTTATGGACGTAGGATGATCGGTGGCAGTAGGGCCTATTTTCCTGGCTTTACACAACGCAGAATTAACACTGGAAAGGGCCTATTCTCACACATACTAAGAAATAACTATACTACAAATTTGAGGCTACATGTTGCTTGTGTGACTATCTATGGGGGGCAAACTTTAACCTTTATTAGGCTCACTTTACAAACCTCAAAACCGTAGCACTGCCCCCCACCCTCGTCAGACTCGTCCCCGAGTCGAACCTACACAAGTGGGAACGACCGGTTTTGGGCAAGAGTTGGGACTAACTTTTAATTATGTGTGACACTTAGATGTGGTTACCCCTAACATTTACTCTAAACCGTGTGTGTGACAGTTTTACAACACTAGATATGTCCCACCTGCTGCATTGTGTAACTAACTCTAACAGACTCGCACCCACAATTAACCGAATTGCGGAATTATCTTCAACCTACACATAAAGCCGGTGGGCAGAATTTATTATTTACAAGCACAAAACCTACTTATTTACAGTTCTATAACCCAGGACCTGTTCTTTGTGGAAAGAAGATTGGAGGGGAGAGAAAGCACATCATAGCACCAATACACAAAACACATTTCAAAAAGTTCACATTTGCTGCTGGTGTCTGGCATCTTCTGTCTTCCTGCATCTTCTTGCTTCCTGCATGTCACATCTTCTGTGTGCAATAAAGCTTACCGTTCTTCTTTCCTGGCACACCAAGAATAAAATGTACAAAAACCCGTGTTCGTTTTATTAATTCCTGGCCAAGCAGGGCCAACCTTATGTGGTCCGTCTGCATGACATTGACGCCACTCAAAACCATTGGTCCGAAGATGCAAGGTAAGTTTGCAGCAAAGTACTGCTCAGCAAAGTGTAAGGCCACAAAATGTGTGGTCCATGTGTAATGTGGTCCAGCAAAGTGTCTGTGACAGCAAATGCTGTACATGTGCAGCAAAGTTATAATAAAGAATATGGCAGCAAAGTGCCACGCAGTTCATCTGCATGGGTGTAGCAATGTGCAGCAGGGGGTGCTGCACAGGTGCAGCAAGGGGCAGCTGCACATTCCGATGTTGCTGCACAACTCCTCCTCCAAAGTGGGTCCATGGGTGGGGAGGAGAGACAAAGCACAGTCAGCAAAGCAGAAAGGGCACAAAGGTACACATCAATACAAGGCAATGCAGCATGAGGGGCGCGGGAGAGCGAGCAGAGCAAGCTCGTCCCTAATCGTTCATGCCCCCCAATGTCAGCTTACCCTACCCTTGCCCTTCTCTGTATTTACAATTTCTAATTCGTCTCTACGTCTTGTCTCCCATATCCCCCTCTATACCAAATTCGTTGTCCAATCCCTCCCAAGAAGGAAGAGATGGAATAACACACAATGTCACTTTCACGTCATCATGCGTCTCACTCACTCAAATCAGTCACTTGGTGCTTGTGTGGAGCTTTGTCATCCTCGGTGAATGAATGTGGATGGCGTGAAGGGAATTCTCTTCCTAACTGCTCTAATGACATTAACTCATTTACACTACCCGGGGTCATACCCTGCCAATTGGCATCTTTAAACTATGTGGTTATAAAAACCTGATTCCCATTGACCACTCTGCGGCGCCCTACGAATTTGTGTCTCACTCCCCAATTTTTCTTACTGTGCCCTTGCACAATTTCGGGGCTGGGTCATGTGGCTCCACTAGCAGGTCCAACTACCTGCGCACCTCCGCCACTGAAGTCGCCACCCAAGCTTACCTGCTCCTGCGACTACCTAAATTGGGGAAGGCCCCTCCTGGCTCTCTCACCCCCTGATGCCCTCTCTGGCATTGGGCTACCTGGGTCCTTCTCCTGTATCCTCGGGCCCCATTGAACAACTACTCACAACCCTAACTGGCTCCCAGAGCCTACCTGCTGCCTCACCTGGCCGACAGACTACCAGTGGCGGAGTGCCCCAATAACCATACGCACCAACAAAGCCCACACGCCCAGCCATTTCATAGATTCATGCACCCAACCAAGCACTTCTTGCTACTTCCCGCACCACAGGTGTCAATATCCAAACAATTTACCTAAACCCTCTACCTGGGTTTACACTTCCCACCCCGGGTATTCGTGAAGGGGTCCATCTCCCCCCATTCACTCCTTCACACCATGCATTCCACACCTTTTACTTCACACCAAGCATTTCACACTAAATTATTTCACACACCACATATCTCGCACACCACTTCTCTCGCACACCTTTTGTGCTCTTACACCTTTTCCCATACACTCCAACACAGTTCCATTTGTCTCAATACACAATTCCTCACACACTACTACACACACACAGTGATTCTCGACCAATTCCTCATTTGCTCAATACCATCCTCACACACACAGCATCATCTAGCTGACTACTTCCCCTAAAACTCGTGCTTCCCAATCTTCCCTTACACTAAGCACACCCTCGTCATTAACAACCAGCTAAGCTAACTACGTCCCCTCTACCTGTACAAAAGTCACTGCTTATATCTTGTCCTCTACCGTCATTTACTAAATTCCTAACAATTAACCGAGCCTGCCCTCGGCTAGCTTTCACTGCCTTCCCCATAATCTAATGCTCATGAGCCCCACATATGTGAGGAATGGCGAAACCACCACTCCTACACGCAGGGTACCATTCGCCAACACTATCGCTATCCGTCCACTCCATTTGAGCCTGTCGGTGCAGAAATACATTTTCACAGCTCAGTTTCGCAAAGCCGAGCGATGCATGCGGGTGGTTGGTCTACTGTATGTTGGGTCCGTCCGGCAATTTTGATTCAGGGGAGGAGGCATGCTTGGGCCAAGGTTCAAGGCTCCATCCCTGCATGGAGCCTTGTGGTCCCACACACGATGGCCCAACCGCCCATGGTCGGAGCACCGCAGCCGCCAAGGGGCACGGCTCCGACGTCTCCTACCCCCCCCCCCTTGAACCGTGCCGTTTGCCTCTTTCGCCACGGCACAGCACCGACCATACAGGGCGGGGCCCGGCGCGAACCGTGCATGGCGCTCCTTGTGAGACCGCCACGGCAACGATCCCCGCCGGTCCCCGCATCACACAAAGCACACCACACACCGAGGGCTCGCGTCGGCTATACGTTGCGCTAAACGCTCCCCCGGTCTGCGTCGATGCTCGAGCCGTGTTTTCACACCTCGCAACCCATTCCACATTCGTACACCGCGGCGCTCCAGCGCCTCCCATACACTCCCTGCATTCCGTTACTGCACTCTCTCTCCGCACACGGTCCGGTGTGCATTCTTCGTCGCACACCGTACTCGCACCTGCACACCTAGGTGCACTCATACCTTCCACACACTCCGTTACACACTCTGTAACACCATCGGCCATCGCACACCCTCACACACACTCTTTTGTTACACACTCAGTAACAACCACGGGTGTGCACTCTCCCGGTACACACCCAATCACACGCTCTGGTGTGCACTCCTGCACACTCTCTTCAACACGCTCTGGTGTGCATTCTCTCTCACTCTCCTCGGCCATCGCACACTCTGTAACACACTCTTCTCCAACACACTCTTCCCACATACATTCTGGTGTGCATTCTCCCTCGCACTCTGTAACACACTCTCCTGTTACACACTTGCACTCTGGTGCACACTTTTTTCGCACATGCACGCCATTCACTCGCGTACACTGCACAACGGACATTCCACGAGCGCCTGGGCTCCGTCTCTATCCCAAGCGCGCCAAAAATCTTTTCCCGCCATACACATTCCTGCTCACCTTAGGGACCTTCTTCCGTGGCAGCACCACCTGCAAACCTTCATTGGGGTTAGCAAGCCCGACATCACGGTGCAAACACAGACTTTGAGTACATTCTATTTCGACCTCCCATGATACATGTACTTTCTCTGCCGTCTCTTCGGCCCCAATTTCAACTATTTCTTTTTCTTTATTGAGTTCGACGACCGCCGGTGCGCATAAAATTTTATTTTTCAATTCGGCGGCCATCGGCTTTTCTACACCCCGAGTCGCGATCTCTATCCCCTCGGTCCACTTAGCAGCACTCTGCCCAACCCCGCTCTTCACACGTTCCTCGCACCGCGTTACCTCGTCGTGTACCAATGCGACCTCTTCGCTCAACATGTGCCCAATGTCCTCCCCCATTTCTTTTTTTCCCCAGATGTATTTTTCCCCCATTTCTTTCAATTGGTTCTTTTGAGCATCCATCTTTTCCTCTTGGATGTCCATTTTCCCATGTATTTTATTTATGCTACTATTTATTCCCCGAATTTCGTCCTTTTGGGCATTTTTTGTTTTGGGCACGAATTTCGTCCACCGCGCATTCTGGCTGTAAGTTCTCTTTAATGTCTTCCTCCCTCCCGGCAAGTCCTTTGTTCCTTTCTCTCACACAGCAAGTCCTTTTCCTCTGCAAGTCCTTTGGGTTCTCCAGCGCTAGTCCTTTACAACGCTTCAGTCCTTTACAACGCTTATCCGGCATTCCTCTGCATGTCCTGTCGAGGGCTTTGCGCAACGGGTTATATAGGCACACCCAGCGAACCTTCTGGAACTCACCAGACTCTTCTCACCACGCCCTCTGACGCCACCACCCCTGAGCTCTGATTGGCAGCTCATGCTTACCGTCATCGCTTCAGCAGCTCCGCCGCGACTCCGCCCTGATCCTCCTCTGCCTCCCTCGTGTTAACTCCCCCAAAATGAACCAACGTTAACAAACTGTATTGAGGTTACGGACGTAGGATGATCGGTGGCAGTAGGGCCTATTTTCCTGGCTTTACACAACGCAGAATTAACACTGGAAAGGGCCTATTCTCACACATACTAAGAAATAACTATACTACAAATGAGGCTACATGTTGCTTGTGTGACGATCTATGGGGGGCAAACTTTAACCTTTATTAGGTTCACTTTACAAACCTCAAAACCGTAGCAATATATATATACCGTATATACATATATGAAAAAAAATATATATATATATATATATATATATATATATATATATATGAAAAAATAATAATAATATATGTATATATGATAATAAAAATAAATAAATATATATATATATATACATATAGTTAGGTCCAGAACCTCAATTCCGTGACCATTTTCTGGCTAGTAAGGTTTGACGATTGATTTGACTTCTATGCACCTTATATAAAAACATTAGAACCCATGTCCCTCCCAAAAATTCCGCATTTTTTCCTATGGGCCCAAATCCAAGATGGCCGTCGGCTCCATCCATGTTTTGCCAATATGGCAAAAGTCGACCATGAGGATTCCGAATCTGACATTGGTTTGACATAACAACATCATTTTGACCCAGGAATCCAAGATGGCCGCCATCCGGTAGAGCGAAAACGTAACGTAATGCAAACTACATTCATCGGGATCTGTTGCATTAAAGTAATTGATGAATGAATGAAAGTAACTAAACTCGCACTTCAAAAACAATTATTTTAATGGCTGTAACGTGAACAGTTTTCAAATGAAACCACTGATGACATATCAACAGAAATCATTTTACACTTTTTGGCCATGGTTTGTAGAAAACTGACCACAACACAATTGAAACACATTAATAAGTTACCATGTCGGCTTTTGTGTAAACTGGTGAATCAATGGGATTGATAGGTGGTCAGTCTGAATCAGAGCATTCTGCCTCACTGTAGTCTGAATCATCAGGTTCCGACGAATCCCCCCTGTTCTCAGCATCATCTCCTTCCTCCTCGTCATCTTCCCCACTCTCTTTGGCTGTCGCTGGTGCAGGTATATGCGTCGGGAGGACAGGTCGGTTGTGGCGGACAGGGCGACAGTGACCGCCTACCAGCTCCCAGCCATGTCCGAGTGGCGAGGGGTAGTGCTTCAGGGAGGGATGGGGGGAAAGATACGCCAAATAGTTTGCACGGAGGCAGTGTTGACGTACGCTATCTGCATCTGGAGGGAGACGGATGAATGCTTTGTTCTTCAGTGTCCTCCACCTTGCTGCGCAGGCCTCAGCCATGGTACTACTCTTTTTGTCGCCATAGATGACATCTCGTGTGAACTGGAAGAGCTCCTCTAGAACCTCCTCCTCGAGGTCAAGGCTATCCCCGCACCGCGACAACTGCCGCCGGGCCACAGGGCTTTTCGTCACCCGGTCATACATCGACTTCTTACCCTTGCCGTAGAAGCCTGAATTGGCATCACAGCCTGTCATACAGTGCAGCTGCACAATGCAGTCTGCCATCTCGTCAGTCACCAGGCCACGGCAGAAGACCATCTCCTGCTTCCTCTTTATATAGAGTAATCCGGGGAGCTGGTGCGAGATGGCCGCTGCCGTGACATAGGCATCGGTGTCAGCGGCATCAATTACAATGGGGTCACTGTAGCCTGACTCGCGGAGAACTGCGTACGTGGAGAAGAGGACAGTATCAGCCTCTGACTGGTTAAAGCTGTAGTTCTCCATTGGCTGCTGGGTTAACAAGTTGGTGCAGTGGGAGCCGACAGAGTAGACCATCTCAACACCAACACTCTGTGCAAGGTCTGTCAGGTAGTTGCATATCAGTTTTTGCAGTCGCCCCTTGTTGCTCGTGCTACACAGCAATGTTTTGAATGCTTGGGCAGAAGGGAAGGAGTCGTTCAATTTCATGTAGGTGTTGGGGATATGTGCCTTGTCCTGTACCCGTAGGTCTCACTCGTCATCTTTAGTTGAGGGTGTTGCGTCGTATGGGTCGTTCACACATATGATACGTTCAGGATCATGATGGCAGGCAAGGATGATAGATGACACCTTATGGACATAGTCCGACTACTTGTATGCGATGCCATATTGCGTTTGCCAATCTTCTGCTGATGGAGTTGCCATCTTCCAAATCATGCCCATGTCGATGAGAGCGGTGTAGGGTTCCTGTAAAATTAAAGACTGCAAAGAGAGCCTCTGGATTAGCTTGCTCCTTTGTGTCTTCCTGTATGTGCAGTTGGAGTTGAATAAGGCGCCACACTCCTCGACAACACGATGTTCCAACAATTCCGTGATGTCCACAAGCTGACTGACCTCGTATTGATGGCAGTAGCTGTTGGTCGCTTTGTGGTGTACTGTGTGATGAGAGAGGCGGGAGAGTGTGTGCTGGGAGACAGATCTACCCCCTTTTTTCCCCGCAAAGCAGATAGCAGCTGCACCATGAGAGGCGATACCTCTTCCTCCTCTTCTAGCTCTTCGAATCTCGGCGGCCAGGGGATGTTTGATTGTCTGGACGTCATCCCTGAGCCACTCGGCCACGTTGCGCACCAGTTGCTCACTGCTGACACCGATGGAGGAGAGCGCTGCTTCCACATATGAACCACCCCCGAACGTATCATAGACTAGGTCGCTCTGGTTCCTATGAGGGCGGGTGTGGAAGCCGATCTTGCCCTCAAACTCCCGGGTTAGGATATCTTTGATAAAGGAAGACTTGACGCTGGATGTTGGGAAGCCATACCGAGAAATGATAGAACTGTAGTCTTTGAGGAGGCACTGTAGTGACCTTAGCTCATGTTCCTCAAAGATAACTGTTCTGATGTGGTCAAAGAAGATAGTCTGAGATTCACAGAGATTGACATTGTGCATGCGTGGGAGTTTGTCATCTTCACTCATTTTCTGATAACAACGCACATATTTCAACCAGCATTTGTTGTGACATCGGATCTCAATCGCGTAGGGCTGATCAGCTGCACAATCGATCAAACAGTTGATTCTATCTCGCATGCTCTGATCTTCCAGAACCACTGTGCGGCTCTTGAAAGCCGCCCATGCATGATCGTATGAAATCAGGGACAGCTTTGTTTCTGGGTGCTCGGGCGACTCCGGTTAACAGCACCAGACACATTTTGTTTTTTCATGTATCAGCTCTTGAACGCTCGATCGCAGCTGCTTTGCAGGTGGAGCGGCAGCTGGTGGCAAAGCCTCAGACGTAGACGAAGACTGAGCTTGGCATTCCTCGACCTCTCGTTTTATCTGCCTTGTCTTGGCCTGTTCTAGTTTCTTGACATTCCATAAGGTTAACCTACATGAATTATTGACACATTGTCCGCTGGGACCATTATCCCAATCGACTGTTGCGTGGACATCTCTGAACTTGTCAAGACCGCTCCATAACAGGGTCTTCTTCTTGAGATTTTCCCAACTCTCGGCGGAGGTTATGGCATCAGTGACTTTGTTGCAAACCCCGCCACCCTGAAGCACACACGGAACGGTGGTCATTGGCATAAGCTTTCTTCTCAATTCAAATCACGAACAGCTGAAATCTAAAACGTAGAAATACATGAAATTAAACACACCCATTAACCCCACCCCCCCCCCCCCCCCCACACACACACACACAGGCACCCACACTCACCAATATGCAGCGAAAAAAAATTCTCTAGTCAGAGCCTCAATTTCGTGACTATTCTAGATGCAGGCAAAATAATATGTTTATTCATGTGCTCCTTTTCAAAAGTTGCGTTTTTGCTCTACCAGTTTTTTTTTTTTTTTTGGTTTTTTTTTGTATACTGAATCGAGGCTCGTGAAAGAGCTAACATTTATTTCACAAACAAATCAACCAGACAAACAAAATATATAAAAAGAGGGAGCGGAAGACAAGATGGGGAGAGAAGGGGAAGCACACAACCACAACATTTGAGAGCAGGGAGAAGTGTGGGAGGGAGAGGGCTTGGGGGCAGGAGGCGTGGGAAGGGGAGGGGGGGGGGGGGGGAGAGGTATAAAACACAAGGGGACCGAAATTAGCGGGGGTAGAAAAGATCAAGGTTTTGGATGGGGGAGGATAAGAGATGGTGGTGAACAGCTGTTTTAAAGACCTGGAGGGTGGAGTGGGATTGAAGAGAGTGAGGGAGTTTGTTCCAGAGGCGGGAGAAAAGAGGAATGAAGGAGTGAAGGTGAGCAGAAAGTCTTGATTTTGGCAGTTTAACCATAAGAGGGTTGCAGGCAGATCTTGTGCGACCTGTAGGAATATTTGGGGGACAGAGCCCAGAGAGGGCTGGGGGGGCAAGGCCAGAGAGGAGTCGGTAGAAGACGGAAAGACCACCAACCTGCCTGCGGTGAGTGAGTGAAAGGCCCTTGGAGTTAGCTTCATCGCGGGAGATTCCAATGATTCTGAACGCTTTGGTTTCAACAGCGTGAAAACGGGCTAGGTGTGAGGCAGGAGCAACAGACCAGAGGGGAGAGCAGTATTCCATAGAGCTGCGGATGAAAGCCTTGTATGTGGTGAGGAGCTCAGGAGTGCCAAGGAAGGACTTCGCACGACGGAGGATGCCCAGTCGGCGACTGGCTTTGGAGGCCAGATTTGAAATGTGGTTTTCCCAGGAAAGATCATGGCAAATAGTGAGACCCAAAAGCTTGAGTGACAGAACTTCTTGGAGAGGATTATTCAGAAAGTGGATGGGAGGGTTTTCCAGTCGGTCTTTTTGGAGAGACATCGTAAGAGTGTGAGATTTATCAGGATTGAAAGACATGTTCCATTTGTTTGCCCAGTCTGTGATTTGTCCAGGTCTGCAGAGAGTGAGGAGGCTGCAGACTGCCGATCTGAGGGATGAGGAATGGAGCGACAGAGAGTAGAGTCGTCAGCAAAGAGATAGAGAGGATTTTCAAGAGAGTCAGAGAGATCATTGATGAAGACCAGAAAAAGCACAGGGCCCAGAACACTACCTTGGGGAACTCCAGCCTGAACAGGAAGAGGAGATGAGAGAAACCCATTCAGGGCCACACGTTGACTACGACCAGAGAGGAAGTCCGCCAGCCATGCGTGGAGATTTCCATGGATACCAAAGGAGGAGAGTTTGGTGAGCAGAGCAGGGTGCCAGACCGTATCGAAGGCACGTGAAATGTCAAGGGAGACAGCTCTAATTTCCTGTTTGGCGTTGAGGACCTCAAGATGACGGCCATATTGGATTCCTAGGTGAAAAGGATGTTGTAACGTCAAACTAATGTCAAATTCGGGATCCTCGTGGTCGACTTACCCCAAAAAGTGCATTTCTAAATAATTATATGTGCTTTTGTTCAAAACGTTATTTTTAAAGATGGCGCCGGCGGCCATCTTGGATTAGGGCCTTTAGGGGAAATGCCAGGATTTTTGGGAGGGACATGGGTGCTAATTTTTTTATATAAGGTCCATAAAAGTCAAATCAATCGTCAAACCTCACTAGCCAGAAAATGGTCACGGAATCGAGGTTCTGGACCTAACTAATATATATATATATATATATATATATATATATATATATATATATATATATATATATATATATATATAATATTATATTATATTATATATATATATATATGTTGTTGCGGTTTTAGAACCCACACTTTTGTAAATAATAATCACTTGTAAATATGACAATAAATGTTAAAGGTAGCACCCTTAGTTAGGCCACAAGCAACATGTAGGCCACCATAGGAACTCAGTTATTTCATTATTATGTGTTTTAGATAAGGCCGTGTTTCCAATAGTTGAATCTGCGTTGCATCAATCAAATAAGGAGTAGGCCCTTCTGTTCATTTTGCGACGTCCCTCTCCAAGCAATTCTGTTACGCGCCTTTTTTAGCGTTCGCTCAGGTGCCGCCATTGACCATGCGGTCGGCTCGAGGAAGAAGGGGGCGGGATGCCAAGAAGAAGGTGTGGCCACGTCAACTCACCATCAGGGCGTGGCCAGTAAGCCCCCACCAACCAACCAGGGCTGAGGTGAGCTCGCTGGCGGGCGTGGCCTTTGTGGAGCGCGTAGTGATCTTGGCTCGTGTTATAAAAGCGCGCGCGCAAAGCTCTTTCACAGAACTGCGCGGAGACGGCTGATTGAAAAGGACTATTGGGAAAGTCGCTTGTTGAAGGACTGCTTTCTATGGTACTGCGCAGAAGAACCTTTGTAAAGGGACTGATCCAGGAGTGCACATTGCGTAAGGACTCACTCGCTGGCGTTATAAGAGAACCTTGTAGAGGGTGCGTTTGGCACATCCATACAATTATTACGTACGCTGAAGCATCCCAGCCCCCCCCAACCCCCCCCCACTATATGTAAGGTCCGCTCGCGTCCAACGATACACGCGAAGCTACCTGCCAGGTTTTCGCCCACTGGACGGAGTCGTCTGGAGCCTGGACCATCTACCTGGACCTTCCACCCTACCAGCTACAATCCCCATGTGAGTGCGTATGTTTGTCTGGGGTCGTAATTTAAGACTGTGTAGTTAAGCCTGCCCTGTGTCCTTCTCCTTCTTCTTCTCCCTGTACATTCTTTCCTTTCCTCTTCTTTTTGGTTTGTAAATAAATTACCTTGTTCTTTCTTGGTTGTCCCTAATCTGATCGCATCCGTCCTTTCTATCAATTGAGTACCTGTGGCACGATTAGGAACTGCTCAGAATCGGGTTAGTCATTGTTAATGGCCTGAGTCGTGGCTCGCTTTGCTCGGCGTGTCCACTAATGCCGCGGCTCGGGCGGGGCTCATTTCCTCACTTCCCGGAAGGTGCTGGTAATTAGGTAATAGGAACAATTCGGCCTACCACCCTATTCAGCGCTGACCGGAAGTGACGTCATAGCTCCAGGACTCGGGAAGGCCAGCTTAAAGGACAAGGGGATTAATCCCCCCTTGATAAGGGGAGAGCTGACCCCCGAGATCCGTAACAATTGGTGTCGGGAGTGGGATTTGGACCCGAACCAAACTTTATATCTTTTGAAAAATTTGGTCAAAAATTAAGAGCGGCCGAAAATGTATTACCATCTAAATTTTAAATCGTGCCATGGATAACCAAGGTGATCGGATGCCGGTGGGGGAAGATGAGGGGGTAGAGGAAGGGTTAGAGTCAACCCAGGACCCCACGGAAGAAGTGGGAGTAATGGAAGAGGGAACTGAAGAAGGTGTGGCAGTGGGTTGCAGGCGCACAAAATGGCGGCGCCTCACATGTGGCAGCGGGAGCCGAGCCCGCAGCACCAATGAATATGGACCGATTTATGGCGCAAATATGGGCCTATATGGTAAAGTCGGACCATAAAATGAATGAAGTGGGAAACCAAATTGGCGGATTAAAAAATGATTTGGGAAGCCAAATTGGGGGATTGAGTAAGGAGATGGGAGAAATGAGGGCCGATAGTGAGGGAATGGAAAATAGAATGAGGGAGCAATTGGAATGTCAAATTTGGGGGTTAGAAAGTAAATTGGGGGGATTAAAGCACAAATTAGGGGGTCAATTGGAGGACGTAAATGGCCAAGCCCGGGAAGTAAATGAGGGGCTAGCGTGGGGACAGGCCAGGTATGAGACAAAGGAATTTGAGAGGGAAATTGACTGCAGGGCGAGCGAGGAGATCGCATTTGTACGCGACGAGGTAACGCGGCTAGAGGAGCGCAGGTTGAGCGAAGCTGAGCAAGGCGCAGGTAACTGGATGGGTATAGAAATTGCGACCCGGGGTATGGGAAAGCCGGCGACCGCAGAAGTAGAAAATTTTATTTTATTAGCGCCAGCGGTCGTCGAGGGAAAAGACATTGAAATTAAAGAAAAAGAAATAACCGAAGCAAAATAGTGGAAATTGGGATTGGAGAGACGGCAGGCATAGAGGCAATATCGGAGATTGAGATGGAATGCATGCAAAGTCAGTATTCGCATCATGATGCCGTACTTGCTAATCCTTATAAAGATTTGCAGGTGGTGGAGGAGCGAAGAAGAGGAAGCGCCAAGGTGAGTCGGGCTGTATATGTCGCGAAGAGATTTTTCGCGCACTTGGGATCCCGGCGTAACCCGGGCGCTCGTAGAACGTCCGTGGTGCGCTTTGTGAGTGGAAATAGCGCGCGTGTGCGAATGGTGCCAGAGCGCGAGTGTATTACCGAGTGCGAGAGTGAATGCACATCGGAGTGTGATAGTGAGGGTGAGAGTGACACGGAGTGTGAGTTGGTTGTGGAGCGTGTGCGGGAGAGCACACCACAGCGCGTTATTGGGTGTGCAACAGAGTGCGCACCCGTGAGTGGTACGGAGTACGTACCGGGAGAGTGTGCGCAAGAAGGTGCGTGAGAGACATGTGTAACGGAGTGTGTGAATGTGCCTGGGTGGTGTGCACGAGAGAGAGTGGTGACGAAAGGTGTGGAGTGTATGAGAGGTGTTGGAGCACTGCGTTTGGTGAGTGTAGAATGGAACGTGTGGTGTGAGCATGCGAGTGGAGCATCGACGTTGACCGGGGCAGCGGTTAGGCCGACGTATAGCTGACGCAAGCTCTCGGGGCGCGGTGTTCTTTGTGTGCTGCGGGGGCCGGTGGGGGTCGTTGCCGCGTCGCTCTCGCAAGGAGCGCCGTGCACGATCCGGGCCGGGCCCCACCCTGCACGGTCGGTGCCGCGTTTTGCCAGGCAAGGCGACCGGCTCGGTTTGACGGGAGGCAGGAGGGTTCGGAGCGGCGCCCCCTGGCGGTGGCGGCGCTCCGGCCGGGGAAGGCTGAGCAATCGCGCTTGGGAGCGCAGGACCCTGCGTAGAGATGGTGCTTGGAGCCTTGGCCCGACAAAACATCCTCCCCTGAATCCGAATGCCGGACGGACCCAACCTGCAGGAGACAGACCACCCGTATGCATCGCTCGGCTTTGCGAAGCCGAGCAATAAAAATGCATTGACGCACCGAGAGGCTCAGAGTAGTGGACTAGTAGTGATAGTGATGATGGCAAATGATATCTGATGTAGTGATGGATGGTAGTTTTACCATTCACATTACTCACTTTGGGGCAGAGGAGCTATAGATTATGGGGTAGCGGTGCAAACTAGCCCGGGAGGGTTAGGATAATGTTAGGATCTAGAAAGATGACCATAGGTGACTTGAGATTTAAGTAGTGACTTTTGTACCTGTAGTGGCGACATAGCCTAGAGTAGTTGGTTGATAATGACGTGGGATGTGCATAGTATAAGGGATGACGGGGAGCACCAGTATTAGAAGGGAGTAGTTAGATTAGATGATGCTGTGTGTGTGAGCAGGAGGTTTCGAATGAAATGAGGCATTGCGTATGAAGGTTGCTGGTGAGCTTGATGAAATGAGGAATTGTGAGGCAATGCTCGAGAGAGATGTGTGTGTGTAATGAGTGCATTGGCTTGCATGATGTGCAGGTGAAATACAGGTGTATGGAATGAATGGTGTGGAGTGAGTAGTGTGGAATACGTGGGGTGGAGTGCATGGTGCGAAGGAGTGGATGGGGGAAGGATGGACCCCTTCACGAGTACCCGGGGAGGGCAGTTTAAAAGTAGGTAGAGGGAGTAGGTAAATTGTGGTTGGATATTGACATCTGTGGTGCGAAAGTAGCAGAGT
The DNA here is from genome assembly GCF_964187855.1 of Myxine glutinosa. Classification (NCBI taxonomy): domain Eukaryota; kingdom Metazoa; phylum Chordata; class Myxini; order Myxiniformes; family Myxinidae; genus Myxine; species Myxine glutinosa. Next base: position 313,190,611 of record NC_136261.1, on the reverse strand, counting down.
ACTGCTTGGATGGGTGCATTAGTGAGTGAAATGGCTGGGCATGTGGCCTGTTAGTAAGAATGGTTGAATGGGCACTCCGCCACTGGTAGTCTGTCGGCCAGGTGAGGCCGCAGGTAGGCTCTGGGAGCCGAGTAGATTTCAGTGGGGCCCAAGGATCCCAAAGAGAGGACCCGGGTAGCCCGATGCTAGAGGGGGCATTAGTGGGATAAGGGAGCCAGAGGGCCTTCCCCAGGTTAGGGTGAGGAGCAGGTAAGCTCGGGTGGCGACATTCAGTGGTGGAGGTGTGCAGATGAGCGGACCTGCTGGTGAGCCACATGACCCAGCCCTGAAATTGTGCGAGGGCATAGGTTGAAGAATCGGGGGAGTGAGACCCCAAATTGGTGAGCACCACAGGGATGGTCAATGGGAATTGGTTTTTAGAACCGCATAGTGTAAAGTGGCCAATGGATTGGCAGGGCAAGACCCCGGGTAGAGTTAAAGAGATAATGTCATTTCGAAAAATAGCTAGGATGAAAGTCTCTTCGCACCATCCACATCCACTCACCTAAGGTGATAAGATTCCACACCAGGTTGTTTTGTGCAAATGTTTGGAAATGAAAGACGCATGTGGACGTGGGGGTGACATTGTTGATATTCCATCTCTTCCTCCTTAGGAGGGATTGATGATGAATTTGGTATTAGGGGATGGGAAAGACAAGACGTTAGCGACGAATTTGTAAAGGTGCAGATTGTGTAAATACGGGTAAGGGCAATGGTAGGTTAGGTGACATGGGGGGTGACGAACGATAGGGACGAGCTTTCTCGGCTTGCTCTCCCGCGCCTTTCATGTCACATTGCTTCACTTTGATGTGTACCCTTGCGCCCCTGCCCGCTGATCTGCTTGTCCTTCCTTCCCCACTCATGGACCCTTGTTCTTTTGTGCCCGAGGGAAGTGTGCAGGTGCTGCGAGTTGTGCGCCCGCACCTTTGCTGCCTCCTGCCTGCACTGATGCACCATATGGACCACATGTTCTGTGGCCTGGCACCACGTATGGACCACACGTTCTGTGGCCTAGCACCACATATGGACCACACGTTCTGTGGCCTGGCATATCTACTGGGACCGACCATTGTTGCCAGTGGTATCTGGTTGCAGACCACTGTGTTTTTAAGTGGCACCCATGCCCACCAGTGAACCACCCGGGTTGGCCCTGCTGGCCATATAAATAATAAAAAGCGGACGCGGTGTGTGCCCTTTTTAATAAATAATAACATCAAGCAAGAAGGCAGCCAGAAACATCGGCCCAGCAGAGCAGAGAAGAAGAAGATGTCATCCTTTAATTATAATTGAAATGTGATGACTGTGCATTTTTGGTGCTTTTTGGTGCTTTTGGTGCATTTTTCTTTATGGTGCATTTTATGGGTACATATGGTATGGTGTATCGGTGCAGTGCACGGCAATGGCATTTTTATTCTTATCAAAACATCTTTTTCTTCCCACCAAAGACAGGTCCTGGGTGACAGTGTAACAAATTAGTGTTTTTGTAAACAATGCTCCCCACCGGCTTTATGTGTAGTTTCAGAATAATTCCGCAATTCGGTTAATTGTGGGCGTGAGTCGGTTAGGGAGGATGCAACGCAGCAGGTGGGACATATTTAGTGTTAAAACTGTCGCACTCAGGGTGAGGTTAAAAGTAGAGGGTAACCAGACCTAAGTGTCACATTAAGTTAAAAGATAGCCCTTGTGTTTCGGCTCGGGTGGAGCCTGGAAAAAGGGTGGGTGCAGTGTTGCGGTTTTAGAATCCACACTTTTGGAAATAATAATCACTTGTAAATATGACGTACAGGTTAAAGGTAGCACCCTTAGTTAGTCCACAAGCAACACGTAGGCCACCATAGGAACTCAGTTATTTCATTATTATGTGTTTTAGATAAGGCCGTGTTTTCAACAGTTGAATATGCGTTGCATCAATCAAATAAGGAGTGGGCCCTTCTGTTCATTTTGCGACGTCCCTCTCCAAGCAATTCTGTTACGCGCCTTTGTTAGCGTTCGCTCAGGCGCCGCCATTGACCATGCGGTCGGCTCGAGGAAGAAGGGGGTGGGACGCCAAGAAGAAGGTGTGGCCACGTCAACTCACCATCAGGGCGTGGCCGGTAAGCCCCCACCGACCTACCAGGGCTGAGGTGAGCTCGCTGGCGGGCGTGGCCTTTGTGGAGCGCGTAGTGATCTTGACTCGCATTATAAAAGTGCGCACGCAAAGCCCTTTCACAGGACTGCGCGGAGATGGCTGATTGAAAAGGACTATTGGGAAAGTTGCTTGTTGAAGGACTGCTTTCTATAGTACTGCACAGAAGAACCTTTGTAACAGGACTGATCCAGGAGCACACATTGCGTAAGGACTCACTCGCTGGCGTTATAAGAGAACCTTGGAGAGGTTACGTTTGGCACAGCCATACAATTATTACGTACGCTGAAGCATCCCAGCCCCCCCGCTATATGTAAGGTCCGCTCGCGTCTAACGATACACGCGAAGCTGCCTGCCGGGTTTTCGCCTACTGGACGGAGTCGACTGGAGCCAGGACCATCTACCTGGACCTTACACCCTACCAGCTACAATCCCCGTGTGAGTGCGTATGTTTGTCTGTGGTCGTAAGTTCGGACTGTGTAGTTAAGCCTGCTCTGTGTCCTTCTCCTTCTTCTTCTCCCTGTACATTCTTTCCTTTCCTCTTCTTTTTGGTTTGTAAATAAATTACCTTGTTCTTTCTTGGTTTTCCCTCATCCGATCGCACCCGTCCTTTCTATCAATTGAGTACCTGTGGCACGATTAGGAACCGCTCAGAATCGGGTTAGTCATTGTTAACGGCCTGAGTCGCGGCTCGCTTCGCTCGGCGTGTCCACTAATGCCGCGGCTCGGGCGGGGCTCATTTCCTCGCTTCCCAGAAGGCGCTGGTAATTAGGTAATAGGAACAATTCGGCCTAGCACCCTATTAAGCGCTGACCGGAAGTGACGTCATAGCTCCAGGACTCGGGACGGCCAGCTTAAAGGACAAGGGGATTAATCCCCCCTTGATAAGGGGATAGCCGACCCCTGGGATCCGTTACAATATATATATATATATATATATATATATATATATATATATATATATATATATATATATATATATATAATATATTGTTGTGGATCTGCCGCCGGCCTTCACCCCTTACCAAAGTCCCCTTGTCTTTGACTGGCCTGGCGGGTCCCGGGACCTATGACATCCCTTCCGGACAGCGCGAAATAGGGTATTAGGACTAGAATTCGCTATTACCTAATTACTCGCGCTGCCTTGAAATGAGGAAATGAACCACGCATGTTGAGACGCCGAGCGGTGCGTACACGCGATCCGTGCCGTTTAGATGGTGAACCCGGTTCTAGATATCTTATTCGTGCCACGCTTAGTCAATGGCGAAATCACAGAGGCGATCGAATCGGAAAAAGGAATAACAGGTTTATTTACACTATACAATGATTCCTGAAAAAGGGGACACAGTGCAGCCTTATGCAGTCTTACTTACTACCCAGGACAAAGGGGCCCGTCTCACACACACACACTCACACGGGGCTTGCAGCTGCAGGATGATGGTCCTCGCATCCAGGGATGGCTCCCGTGCAGCTCCCTCCGGTCTCCGGCTCGTCCCATGCATATGGTAAGAGGAGAAGGCAGGAGCTTGTAGCGCGCCGTTTGGACGCACAAGGTTATTATGGGGCGAACGGTAGGGGGGTGGCCTCTGTTGCGGTTGGCGGTTATCACTGGCACGTTTTTCCATGTCTACTCGCGTGGCTGAAGTCGGCACTATTCGCCACCGGCGCGTCTGGCTGCAGCCATGTACTCGTGCCGCCAACGCCTCTTCTTCTTCCCCTCTAGGGCGCACGTACTATGGCGAGTTACAGTTCAATGCCTCCATAGCGAGCGAGTCCTCAAATCCTCAAAGTCCTCTCGATAGCAAGTCCTCACATCAAGCCCTCTCTGAACAAGTCCTTTCTCTCCTCTGCAAGTCCTCCTCGTAAGTCCTGCTCGTAAATTCTCCTGCCGACAAGTCCTCTTCAAGGCCTTTGTGCAGCGACTTATATAGGCATGCCCCGCAAACCTTCTCAAACTCACCAGACGCGCCTCTCCACACCCTCTCATGCCATGCCGCTAGAGCCCTGATTGGCTGGTGGCTCTTACCGTCATCGCCTCTGATGCTCCGATCTCAACGCCCCCCCACCCCGACCCCGTGCTCCTCCTTCTCAGGCCTACCTCGTGCTACTCGACTAGTAGACAGCCAATGCTTAACAAACTGAGCGGGCAGCCAATGTGTAACAAACTGAGTGGGCAGCCAAATGGGGCAAGGGATGGATTCCGCCCATCGAGGTGGAATTGGAGGGTGGACGCAAAATGAAAGGGACCTAATCTCATGTCTTTACACAATGCAGATATTAATAGGGGAAATGGCCTACACTTACACATACTATGACATAACTAATACTACAAGTGGGCCTACGTGTTGCTCGTGGAACTATCTATGAGGGGCAATCCTTTCGCCTTTAATGATCAATATGTGCAAATCTCAAAACTGTAGCACTGCCCCCCTCCCTTGCCAGACCCGTCCCCGAGTCGAACCCAAACAAGTGAGAACGACCGGTTTTGAGAAAGGGTCGGGACTAGTTTTAAAATTACGTGTGACACTTAGATGTGGTTTCCCTCTACATTTAATCTAACACCCTGTATGCGACAGTTTTACAACACTAGATATGTCCCACCTACTGTGTTGTGTAACTAACTCTAACAGACTCACACCCACAGCTAACCGAATTGTGGAATTGATTCTCAAACTAAACATAAAGCCGGTGGGGAGCATGTTATTTACAACACTAACGTAATTATTTACATCTCTATCACCCAGGACCTGTTCTTTTGTGGAAAGAAATTTGGAGGGGAGAAAACACAGCAATGCACCAATACACCAATACACCAATACACAAAAACAGTTCACACTTCAAATGTCATATTAAAATGTCACATTTGCTGCTTAGCTGCTGCTTGGCTGCACCTTCTTGCTTCCTGCTTCGTCTTCGGTGTGCCAGAATAAAACTTAAAGGTCTTCTTTCCTGACACACCAGAATACAATGTACAAACCGTGTCCGTTTTTATTTCCAGCAGGGCCAATCTTATGGTCCATCTGCGTGACATTGACGCCACTTAAAGCCAGTGGTCCGCAGGTGCAAGGTAAGTTTGCAGCAAATGTCTGCTCAGCAAAGATGCCAGGCCACAGAACGTGTGGTCCATAAGGTGTATTGGTGCAGCAAAAGGTAGCAGGGGTGCCGCACAAGTGTAGCCAGGTGCAGCTGCACCGTTCAGGATTCCTGCACACTCCCCTCCAAAATGGGTCCATGGGTGGGGAGGAAGACAAAGCACAGTTAGCAAAGGAAAGGACGCAAAGGTACACACAATACAAGGCAATGCAACATGAGGGGCGTGGGCGAGCAAGCAGAGCAAGCTCGTCCCTAACAGTTCGTACCCCCCCCCCCCCATGTTAGCTTACACTACAGTACCTTTACCCCTCCCTGTATTTACACTTTACAAATCCGTCACTATGTCCTGTCTCCCATATCCCCCTCTAAACCAAATTCGTCTTCCAATCCCTCCCAAGAAGGAAGAGATGGAATACCCACAATGTCAAATCACGTCGAGATGCGTCTCACCCACTCAAATCGTTCACAAAACTTGGTGTGGAGTTCCGTCTCCCTTGGTGAGTGGATGTGGATGGTGCGAAGAGATTTCTCATCCTACCTATACTCTAATAACATTAACTCAGTTACACTACCCAGGGTCATGCCCTGCCAATTGGCATCTTTAAACTATGTGGTTCTAAAAACCAATTCCCATTGACCCACCCTGTGGTGCCATTCAATTTGGGTCTCACTCCCCAATTTTTCACTACTGTACCTTTGCACAATTTCGGGGCTGGGTCGTGTGGCTCCACTAGCAGGTCCAACTACCTGCGCACCTCCGCCACTGAAGTCACCACCCGAGCTTACCTTGCTCCTTGCGACTACCCTAAATCGGGGAAGGCCCCTCCTGGCTCTCTCACCCCTCTGATGCCCTCTCTGGCATTGGGCTACCCGGGTCCTTCTCCTGGATCCTCGGGCCCCACTGAACAACTACTCTGACTGGTTCCCCGAGCCTACCTGCGGCCTCACCTGGCCGACAGACTACCAGTGGCGGAGTGCCCTGTAATGAAATTGTATCAAAGTTGAACCCAGGTGTTATGCTCTCTCCAACCACTGAGAGGCATCTCTAAGCACTCGGACGACCACCGCTCCGAATCATTCCTGTGACATATAATGTGTGTGACAGTGTATACTCAAATGGTGCATATATCTAGATGGTCCAGGCTTGCTTGCATTGATTGATTAATTGCTGGACTCCTCTATGATTACGTAATCCTGATATATGGCTTGATTATATCTTACAGGTGTTGCCAGAGATCGAATTTGAAATAAAACCTACCTTGAGGACAATGTTGTGGATTTGACTTTTTACAACACTTAATTCAAATTCGTCTCTTCGTCCTGAACGAGAACGAGACACAAACGAGTACGACATGGCTCATAAGATGATCCAAGTGCCTGTCTTCGGAGCAGACCCTCAGGCGACGGACGCGGCCGCCCAGCTGACACATTGGCTGAAAATATTGAATAACCAGTTCAATGCTCAGGAGGCCGTCACCAATGAAACAAAACTCGCTGTGCTGCAATCAAAGGTGCACCATGCCGTGTACATGGCAATTGAACAATGTGAGACATTCGATGCAGCTGTGGCTGAGCTGAAGCACATCTACATAAAAAAACGAAGCGTGGTCTATTCGTGACATTTGCTTGCAACTCGACGCCACCAGCCCACGGAGACCTTAGATCAATTTGCTCAAGACCTCCGACGCCTACTGAAGGAAAGTACCCCCGTGGTACGCACCCATGAACAAGTCTGCGATGACCTTGTCCGTGATTCTTTCGTCTCAGGTCTTAGGTCCCCAGTCATCAGACAAAGACTACTTGAAGCAACCGACTTGACCCTAGAAGAAGCCCTTCGGTTATCTCATGTGTACACCAAAGCATGGGAATAATCCGACGCGTATGAACGCCCATACGTCACAGCGGGGACATCTCGACAAACCCGACTGGAGAGAGCTACTGCCGAGGTCGTGGATGCCGCCATGGCAACTCCGCCAGAATCGGAGACCACGGATACCCCCGAGGATCCCAATCTGGGCTCGACGTTGGCTGCTGCAGCAGGACCCAAGTCAGGAAATAACGCTACGTGCTATTTCTGCCGGAATCGGAATCATCCCAGGTCTGTTTGCCCTGCTAAAGATGCGAAGTGTCATTTGTGCACAAAGACGGGACATTTCGCAAAAGTTTGCCGAGCATCGCGAGGCAAGCGAGCTCGCTCGACGATGAATGTGCTTATCTCCGAGCCCGCGGTACGAACGGCGCGCGGTGTGCCTCGCCCGACTTTGATGGGGATCGCCCCTCTCCGTCGGCCCCGAGCTGAGAGCTCGACCTTGATGAGACTCACCGCGCCGACTAAACAAGTGGCGCAAACACTCCAGTACGCCGTACAACCGTCCTTGATGGGCATTCTTCCGACACCCTGCCAACTTCCGGGATCGGCTACCCGATCGGTGAATGCTGGCTTCGAAGCTCCATGCATGGCACGAGCGCCCTCCGGAGGCGTCACAAACGATCTACAAGCTACTTTAACGGCATGAAAGCTGGGAACTTCACGCGTGGCTCGAGCGCCCTCTGGAGGCCTACAAACCTCCAGAGGCACGACTGGCCTACAAACGACTTCAACGGCACGAAAGATTTTAGCTGGCGTTGGGCCCACACGCAAGGCCCGAGCGCCTCCCCTCGACGATTCGATAACTACAGGTCCACCTGGCCTGGCTCGTGCTATAATCCCACTCATGATTGAGGGAATTTTGCTAATGCTTTAATCGACATGGGATCCACAGATAGTTATGTTGATTTTCGACTAGTGCAGAAACATAAATGGCCGATTCTTGGGACAAGACGCCGAATCTTTATGGCCTCTCAGGGGCTATGGCTTAGCACAAAAGGGGAATGTCGACTGAAGCTTGTGATTAAGGGTCGAATGTTTCCGGATGTGCATTTAATGGTTTTACCAGCATTATGTGCAGAAGATTTGCTAGGACATGATTTTCTCAAGCGACATGGACGTTTGGAAATGGAATTTGGTGGTACTGATACTCTTGCTGTGTGTGCTCTTGCAGGGATGGAAATTGAGCTATTGTCGCTGTTCCTCAATATGACCACGGACTGTACACCTGTCGCGGTTAAATCGCGACGCTACTCACGAGCTGACGTGCAATTCATTGCAGAAGAAACGTCGCAGCTACTAAAGGAAGGTATCATAGAACCTAGTCGGTCGCCCTGGCGGGCCCAAGTTCTGGTAGTACGAAGCGAATCGCATCGCAAACGCATGGTAATCGACTATTCGCAGACGATTAATCGGTTTACCCAGCTGGACACCTACCCACTTCCGGGAATGGACTCCCTGGTTCGACAGGTGGCACAGTATTGGGTCTACAGCACTCTCGATCTACGTAGTGCATATCATCAAATCCCCATCTCCAAGGCAGATCGCATCTATACTGTGTTTGAATCAGGTCAGAGGTTATTCCAGTTCACCCGGCTACCTTCCGGGGCCATGAACGGGGTCGCGTGTTTTCAGAGGGCTATTGGCGACCTCATCGCTAAGGAGAACTTGACCGATGTCTTCATTTATCTGCATAATCTCACGGTTTGCGGGTATGACCAGGAACATCATGATGCTAATCTGAAGTGCTTCTTCGAGGTCGCGCAGAGGTATCGCTTGACTATGAATGAGGCTAAATGTCGCTACTCTGCTCGCACGATAGATCTCCTGGGGTACATCGTGACCCACGGCTCTGTCGCTCCGGATAAGGAGTGTCTGCGACCCTTGCTCGATATGGCCCCGCCCTGCGATCGTGCTTCATTGAAGCGTGCTCTCGGGCTGTTCGCTCATTATTCCAAGTGGGTACAAAATTTCTCCATGAAGCTCCGCTCACTTGTGGACTGCGAAGCGTTCCCCATGAGCCTTGCTGCCAAGGCCGCTTTTCATAGCCTTAAGTCCGACATCACTGGCGCCGCTGTGGCAACGATTGACGAAAATAAATCCTTTGTTTTGGAAAGCGATGCGTCGGATCATGCGATAGCTGCAACTCTCTCTCAAGAGGGGCGCCCTGTGGCCTTCTTTTCACGGACTCTCTTCTTCGCTGAGCAGAGACATTTGTCTGTCGAAAAGGAGGCGTATGCTATCGTCGAGTCGATCAGGCGTTGGCGTCCCTATTTGCTCGGACGATGCTTCCAAATTATCACGGACCAACAGAGCGTTGCTTTTATGTACGACATCCAGCATGCTCAACGCATTAAGAATGAGAAAATCACTCGCTGGCGGATTGAGCTCGCCGATTTCTGCTACACAATCAAATATCGCCCTGGGAGGGATAACCTGGTTGCCGACGCTTTATCGCGGCCGGTGATGTGTGCGAGCCTCACATCTTTTGAGGACCTGCGCGTTTTGCACGATACCTTGTGCCATCCCGGGGTGACGCGTTTCACTCATTTTGTGCGCAGTCGTAACTTGCCCTACTCGGTTGAGGATATTCGTCAGATCTGTCGCACTTGCTCTGTATGTGCTGAACTCAAACCGCGTTTCTACAATCCTCCTATGGGAACGCTGGTCCGAGCCACTAGGCCGTGGGAGAGATTGGCGATGGATTTCAAAGGACCACTGCCGGCGTCACCGGCATCGAGTAACTATCGTTATCTACTCACGATCGTTGATGAGTTCTCGAGATTCCCTTTTGCTTTCCCGTGCATAGATATGGCAGCTGCCACGGTTATCTGGTGTCTGCAGAACTTGTTTTCTATGTTTGGGAATCCAGCCTATGTGCATACCGATCGAGGCGCGGTGTTCCTGTCCCAGGAAGTGAGGAACTTCTTACTCCAGCATAATGTCGCTTCTAGCTATACCACTCCGTATAGACCACAGGCGAATGGACAGGTCGCACGCTTCAATGGAATTATATGGAGAGCCGTTATGCTGAGTCTTAAGTCCCTCGGCCGAGGCCTAGACAAATAGGCTTGGTCGTTACCCGTGGCACTAAACTCGATCAGGACTTTATTGTGTATGGCTACCAATCAAACTCCCCACGAACGGATGTTTCATCACCCGAGGAGTTCGGGTAGTACCCAATCTTTACCTAGTTGGCTTGCTGAGCTGGGACCGGCTTTCCTCAAACGTGCAGTTCGCATGAGTAAGTATGACCCACTAGTGGATAAGGTGCAGGTACTCCAAGCTAATCCTGAGCACGCTCGTGTGTTGATGTCTGATGGATGCGAGTCAACAGTCTCCGTACGCCACCTGGCCCCTTGCGGGGAAATTGACGAACCAGTTTATGAGTCCATGGACTCTCCCGTTGATCCGCCCGTGGAGCATCTGCCGGCCTCCTCACCGCTAAACGCTCCCCAACCTGTAGGCCCTGTGGTGCCACATCCGTCACCTGACTTAAGTGGCTACTCCGACGCAGGGGACTCCAGTCTTGGGGATGTAGTACCCGGTAGTTTCCGGACCCGTGCTGGTAGGAGATTCGCCGCCCCGACTGCTATGGTTGGACCGACTGACATGGATGGACAAATGCTGCTCACTGCTATTCTGCTGCTATGCTGCTAGCTTGACACCTGCCTTAGCGGAAGTGTAGTTTTAACGGCGGGGAGAATGTAATGAAATTGTATCTAAGTTGAACCCAGGTGTTATGCTCTCTCAAACCACTGAGAGGCGTCTATAAGAACTCGGACGACTACCGCTCTGAATCATTCCTGTGACATATAAACTGTGTTACAGCATATACTCAAATGGTGCGTATATCTAGATGTTCCAGGCTTGCTTGCGTTGATTGATAATTGCTGGACTCCTCTATGATTATGTAATCCTGATATATGGCTTGATTATATCTTACAGGTGATGCCAGAGATCGAAATTGAATTAAACCTACCTTGAGGACAATGTTGTGGATTTGACTTTTTACAACATGCCCCAATAACCATACGCACCAACAAAGCCCACACGCCCAGCCATTCACTGACTCATGCACCCATCCAAGCACTTCATTGCCACTACCTGCACCACAGGTGTCAATATCCAAACAATTTACCTAGACCCTCTACCTAACTTTAAACTACCCTCCACGCGTATTCGTGAAGGGGTCCATCTTCCCCCCATTCACTCCTTCGCACCATGCATTTCACACCACTCATTCCACACCACTCACTCCACACACCAAGTCCTCTTGCATACTTCTTGTGCTCACATTCCTCTTTCCATACACTCCCACACAACTCCATCTGTCCTCAATACACCCCTTATACACTACTACATACAGTCATACACACAGCATCATCTAACTACCTACTTCCCTCTAATACTCGTGCTTTCCCGCCTTCCCTTACAGTAAGCACTTCCCCCGTCATTATCATCCTTCTCATCTCTCTACGTCCCCTCTACCTGTACAAATGTCACTACTTAAATCTTGTCCCTATTGTCATTTCTAAATCCATATCATTATCCGAGCCCGCCCTCGGCTAGTTTACACTGCCATCCACATATTCTAATGCTCATGTGCTCCCAAAACGAATGGTAAAGCTACCATTCGCCAACACTATGGCTAACTGTCCACTCCACTCGAGCCTCTCGGTGTGGAAATACATTTTCGTCATCACAGCTCGGCTTCAATGCATGCAGGTGGTTGGTCTCCTGTTGGTTGGGTCCGTCCAGCATTTTCGATTCAGGGGAGGAGGTTTTGTTGGGCCTAGGTTCCAGACGCCATCTCTGCGCGGAGCCTTTCAGTCCCCGGCACGATGGCCCAGCCGCCCACGGTCGGAGCACCGTGCCGCCAGGGGGCGAAGCTCCGACCTCTCCTACCCCCCCTCGAACCGTGCCGATTGCTTTTCCCGCCAAGCCGCGGCACCGACCATACAGGGCGGGGCCCGGCACGACTCGTGCACGCCGCCGCGCCAACGATCCCCGCCGGTCCCCGCTACACACAAAGCACCCCGCGCACCGAGGGCTCGCGTCGGCTATCCGTCGCACTATGCGCTAACCCCCCGGTCTGGGTCGATGCTTGAGCCGCATTCTCACACCCACACACGACCCGCTCCTCTCTCGCACACCGAGGCGCTCCAGCACCTCCCATACATTCCATACATTATATTACCGCACGCTCTCGTGCATTCTCTTTCCTTACACACTCAGGTGCACACCACTCAGGTGCACTCACGCCGTTCGCACACTCCATTATCACACACTCCTCTGTTACACACTCCGTAACACACTTGGCCATCGCACACCCTTGCGTACACTCTTTTGTTACACCCTCAGTAACAACCACGGGTGTGCACTCTCTGGGTACAAACCCACTCAGCGCACACTTACCCACGGGTGTGCACTCTCCCAGTACACACCCAATCACGTGCTCTGGTGTGCACTCTCGCACACTCTCTACCACACGCTCCGGTGTGCATTCTCGCACACTCTCTTCTGCCATCGCACACTCTGTTTCACACTCTTCACACATACACTCCGTTGTGCATTCACTCTCACTCTCTGTAACACACTCTCCCATTACACACTCGCGCTCCGGCGCGCAATTTTTCCTCACACGCGCGCCATTCGCTTTCACGCATCGCACCACGGACCTTCCACGAGCGCCCGGGTTTCGTCGCGATCCCAAGTGCGCCAAAAATCTTTTCGCGCCAAACATTTTCGCGCCATACATTTTCGCGCCATACACGCTCCTACTCACCTTCGGGATTCTCTTCTCCTGCAACCGCACCTGCAAACCTTTATTGGGATTAGGCAGCACGACATCACAATGCGAACACGGACGTTGCACATATTCCATTTCTTCCTCCCTCGATACATTTACTTTTTCTAACTCTGCCATCTCTTCAGCCCCAATTTCCATTATAATTTATTTTTCTACATCTAGCTCGACGATCGCCGGCGCCAATAAAATTTTCTCTTCTAATTCGGCGGCCGTCGGCTTTTCTACACCCCGAGTCGCGATTTCAACCCCTTCGGTCAACTTGACTGCGCTCTGCTCAAGCTCGCTTTCCACGTGTTGCTCACACCGCGCTACCCCGTCGTGTACCAATGCGACTTTCCCGCTCGACCTGCGCCTTATGTCCTCCCCCATCTTTTTTATTAACCCCCCTCGGGTGTCCATTTTGCTTTCCAGCCGTTTTTCACCTCTTCCAATTGACCCCCCATCTGTTTTATGTCCCGGGCGGATTTGTTCCCCATTTCCTTCAATTGGCCACCCATTTCTTTCAATTGGCCACCCATTTTGCTTCCCAATTCATTTTTCGCCTTCTCCAATTCCCGGGTGGATTTGTCACTTTGGGTGTCCAATTTGTTTTCCAATCCCAATAACCCATCTTTCATTTCTTTCATTTCCCGGGTGGATTTGTCCCCCATTCCTTTCAATTGGTCACCCGTTTTGGCCACAAAGGCCATCATGTGGGTCACAAATAGGCCCCAGTCCAATGGCGTCGCGGGCTCGGCTCTCGTGTGAGGCGCCGCCATTTTCTACCCCTACTGCCGGCCCCTCCTCAATGTCCTCCTCCATTTCTCCCAATTCTTCCCGGGGGTCCTGGGTTATTAATTCTTCTCCCTCTACCTCATCATTTACCCCCACTGGCATTCGACTGTCTTGGCTAGCCATGGCACGAATTTAATTTAGATGTTAATAACTAAATTTCGGTCGCTTGTAATTTTCGAGTGCGTTAAGCGCACTTCGGGTCCCAATCCAAACTCCTGACACCAAATGTTGTGGATCTGCCGCCGGCCTTCTCCCCTTACCAAAGGGGGGATTAGTCCCCTTGTCTTTGACTGGCCTGGCGGGACCCGGGACCTATGGCGTCCCTTCCGGACAGCACGAAATAAGGTATTAGGACTAGAATTCGCTATTACCTAATTACTCGCGCTGCGCTGAAACGAGGAAATAAGCCCCGCACGAACCACATGTATTGAGACGCCGAGCGGTGCGTACACGTGATCCATGCTGTTTAGATGGTGAACCCGGTTCTAGCGATCTTATTTGTGCCACGCTTAGTCAATGGCGAAATCACAGAGGCGATCGAATCGGAAAAAGGAATAACAGGTTTATTTACACAATACAATGATTCCAGAAAAAGGGGACACAGTGCAGCCTTATACAGTCTTACTTACTACCCAGGACAAATGGGCCCATCTCAAACACACACACTCACACGGGGCTTGCAGCTGCAGGATGATGGTCCGCGTGTCCAGGGATGGCTCCCGTGCAGCTCCCTCCGGTCTCCAGCTCGTCCCATGCAGATGATAAGAGGAGAAGGCAGGAGCTCGTAGTTTGGACGCACAAGTCCATCCGTTTAAAGTTTAAACGCATTAAAAGTTTAAACGCATAAAGTTTAAAGAAGGCAGGAGTTTAAATGCATCCGTTTGGACGCACAAGGTTATTATGGGGCGAACGGTAGGGGGGGGGGGGTGGCCTCTGGTGTGGTTGGCGGTTATCACTGGCAGGTTTATCTGCGTCTACTCACGTGGCTGAAGTAGGCGCTATTCGCCACTGGCGCCTCTGGCTGCAGCCGTGTACTCGTGCCGCCAATGCCTCTTCTTCTTCCCCTCTAGCGCGCACGTACTATGGCGAGTTACAGTTCAATGCCTCCAAAGCGAGCGAGTCATCAAATCCTCAAAGTCCTCTCGATAGCAAGTCCTCGCATCAAGCCCTCTCCCAACAAGTCCATTCTCTCTTCTGCGAGTCCTCCTTGTAAGTCCTGCTCGTAAATTCTCCTGCCGACAAGTCCTCTTCAAGGGCTTTGTGCATCGACTTATATAGGCACGCCCTGCGAACCTTCTCGAACTCACCAGACGCGCCTCTCCACGCCCTCTCATGCCATGCCGCTAGAGCCCTGATTGGCTGGTGGCTCTTACCGTCATCGCCTCTGACGCTCCGATCTCAACGCCACCCCCACCCCGACCCCGCGCTCCTCCTTCTCAGGCCTACCTCGTGTTACTCGACTAGTGGACAGCCAATGCTTAACAAACTGAGCGGGCAGCCAATGCATAACAAACTGAGCGGGCAGCCAAATGGGGCATGGGATGGATTCCGCCCATCGAGGTGGAATTGGAGGGTGGACGCAAAATGAACGGGACCTAATCTCATGTCTTTACACAACGCAGATATTAATAGGGGAAATGGCCTACACTTACACATACTATGACATAACTAATACTACAAGTGGGCCAACGTGTTGCTCGTGGAACTAACTATGAGGGGCAAACCTTTAGCATTTAATGATCAATATGTGCAAATCTCAAAACCGTAGCAATATATATATATGTATATATGTATGTATGTATATATATATATATATATATATATATATATATATATATATATATATATATATATATATATATATATATATATATATACAGATTGATCATGTTTGTGGTGAGGGTCAGTGTGGTCAGTGTCATGTCATAGGGTCAGTGTGCTTCTTTGTTGAAATATATATATTTCTTACCTGGTAATGATATAAATATATAAATATATATTGTCATAAATAATATATAAGTGAAATATAAATATATAAATATATTCTTACCTGGTAATGCTTGAACATGCATAGCACCAAGATAATTGAGCTTCACGTTTTGTTTGAATCCTTCACTAGCTCATAACATGGTGTCATAATATAAAGGCTTTTCATGATTCACCCTTTAGAGGTTTTACTTTAATTTTGAGAAAGTGTTATGGTCAGTCAGAAACAACAGTCACCTGTTGTTTTACACACTGAAATGCAGGTGGACGTAACTATACCGTGGATTTACGTGTACATTCAGACGTGACATTTCCCAGGCAAATGATCGACTGTCCCAAAGTTGAGACACGTCAGACTGCCTTTGTTCTCACAGGTACCCCAATCCTCTACTCCCCCTCTGCCCGTAATGACAAGCAGCACTTTTAAATCGACTCTAATCTGCTTGTTTAGAGCTCGGTGACGCTTCACTCAAGTCGCGTCGGGATAACTGCCCCGCGGGTAAATCGACCCAGAGGGAGGTTTTGTCGAGGCTGCAGCATCTGCATTGTCATGGCCATTTTGCAGACCGTGGCCGAGACGAGGCCGCCTCACATGGGACGACAATAGTCTCTCTTGGCCTGGTTCCGTTTGGCTGATTGGAGCAATAAAACACGCCTACCGGGGTAATAAGCTTGGACGTATAGGTGTAAATGAACACTTAGCAAGGAGTTTAGAGATTCGTGCAAAGGCAATTACAGTAACTACACACTTTCACTACATTCTAGCTTTCTTCATCCCAAATGATCATAAAAAAAAATGTGAAAATTTTTGTTGCATTGGATGAAGTGCGATCAATTAAATACATAAAACAAAACTGGTTGCTCACACACATTGGAAACTATAAAGGTACTCGGTAGAGCGCATACCTCCGCCAGGCTAAACAGTTTACTTTATGTATCCCATTGATAGGCCGGATCTGGATTCGGTCCTGAAACAAAATCGAATCGGCTTGTTCTTGGCACACACCCAACTCTTCCACCTAGTTTTGTCATAATCCGTCCACAACTTTTTGAAACATCGTGATACACAGACAATATCAAAAATATCAAAAATATCGTGATATCAAAAACTAGAGAGTTCATAAAACATGACACCCCACGTCGTGTTCAAGTATTTTGTTCAATTTTAATAAAGGAATGATTTTAAAGATTAGTTACAAAATCCATAAGTTCAGCACTACGGAAGCAGTTTTATTCCATCAACCTTATACACTATAATAAGATGACATTGAGTCGTAATTTAGGAGTTGAAAACTTTATTTATCACCATAGAATGTAATGTCAAAAGCCTGGTGCTGGCTTAGCGGTTAGGGTGCCGGCTTGGGATCCGAGGATCCTGGGTTTGAATCCCACTCGATCGTTGAATTAACACCAGGGGGGTTGACAGCCTGTCATACCTTCCGAGGTCGGCAAATTGAGTACCAGTTCACTGGTAATTCCCTGTGTCACAAGAGGCGACTAACAGGGTTGGCGGCAGGAAGGGCATTCAGCCATAAAACATTGCTTCAAAAAGGGGACAACAGTGCCCGAAAAAGGCCAACAACTGCTCTGCGGGGAAAAATGGCCTCTAAAGGTGGTTCTTATAGATTGCAGAGTCAATCGGCATTGTATTTCGCTATATTGGCAACCTCTTATTCACCCCAATACTGTACCCTCTCACAGGCTGCGTCCTCTCATTCTATATATGGTTCTTGGAATTATTATAAAGGCGATTTATGTTTTACAGTGTTCAAATATATAATCAATTAAGATAATGGTTTAAAGGCATATAAATAAATTAATTCTGAGTTATACCGCCGTTTTACCCAACGTCTATTGCATCACCCTATCTAACACGTCACATTAGTTATTTGTGCTTGTCGTTTGTGTCCTTTATAACATCCTTAAAACAGTATCTTTCCTGTTTGGAATGATTTTTAAATTTTGTTTGATTGCCAGGCAGGATACAGAGTAAAAAGATTATCTCACTCCTCCCTGCGCATGTGATTGTTGTGAATTCAGAGCCAAAGTACGGTAAAATGGCAAACTTCACTTCCTATTCACATTTCAATTCGTGTTCAAAATATAACATTCAATTTAAATAAGTAGTTCCTCGATCATAAACTGATGATCATACACTTGTAAGACAGACAGACAAACGGATGCATGGTCATGAACCGATTGGTTAACCACACTTTTGGCTTCGAGTGCATGGGGTAATCTTACTATAATTCAACAAATATCCGTCCGTCTGTCTATCTGTCTGTCCCTCCGTTTGAAGGTACCGCAAAAACGGCTAAACCAATCGCAACGATATTTTGGGTGGGTAATCCTGGGATCCCCTGGAGTAAAATAGGGTATATTGTTTTTCCAATTTCAGCTTTGGCCTCCAGCATTTTCATGTTTGGACTCCCGCATAACGTTATTTTCCCAGGTGCCGCACAAACGGCTGCACCGATCGCTGCACAGCTGCACTGCACGGCTGCACCGATCGGACTCGTTGACCTCGGACAAAGACCTTTTATAAGGACATGGGTTGAATCCCTGCTTGAGAGAATGCCAACCCCCTCCCCACCATCACGGTCGTCTCTCCAACTCACAATCCCACGAGATATGCGGAAAGGATGACCCAAAACCAATTATCTTCTTTTTGATTCGTATATAAACATCATTAAAAGTAAATAATGACCTCGGCCAAAGTTCAAACGACGTGAGTTTAATCTCTGCATGAGAGAATTCCACATAGCTATTTGGGTGGTGTATAAGCTAACAGATTGCTGTCTCCATCGATCTTGCCAAGGCCGTAACACCTATCGGCTCAAAATCCTTTTAACAGTTGACTTGGTAGTTTTTACAATGAAGGAAACATTAACAATGTTGTTAAAAGTTTATTTTGTGATTAATTTGTGATTGGAGTGATGTTGTTTGGAATGAAAATAGAGATATCGAGTTCAAGTGAATGACGACATGCCGTGATGGTTTCTACTTTCTAAACGTGAACTTCGCGGATCGCCATATGCAGATTCACCATGGACCCACGATCGATGTTTCTATATGTGAACGTACCCGTTTGTTTGCGAACGGGTACATTTTACATGGAAGTCCTTCAGGAACCAGCTGTCCATGTCTGACGTGTGACTGAGGATGCTACAGGAATGTGGAATTTATTGGTTTCATGCTTTAGCATTCGCCGTTTCTGCATTGCCTGTTTGCTTCTGGCCTCCCACCCGTGCATAGCACGGGTATCTCACGAGTAAAAACAAATTCTCAGAACCGGATCATGATCCATATGAATGAATGAATGATCGTTTTAAGGCCATTTTCCCCGCTGGAGCGGGGGTTAGCCTTGTGGGCCCCATGACAATCATGGTTCCCTGTTTGAGGCAATGTTTTTATGGCTGGATGCCATTCCTGACGCCAACCCTTGGTCGCCTCTTACGATGTGCAGGGATACGGTGTACCTATTCTAAATCGGGGTACACACCGTGGTCATTCATCCCAGCAAGCTGGTGCTCAATTTGCCGACCTCGGAAGGATGAACAGGCTGAGGCAACCCCCCTGGCGTTAATTTAGCGATCGATCGGGATTCGAACCCAGGATCCTAGGATCCCAAGCCGGCACCCTAACCGCTAAGCCAACACCAGGCTATCATGATCAAGATCATGATCCATATCTTCACCAAAATCGAATCGTTCCCCTCATCACACACTCAATTGTCCATCAGATTTTGTTCAAATCCGTGCACTACTTTTTGAGATGTCCTGCTCAAAGACAAACACACAAACAGACAAAATGACAGGGGTGAAAGCATAACCTCCACCCACCTTCGGTGGCGGAGGTAATAATGGATTGCATTGGCGAGGCGTGAAGTCCTCTGTGCTTTTGATGTCACGACAATCCAGAACAACTGCAAAAATTTCAGCAACCTGGTTGTTCAAGTCTCTTGCAAATAGAGAAAAACACTAAAATTGCCCCCAGGTTACAGCGAGCTATTTTCCTTTCAATTTTACGCACCGATTGTGTCATCCCTACAAGCACAATATTTGCAGGGCCTTATCACAAGGGGTCGAAATGATCTCAGGTTAACTCTCCACTCGTTTACTGTACATGGGATTATTATTTTTTGGGATACAAGATCGAGGCTCATGAAAGAGCTAACATTAATCACACAAAAAAATCAAACAGACACATAAAACATATAAGGGGAGCAGTAGACAAGATGGGGAGAGAGGGGGAAGCACCCAAACACAAAATTTGAAAGCAGGGACATCGGGAGATCTGTGGGAGGGAGAGGGCTTGGGTGGGGAGGAGGCGTGGGAAGGGGAAGAGTGGGAATTTGATACAAATCATATCAAATGTTTTGATTCCAAAAGGTTGTTAATGCACAAAAATAAAAATCGAATTTAACAGTCTCTCGTATCTGGATACGAAAATAGTGTTTCGGAAAACTACTAATGAGAGGAGGAAATGAAAGATTATTAAGGAATATAGTTATGTAACCAGTGAAATGTATTTTGGCATTTTTGTACAAAGGTGCGGTCAAGTCCAAGGACATTGTGGGTGTAGGTTAGGGATTATGAGAGGGCTGTTTGAACGCGACCTAGCCGAGGTATT
This sequence comes from Myxine glutinosa, assembly GCF_964187855.1. NCBI lineage: Eukaryota > Metazoa > Chordata > Myxini > Myxiniformes > Myxinidae > Myxine > Myxine glutinosa. The sequence goes on along the minus strand of NC_136261.1, from coordinate 313,170,283 downwards.
AACGCAGTGAGAGCCTTTTGATCGAAGGCTCGGAAGTTGACAGCTGTGCTCATCTTGAGGGTGACGGTCTGGCCTCGCCCGGTACTGAGGCTGCTTGCAGGGTGACGTGGAGCAGAACCGGCGGGAGGGTGAGGTTGGAGCTCTTAGGGTTGTTAGAGATACTTGAAGGGCATTCCTACATGTCAAATTAGTGATAGCATGTCATATTGCATGCACAAACACCATGAACGTTTACTCATACACTTCAAAATGCTTGTTGAAGATGAATTTAATGCACTTGGCAATGTGTCCGTGGCTAAAATCTTGATCAATTGGCAGATAGGTTGTGTCTGCAGTTTCTTACTGGAAAATATAAAGCATGGAGATGGACGATATTCAATTACTCACTGTATATAGATCTTCAACTCCTGATTCGAAGTTGCAGGATTTCTACTGAAGATTCCAATGGCACCAATGTATGGTATGAGTTCACAAAGCTACTCCCTGGCTTTGAGCAAGGCATGTTGAAGCAGAAACAACTTTTGAGATTAACTAAATGCAGATAAAACATGGTACTTTTCATGCAATAATGTGTAAGATTAGCTGCTTTTGAAGGTATCATACTTTATCTAATTTGAGAAGTGTGAGTTTGTTTGACTTCTATACATTCCTAAACCGCTGGGCAGAATGAGTTAAAAAAACTGGTGGCAGTACTTGGGGTGTGCACAGGAAGGTTTTAGGTGATATATATACGTATATATATATATATATATATATATATATATATATATATATATATATATATATATATATATACAGACTTGGCATTTAATATGGAATTTTTTTTTTGTGGGGGTGAACTTTCTTTTCAAGATGTCTTAGAACCAAAAGTTCATCGGAATTATGTTGAAATTATTCTAGATTTTGTTAACGTGACCTTTAAAAGAAACAAAAACCACATTTGACATTTCGAAACAAATAAATTGATCCTTGAAAGTGATGTAAACTGATATCGAACTCAATTCATGGAGAGTACAGTGTTAAACTTCTATACGTTTTCCAGAAGTATCCCTTTATTTTGCACATTAGCCAAAATTCTTTTTAACAAAAACAAAAGTTAAATTACGACTGGGATTACGGACAGTAAAATTACAGTTCAGTACTTCGTGTAACCCCCACGAGCATTCAGGAGAGCACGTACACGTTGAGGCATGCTGTTCACGAGATTTGCCAAGGTTTGGACAGGAATCGCTTGCCATGCAGTGACAATAGCCTGCTGCAATTCACGCACAGAGGTCGGCTGCTGGTCCAAGTGGTCTATTTGACGCGTTAATTCTGCCCAAAAGTTTTCTATCGGATTCATATCCGGGGACATGGCAGGCCACTCCATATGCTCTACACCACGGTCAGCAAGAAAGTGTTGGATCATGCGAGCACGATGAGGTCGTGCATTGTCATCTTGGAAGACAAAGTTTCCTCGAAAGGCTGCACGAGCAAATGGAAGCAATGTTTCTTCCAGAATGGCCCTGTACTTGAACTGCTTCAGGTTTCCATTCAGAACAACCAGGTCAGTTTTGCCCCCTGCATGAAAAGCAGCCCAAATGGTCACCCCACCACCTCCAGCTTGGACTCTTGGCACGATACAATTTTGTTGTAGGCTTCATGCACTTGTCTGCGCACTCGGACGCGGCCATCTTGACGATAGACCAGAAATGTAGACTCGTCACTGAAGATCACGTGATTCCAGTGTCCTGGCTGCCATTGACGGTGCTCTCTGGCCCACTGCAATCGGCACTGGCGGTGTTGTCTGGTCAGGCCTGGCTTTCTCAGGGGACGCCTGGCACGATAGCCTGCTTGAACCAGTCGTTGGTTGACTAGCCTTCTGGATACAGGCACATTTGTCAGTTGCTGCCACTGAGCCTTAAGCCGATTAGCTGACCTGGTACGGCCATTGCGGACTAACCGGTGCAGCTGGCGGTCATCCCTCCTTGTGGTTCTGCGGGGACGTCCTGGCCTCGGTATTGGAGTAGGGACACCCCTCTGAGCATTTCGTTTCAGGATCTTTGACACCTGACCTTGACTGATGCCATACTGCCGAGCAATAGCACGCTGTTTCATGCCGTAATTTCGTAAAGCCACCACTCCATGACAAACAGCATTGTCGAGTTGACGGACCATCTCCAGAGGAAGCGGCAATAACTTTTGGAGACGTGCAGCTGTTGTTTTCCACTAATACAGAACGCAACAACCCTTGTATACCCGACTGTGAAGCCAATCATCAAATGCACCTGTCCGTACATTTTGCCACGCCACTTGTGATATAATCCTGTTGTTGACTTCTTGCTGCGACAGACAATCAGTGACATGGTTCTTTTAACAAATAAATCACCAAAGTGTAAAAGAAACTCACCAGATTGATATACTGAGTTAAGAACGTAAACCCAAGTCAAGAAAAAAAAAAAAAATTCCATATTAAATGCCAAGTCTGTATATAATGGAGCAAGTGGTTGTGATCATGTATGTATGTATGTCCGCTCTTCACCCATTGGTTGGGCAGCTGACCTAACACCACCCACAATTGTAACCTGAAATACTTAACCTAGAGTACTCAGAGGACCCAAAAGATCCCCCCCCCCCCCCACTCCGAGGACCCCAAAAAAAGAGAAAACCCCGAGGACCCAAAATACCCAAATTAAAGACCCCGAAGACTCAAATGACCCCAACGACCCAAAATACCCCAAAATACCCTGAGGATCCAAAAGACCCCGAGGACCCAAAAGACCCCAAGGACACAAAAGACCCCAAGGACACAAAAGACCACAAGGACACAAAAATTCGTACCGTTGAATAAACTGTTCCAACCCGTCATTTTTGACGGGCTTTTTACTAGTAAAATTAATAATGTTGGGGGTTTGAGGAGGATGCAAATTCTCTATGTAAATTTATAAAACATAGAGCTGCAGGGCATTACAAGTCATGCATACGCCAATTCCCTGTATCAAAACCATAGACATCATGGAAGCGTGGGGTTACTTGCATGATGGCCTACAAGGTCATGACTTGTAATGTGCCACTTCAGCTTTGTGTGACTATGTGATGATGATACTCCACAGCCTTGTGCTGCATACCAAGGAAGAAGAAGAATATAAGTGGGAGTATTACCATACTATAAATATCATACTGTTTGCTTTGCTTCGACGCATTCCTCAACTGCACAATGGAGTGAGATCAAAATTCATGGTTGTACTCGAGGTGTGCACTGGTGAGTTTTGGGGGTAAAAAAATTAATCTCCTGATGGTCAGGGTAGGAACCCCAATTCTCTTTTCTTGAATGTGTATCGTATAGCACCACCTTGTGGAAGCCGGTGTTATAAATTATAACAAGCAATCAGATTGCAGATTCTCACCAGGAGTTTTGTGTGGTTTTATAGTACGTACTTTATATACGTACTCGCAATGTAATTGTCTATGGTTTGTGGAGATACTCGATTGAAAAAAAGATAACGTGTAATACTGGCTACCACGAGGTGGCGTTTGTGTCCTACGTCAGCACATTATGTGCAAACAGATGTATAGATAAAGGGACGCAAATGCAATACCCTCTTATCTGGCGAGGGTAATAAAATACAGTCACGTGAAAAAGTAAGTACACCCCATGAAATGTTTTTAAAATATTTTTAACATATGTGGACATATCAATATTTGATCTTCATTTAGACAGTATCTATAGATAAAGGTGATCTAATTGAACAAAAAACAATGAAAAACTGACTTTGCAAAAATTTATTCAACAAAAAATTAACAGAGATGCCATTTCCTTCTGTGGAAAAAGTAAGTACAGTACACCCTTGGCTCGAATAGGTGGTATTGTCCCCTTTGGCAGAAGCAACCTCAAGTTGGCGTTTCTTATAACTGTCGATGAGTCTCTGACATCGACTGGGATAAATTTTTGCCCACTCCTCCATGCAGAATTCTTTCAGCTGTGCGATGTTTGAGGGGTTTCTTGCATGCACAACTAGTTTCAAATCCCCCCACAACATCTCGATGGGATTTAGATCCGGGCCTTGACTTGGCCATTCCAGAACCCTCCATTTCTTTCTTTTCAGCCATTCCTTGGTGGATTTACTGGTATGTTTAGGGTCATTGTCATGTTGCAAGGTCCAACCTCGGTTGAGCTTCAACTTTCCGAAAGATGGCCTCACATTATCCTCAAGCACCCTCTGGTACAATGAAGAATTCATAGTGGATTCTATGATGGTGAGCTGTCCAGGCCCTGATGCAGCAAAGCTGCCCCAAACCATAATATTTCCACCACCATGCTTTACAGTTGGTATCAGGTTCTTGTGGTCAAATGCTTTCTTTGGTTTTCGCCAAACATGTATTCTGGTACTGTGGCCAAATAACTCTACCTTTGACTCATCTGTCCAGAGCACATTGTTCCAGAAGTGCTGGTGTTTGCCGAGGTGTTCATTGGCAAACTTTAGTCTTGCCCTGATGTTCTTTCTGGACAGCAAAGGTTTCCTCCTGGCATACCTCCCATGTAGATCAAATTTGTGCAGCCTCTTTCTAATGGTAGACTCGTGCACTTTGACATCAACAGTGGCAAGAGCTACCTGTAGGTCCCGTGATGACATTCTGGGGTTCTTAGAGACTTCTTTCAGCATCTTGCTGTCTGCTCTCGGGCTGAACTTGCTGGGGCGGCCTGGCCTGAACAAGTTTGCAGTTGTTTGGAATCTTCTCCACTTGTAGATGATCTTCCGGACAGTCGAATGATTGATCTCAAATTGTTTGGAGATCTTTTTAAATCCCTTCCCAGACTCGTAGGCATCTATAACCTTCTTTCTGAAGGCCTCAGAGAGCTCTTTTGATCTAAGCATGGTTCACGCCGCACACTTCAACAACAAAGAGCAAACCAAACTAAATGTCTGAGGTTTAAATAAGACATGTTCCTCCAAGATCCTCTCCAACGATGTTCTAATCACTTGCACCTGAGCTGGTGCACCTGATTCTAATTTTAGGTATTTGTAGTGATAAATGTAGGGGTGTACTTACTTTTTCCACATGCGAAATTTGCATTTATGTTTATTAGCGCTGAGGAAGCGCCTCTAGCGAATGACTTCCAGCCAGTGTAACGCGAATTCCTGTCACAGGAATTCTGAGATCATATAAGTGTGACGTGGCAGTTCCTGATTGGTTCGTGTTGGGGAACCCCTTCTCGCTGCCCACGTGACGTAAATTCGCGCACGCGCACTGGTGAAGCGCGAGATTCGGCCCAAGGTTCTTATTATTATTATTATTATTATTTTTGTATACAAGATCGAGGCTCGAACCATGATCGAGGCTCGAAATTCCATGCCCGAACCTCAGCGCAATCCAAGAGGATTCACTTGTTTAAATTGTACAATGCACTACAAAATGTAAATGTTTCATGATATTTGTTATATTATATCACCTTTATCTATCAATATTGTTGAAATGAAGATCAAATAGCTGTATGCTGAAATATGTTGAAAAAGTCAAAACTTTACATGGGGTGAACTTCCTTTTTCGCGTGACTGTACATCATAGACTTCATTAAGGTGGGGGAAATCAACCCGTCCCCTACAGACAGATGGGCATAGCAGTAACTGCAAGGATAAGCATAATTGTGTCTTAATATGAGGAAGAGGATGTCCAAAAGGATGACTCTGAGGTAACTTGCCTTTGAGCTGTCTCATCTGTTGCGATTCTCGAATTCTCGACCCGACAATAAACCGTTACCCTGGCACAGACAGGGGACTGGATCAATAGGTGTGACATCTATGTATCGAATGTAATGGTAAGCAGAGGACCCATCTGCTATAATCGATTGCTGGTGGACATGAAAATCCCATGATGTCTTTCAACAAAGAACAGGTGAATTATCACTAGCATCCTGACCAGATTCCAAATTACTGCCCAAATTAGCTTCGTTCAATGGCAATTGCAGAAGCTGTAGCTCTACATATTCAAACCTCAGAGTTAGGGGCCCTGGCACCCAATCAGCCACCATGGCGAGTGGTATACAGTCACGTGAAAAAGTAAGTACACCCCATGTAAAGTTTTGACTTTTTCAACATATTTCAACATACAGCTATTTGATCTTCATTTCAAAAATATTGATAGATAAAGGTGATATAATATAACAAATATCATGAAACATTTACATTTTGTCGTCCATTGTATAATTTAAATAAACATAAATGCAAATTTCCCATGTGGAAAAAGTAAGTACACCCTTGGCTCTAATAGGTGGTATTGCCCCCTTTGGCAGAAACAACCTCAAGTAGGCGTTTCTGATAACTGTCTACCAGTCTCTGACATCGACTGGGAGAAATTTTTGCCCACTCCTCCATGCAGAATTCTTTCAGCTGTGCGATGTTTGAGGGGTTCCTTGCATGCACAGCTCGTT